>NC_140175.1:89694058-89741558 GCF_963971535.1 Notolepis coatsorum
CCATCTCTCTCTCTCTCTCTCTCTCTCTCTCTCTCTCTCTCTCTCTCTCTCTCTCTCTCTCTCTCTCTCTCTCTCTCTCTCTCTCTCTCTCTCTTACATATGACACATCCACACAGACTCAGATACAGACACACACACACACACACACACACACACACACACACGTAGTTCACTGTGCGTCACTCACCACAGTGATTTACCATGATGTCATGTTCTATCTATAGGGACTGTTGTGATGGGTTTTAATGGCGTCTGCTGTGATGTTGTGAAATATTTCCGAACCTGGCGTTGAGTGGCTTGTCTTTTAGCAAATGTTTTGAAACCTTTCCGTCCTTCTCATCCATTGACACCTTGACCTACAACACATACATGCAGATGGTCGGTTCCAGTTCTGTAGGAAGATGAGGGGAAATGAGTCAGTTGATACTGTAGTACAGTTGGATTTCAAGGCTCTGCCTCTAGATCCCTCCTTGATCATTCAAAGCCACCCAAACATAAGAGCAGTGAGTGATCAATTACAAAACCCCTTGGGGGAACCATACAATATCATCTAAAGCCGCATCGTTCTCAGACCATAGAGAACCAGAGCCCACAATTCAATTTCAATTCAAACTTTAAGACAGACTTATGGTGTGAGAAGTTGGTCTAGAACACAGCCCAATCGCTGAAC
Source organism: Notolepis coatsorum (assembly GCF_963971535.1). NCBI lineage: Eukaryota > Metazoa > Chordata > Actinopteri > Aulopiformes > Paralepididae > Notolepis > Notolepis coatsorum. The sequence goes on from NC_140175.1 coordinate 89,694,729, forward strand.
ACACAGGAGAGGAGAATGGAGCGTTTCAAGGGTTTTAATTGCAGACAGCAGTTCAACAGGAATTGGGGGAATAGAACAGGGTTAGTGTTCTTGGGGCTGCATCACTTAAAATACACATCAACGTCCCACAAATAGACAGCTGTGCCAATGTCTCGACATAGATGAGTGGTAACGTGTGGCACTGAACCTAATTAAAGGGTCCATTAAAAACAGAATGATTGTGAGGTTTTGCCCGCTGCTCACCACCTTTTCTCTGTTTCTTTAAAGCCTACTGTTAGAAATTCCCTTCTCACTCACTCTCTCTAGCCCCCACCCTCTCGTTCTTTACTCTCGTTTACTCTCAGTGGCCACACCTGGACTATTATCAATTACCTCTCGCACCTGTGGTGGCAGGCTAATTAGTTCCCCTGTGGGCTTTAAATACCAGGGCTCTTCCCCTCGTTTCGGCGTGGGGTCGTGTTGTATTCATGCTGAGTCATATTCTCTAACATCTAGACTCTTTCGGGAGATCCTCTGGTCTACCAATGCTGTAAGATGGATCTCTCCAGCCTTGAGATGTTTGCTCCAGCCTTCGTCTGCTGTCGCCGTAGCCTGTGGAGGAGACTGTTCTGCGCTCCCTGTAACTTCCACGGGAGGCACCCCAGCGCTCCACTGCAGACCCCAGCGCAGCTGTTCGTCCTGACGCACATCTAGACCAACGCGCATCTCCCGGACCCTCGAGCTGGGCACGCTCTCCAGTCACCAGCGCGCAACGCGCATCTTCAAGGGCCTTGGCCACCTGTCGCCGTTTGCCTGGAGGGAGACATTGTACTGCGCTCTCTAATTCTCTACGGGAGGTATTCCAGTGTTCCACTCCAGACCAGCGCGCCAGATGCGCTCAAGCCTTCGCCACCTGCCGCCGTTTGCCTGGAGGGAGACACTGTACTGCGCTCTCTAATCCTCTACGGGAGGTATTCCAGTGTTCCACTTCAGACCTTCGAGCTTGGCACGCTCCTCCGTACCAGCGCACAGACGCGCATCTTCCAGACCTTCGAGCTTGGCACGCTCCTCCGTACCAGCGCACTGACGCGCATCTTCCAGACCTTCGAGCTTGGCACGCTCCTCCGTACCAGCGCACAGACGCGCATCTTCCAGACCTTCGAGCTTGGCACGCTCTCCAGACCTCAGCGCGCCGACGCGCATCTTCCAGACCTTCGTGCTTGGCACACTCCTCCTCGCAGACGCACCCCGAGGCGTCTCTCGGTTCCGACGCGCACACCAAGGTGTGGAGCGCACTCTGTTCCTCGGCTCCGACAGCGGCTACCCGGTGGACGACACCCTCGCCACCGCCACTGTTCCGACGCGCACACCAAGGTGTGGCGCGCACTCTGTTCCTCGGCTCCGACAGCGGCTACCCGGTGGACGACATCCTCGCCACCGCCACTGTTCCGACGCGCACACCAAGGTGTGGCGCGCACTCTGTTCCTCGGCTCCGACAGCGGCTACCCGGTGGACGACATCCTCGCCACCGCCACTGTTCCGACGCGCACACCAAGGTGTGGCGCGCACTCTGTTCCTCGGCTCCGACAGCGGCTACCCGGTGGACGACATCCTCGCCACCGCCGCTGTTCCAGCACCCTGTTCCTCGGCTCCGACAGCGGCTACCCGGTGGACGACATCCTCGTCACCGCCGCTGTTCCAGCACTCTGTTCCTCGGCTCCGACAGCCAGCCACCCGGTGGCGATGCCCTCGCCCCGCTGCTGTCCCCGTACCATTACGCATACGCCTGGGTGAGTTTTGATTGTGATGTCACTCACCCAGCGTAGTGCCCTTGCCCCCGTTCCCGCTGCTGTCCCTGTACCTTTACGCATACGCCTGGGTGAGTTTTGATTGTGATGTCACTCACTCAGCGTAATGCCTTTTGCCCCCGTTCCCGCTGCTGTCCCTGTACCTTTACGCATACGCCTGGGTGAGTTTTGATTGTGATGTCACTCACTCAGCGTAATGCCTTTTGCCCCCGTTCCCGCTGCTGTCCCTGTACCTTTACGCATACGCCTGGGTGAGTTTTGATTGTGATGTCACTCACTCAGCGTAATGCCTCTTGCCCCCGTTCCCGCTGCTGTCCCTGTACCTTTACGCATACGCCTGGGTGAGTTTTGATTGTGATGTCACTCACTCAGCGTAATGCCTCTTGCCCCCGTCTCGCTGCTGTTCCTGTACCATTACGCATACGCCTGGGTGAGTTTTGATTGTGATGTCACTCACCCAGCGTATTGCCTCCTTTAGTTCTCACTTAGTTAGAAGTTTGGACATTTCATCTCCCACTCTGTTTTTGTTCTCACTTAGATAGTATTTCTGGACATTACATCTCCCCCTGTGTGTTTGTCACACGAAGATATTATTACTTTGTTACCTTGTTTATTTGGACTGTTCTGCATCTGCTCTGTTTGTTCCCTTTTGAATATTAACCCTCTCCTCTGTTCTGCAGAGCGGCCCAGATGTTTTCCCACCAGTCCCCAGTTCCTCCCTGTTCCCCAGCCCGCCTCCGCGGGCCTCAGTCCCCTCTGTTCCCTAGTTCTCCCCTTTCTAGTTCCACCTAGTTCCTGGTCCCAAGTTCTCCCCTTCTAGTTCCACCTAGTTCCTTGTCCCTAGTTCTCCTAGTCCCCAGTTCTCCTGTTCCCTAGCTCTCCTTGTCCCGACTTCTCCTAGTCTCTAGTTCCTCTGTTCCTTTTACCTTCCCCTAGTGTTCCTTTAATGTTTCCCCTAGCGTTCATTAACCTTCCCTTAGTGTTCCCTTTTCCTGCCCGCCTCTTAAAGGCACCTTCCTTCCCCTCATATAATATTCCCGTATTTGTGATTCTCCCTTAAAGGGACAGTGCCCTTTTTCCCTGTTTTTCCCTGTTGTTCAATAAATATCTGTTTCTTGGCAAACCATCTTACCTGTCTTGTGTTGTGCGATTGGGGTCGGTTACAAACCATAACAATGATCTCATTTCCAGAGTAATTTAGCCGACAGATGAATTTATACATGAGATTTCTTAAAACAGCTTGGAAGGTATTGACATGTGCAGCCATGAACATTTCACTTCACCATCTAGGTCTTTTCAGTAATATTCTCATGGCATCATTATAAGCTACTTGAAGTCTCCACAGACTTGCTTTTTTGTAGCTTGACCACAAGTGTTCAGTATAAAGTGGTGTACAATATGCTCTGAACAGAGACTTTCACTCCATCTGTACACATACTAAACTTGTAAGATAAGATAAGACATTCCTTTATTGATCCTTTATTGATTGGCTTAGAGTAGACGACAGACTACAGCAACTTGCAATGGGCCTGGTCTACAAGATACACTACACCACTAAGGTACCCATGTACATGTCGAAATACTTCCCAAAGGTCAGTGAATACCACAACCACAACACCAGAGGGAGTTCCACAAATCATGTTCAACCCAAATTCGGCTCAAACAAGGGACTAAACATGTTTCGCAATTATGCCACATCAATGTGGAACGCCCTACCCACAGCCGTAAAAAAAATTGAATCCCCCCCCCCCCCCCCCCGCCAGTCGTGTGGTACATGACTGAGAGGGGGGCTGGTACATGACTGAGATGGGGCTGGTACATGACTGAGAGGGGGGCTGGTGTACATGACTGAGAGGGGGCTGTGGTACTTGACTGAGAGGGGGCTGGTAGATTACTGAGAGGGGTCTGGTACATGACTGAGAGGGGGCTGGTACATGACTGAGAGGGGGCTGTGGTACATGACTGAGAGGGGGGCTGGTACATGACTGAGAGGGGGCTGGTACATGACTGAGAGGGGGGCTGGTATACATGACTGAGAGGGGGCTGTGGTACATGACTGAGAGGGGGCTGGTAGATGACTGAGAGGGGGCTGGTACACATGACTGAGAGGGGGCTGGTATACATGACTGAGAGGGGGCTGGTATACATGACTGAGAGGGGGCTTGCTGGTACATGACTGAGAGGGGGCTGGTATACAGGACTGAGAGCGGGCTGGTATACAGGACTGAGAGGGGGCTGGTATACAGGATTGAGAGGGGGCTGGTATACAGGAATGAGAGGGGGCTGGTATACAGGACTGAGAGGGGGCTGGTATACAGGAATGAGAGGGGGCTGGTACATGACTGAGAGGGGGCTGGTATACATGACTGAGAGGGGGCTGGTACACATGACTGAGAGGGGGCTGGTATACATGACTGAGAGGGTCATCAAAGAGAAGTCGCCTATTCTCAGTCCTTGCCCCACAATGGTGGAATGAACTACCCACCCCAGACAGCCAAAACCCGCCCAATCTTTCGCCGTCGACTAAAGACGCACTTCTTCAACCATTATCTGAAAAAAAAATAATAATAATAATTAATCAGGGGTAGAGCGGGGCGTCCAATGATCGAAGGGTTGGTGGTTCGAATCCCGCTCAAGCCCATGTCCATCCCATTGCCGTTGTGTCCTTGGGCAAGACACTTAACCTACTTGCCTCGTATGAATGTGTATGCATGTGAATGAATGTTGGTGGTGGTCGGAGGGGCCGTAGGCGTTGATTATTCGCCACGCTTCCGTGAGTCTGCCTCAGGGCAGCTCTGGCTGCAATTGTAGCTTACCACCACCGGTATGACTGTGTATGAACGAATAATGGACTCTGAGTCAGAGCAACAGTCAGTCAGAGAAGAGCGCTATATAAATACAATCCATTATTATTATTATTATTATTATTATTACAGGGAAAAACACATTCACAACAGGCAGCAAAGTTTATTTTCAGCCAAATATGGTAATAAGGTAACTATTAGGATATATATGGTATGGATTACTTACTCTTATAACTTATTACTATCTGTGGTAGCTCTAGTCTCCACCTACACAAATAGTTTTTGTGCTGTCCATTGATCATGCACCTTCACGTGGTAGGCACATTAACTGTAGGTCAAACTCCCCAAACAATAAAGCACACCATTGATTTAATTGCCATATAAATCACATACTGTTATGGTTTGTAATCAACCCCAACAGCACGGCACAGACAGGTAGTTCAGAGTTAGCCAAAAACCAGGGCGTATTTATTTCCAAAAACAGAGAAGAGCAAAACAACAAAAAACACAAGGGGAGAATGTTCTTGGGCAGAGTAGTCTGCGGCTCTGCAGCTTGGCTCAGAGCAGAGACGGCACTGTGGCGTTGCGCCTCTGACTCTGCGGCTCTGCAGCTACTTGGAGATCCACTCTGGAAGGAACAGAGAGAGAGAGAATGTCAACAAACGAGCGTATCCAAGGCAGTCCAGTCTTATTTAGCTGAGTCCAGGGCCCTATTCCCCGTACCTGGTTCAACTAAGTCGATCAAGAGTCCCATTATCCAGATTCAATTAACCCGATGTTTGAAGCCGGGATTTTCCTGTTCCTCGAAGGTGGATTCAGTCTCGTTAACTCAAACCAGACTTGAGACCCAGGATAAGTGCGCGCGGCCGCTTCAGTTGAAAAGCCAGCACGTATCGATAGCAGAGATCCTGATTTTCTAACGGCATTGATTGATTAATTGATTTAAAACTTTATTAACAGATTGCAGTACGGCTCAATAGCCTCGCCGACAAGTTAAATGCATAATCTATAGGCTAATTTTAAGTCCCTCATTACCCCAATCAATCAGATTATATTTCTTTAAACTTGCCTGCTGGCAGTAGGTTTATGGATTGAATAATCAAATGAGATCTTGCTAGCGAAAATAAGTAGTTCAACTGTTATACAGAATAAGGATACGGCTCTCTTACCCATTGATTGATGTATGGTGGATCTTTTACTTATCTGCACTGTGGTGTGACGGTTTGTGGTTTTGACTTTCACGCAGACGGCCCGGGTTCGAATCCCACTTCTCCTAGTCTTTTCCTTCTTTTTGCAATGTAGGAATAATTCAATTTGGTGCACGTTGAGAGCTATATAAAGAATGACATCCTCAATGCATGTAGATTTATAATATTTTAACTTAAAACTAGGCTACTTTTGCGTATAATCATTAATATTATATTCCAAAAAAATTATATTGGAAACGCAGGGTTTCAAACTCCGGTCGCCCGGTTGCCAGGATTGAGCACCACCGCTGCGCCACTGTGCCAGACGGGATATATTCATTGTTTATCCATTAATGGACGAGAGACCCGTGTTTAGAATATTTTTCTTTTGAATGAAGTTTTATCTCTTTATTCTCAAATGCATTAATGTGACGTCAACGGCTCATTCAATTTCTCAAATCCGTCAAACAGCGCATCTCATCAGACATTTTAATCCCAGTTACAATATCACACAAAAACCACAATCCACGCATAGACACTTCAATTTTATGCTTGAATGAAACACAATCCGGGCGCTCCGTTAAGCAAATCTACAGCGGAGAATATATGAAACTAATCAGAGCCAAACGGCCGATAGGTTTCATTCATTAAAAATATCCCCGCGGGATTCACATTTGCAATGCGCCGTTATTAAAATAACCACATGCAGCGTGTATCGCGACTCCGAGCGCCGTATATGACGTGCATTATTTTATTTAGGACAAAGTAAATCTATAGGCTCAATATGATTTATTATCAGCATTTAGTTCTATTATTATACATTTCAAAAGCCCCCTCTAGGAAAACGAAGCACAGAAACATAATTCAGAATGGTATAAATGGGATCTCTAGACTGTGAGAATAATTTCAGGAAGCGAGCTGTCATTTATTTGCGGGGGCGTGGCCATGGTTCATCCGGCTAACTGAAGTTAACCCTGCTCTCGACCAGGCTCAAACTTTTTGATCTGTTGTCATGGTGATTTGGACAATCGAGCGTCGGGGAATGGAAAGGTCCGGCTTAAGTCAGGCTAGACTGGAAATTATCCGGCTAACTCAGTTATCCAGGTACGGGGAACGGGGCCCAGTACAAACACAAGCGACACATCTTCAGTGTTTACCAAAACACACAAAAAACAGATAGGTCCCGAGTCCAGGAAAATGCGAGGAAAAAACAGAGCATCCAAAAAAGTACGTTTCCAAAACTCACCAAGGCGCAATTGCGCGAAGCGGTCAACGAGGCACAGAATCCAACGGATGGCAGAGAGGAGCAACAGCGGCGACTTCCATAGACGTCCTGGAGAAACAGACGGTGAACAACACGGGAGGAAAACAAGCAGCAGCTAGTGGTAAGCCAAAACGACCCGACACCGAACGTTCAGAACCCCAGAGTATATAAAGGCTCCACCGAGCTGATTTGAAACTCACTTCAGGTGCGCGAAGGTAATTGGTACCTGGAAGCGTGCGGTATCGGACCAATCCTCACACATACAAAGCTCTAACTATTACTCCTCTCTGAACATGAATATAAAAAAAAAGGTGATCTATTAACTGTGTAAACCTTATGCAATATTCATCATTGATATTTGAATACTTGAAATCTGTATCTGAGTAGTTAGTATCAAATGAAATAAGATGGAACAGCTCCATGCATTAATTGAATAAACAACTATTTGCTCATACCAGTATGGTATTGTTTAAATTGTACAGCTTTTTGCACATCTTTGTCAGGGAATTCCAACAATTCTGGACCTGAATGTACCAGTTAATTGTAATCATCTCGCTCTCCTTATGTCCAGTCAAGCCATGTTGTGGAGGAGAGAGACAGGGATGAACAGGCTATAGACTACTTTGCCCATCCTGAGCCTGCTATGATGCAGATGTTTTCACATCACCACCCAAAACAAGATTCAGCAAAGAGCGAGTGAGTACACTGGTCCACTTGCACTGGTACACTTGTCCATGGCACTTACTACCCAGCTTTGTAGTGGTTTGGGGGAATAGTACAGTAGGTACGCATATTTAAGGGGACCGCAAGCATGGTGTACTGGTTGGTGGTGTCCGACCGATTATGGTGGGCCGGTCTGGGCCAAAAATGCCAGGGCAGATTTTTGGTCCCAGTCCAGCCCTGCCCCCCAAGCATTGTCCATGTTGGGTCATCTCGCTATAACTCTCTGTAATAAACCTGTCTTAAGCCCGAGCGGTTTCAGAAACCGTGCCATTGAGTGACAGAGCTGGAGCTCGACAGAGTGACGAGGATACATTTATTGAAAATGCCTATGGGTCATTTGACCCCTTGTCGGCTGTGCTAGTGTTAAGTCATTTCATCAAGAATCATATTATAAATTGTATATATATTTTACATTTTGTACCTTAATCATCTTTTTGTCATTTTTTTTTATTAACCAATAGGTTAACGTTTAAAATGTTTATTTGTATTCATTAATCACTAGGTTAATGTCTACTGTAAATATTATTTCGTAATACCTTTATCTCACATCCTATTGATTGTAGAATGAATATACCAACTCTTATTATATGAAAGAAAGTGTGAAATTGTAGAATAATTGAATGTCAATATATTACTTATGGCTATATCATAACGTACAATATGTACCTTTTCCCTGTGGCCGATACTTTATTTACATATTTTAAGTGAGATGGGGCTGGTACACTGACACGCACTCCTTCACTCCCTCTCTCCACCTGGCCTGCTTAGGGAGCGAGTAAGTATCATAAAGTATGTCAGAGTGGGGAGCGAGGCCAGACCCCAGGCAGTCACAAACATGGTGTATATATATAGCAGCCTTCAGTAAGATGACACTCTCCTCTACATGTCTCTCTCTCTCTCGCTCTCTCTCTCTCTCTCTCTCTCTCTCTCTCTCTCTCTCTCTCTCTCTCTCTCTCTCTCTCTCTCTCTCACTCTCCAGCCAAGGCCCTGAGGATCAGTTCAGCTCAACAACAACATGTCCCAGACCATCTAACATGACCAAGACTATCCGAACATTCTCACAGGCTTATAATAATCATCTGGCCCAGTGACATGGCACCGCTGGGCTTCCGTAGCTTCATACTGTTGATTGCTATCAGCATGTTGTTGAAGATTATCTAATTTTCTCGCCGACTATCAAAGAGGTTCCCGTTGGATCACGACTTAGTCATAAATTGAGATACAGTATCTACGTACACCTAGGGATCCTTCACTATTTGGATTTTGCATTAATGTAGTATCTATACCTGTAATTATAATTAAAGTTTTAATCATTTAGAAAATGTCTACAGCCCACTGTGGATTAGCTTGGCGTGTGATGTTGAATCCGCTTGTTGATGATGTGCTGTGGTACAAGAATCCAGCAGCCATCTTCTTCTCCCCGTCAGCTGTTCCTCAAAGTTCAAAGAAGTGCTTCTAGGAAGCCATTTAGACACGCACACACACGCACACACGCGCGCGCGCGCACACACACACATACATGCACACATCCTGTAACAGTACCCCACAACACAACAAGCGCAGACCTAATAAAAGACAATGCTGATAAAAAAAATAATAATATGTGGTATTTGGTGACTCAGTCAATACGCGGGACAGTGAGAAGACACGCCACGCAGAGAATGGTTTGTTTGTTTTTCTACACACATGTAATGTTTCAGTTCACCGCACTATTAATTAACACATTAACTGCCACGGAGTTTGATCATCTTATACCATTCTCTGCCAGCACTGTAAGTCTATGGAGATGTTCACCTTCTTTGCAGGGCTAAACCTTTTTAAATTGTATTGCTAAATTGACATTACTATGGCCCATTCAACATCGATTATCTATCGTTCAGGATGTAGGAACGTTTTACTTTTTCATTCACACATTCATACAAAAATTCCGTGATCGTCGTTAAATGCTTTATGTAGTATGGGTGATATATAGATCAGAGCAGTTTGTATGGATAATAATAAACACGGAAATTACGTCAGCCTCCTCTTACCGTTGGGCGATGAGACTGGAGCAAAAAGATCCCAGTTATTTGATGGGGATCGAGTAGATCCATTTCCGGTTTGTATAATACTAATACACGCCCAAATCATGTCGATTATTGAGTTATGACAGCGATCCATATCCACGGTGTGTGGCTAGAGTCCCGCGACGATATGCGAGTGGCCGGACGGATTTAGGAGACGCACCGATATCCAACCGGCCATTTCCGGTTTGGCAACTCGCCGATCATCCACCAGGGGGCAGTATTGAAGCGTTGCAGAGTTGTGCCGGCTCACACAGCATCAGACCAGGCTGCGTGAGGGAAATATGAATACCATGGCGAAAATATGAAATATGATCTCAATAACGTTGTACGCCGTGGATTGGCAGAATTCGCATGAACTTGAAACACGTCGTACAGCGTGATTGGCGGGGAAAGTGTTTTGTGTGTGTTTGTGGGTCTTTATTATCAGTGGGGAGAAGGTGCTGCTTTTTGTATCCTATAAGTATATGCTGTCAGCCATTATGCTATCTGCATACTTTTGCATGTTACAACCTGGTTGTCAGTTGAGCGATATACAGTATAGACAGGCCCCTTAATATCTGGCAGCATCTACAGTGTCTATGTCTCTTGTGTGCTTGTAATTATGGGGGCCATAAATGTGTGTGTGTGTGTGTGTGTGTGTGTGTGTGTGTGTGTGTGTGTGTGTGTGTGTGTGTGTGTGTGTGTGTGTGTGTGTGTGTGTGTGTGTGTGTGTGTGTGTGTGTGTGTGTGTGTGTGTGTGTGTGTAACCATGCACATGCAGTATGTTCATGCACAGTATATCCGTGCATGCCGGTGTGCAGGGCCGCCTCAGGGGGTGTGCGAGCAGTGCGGTCGCACAGGGCCTCGCGGGAAGGGGGGCCTCGCAAAAAAAAAAAAAAAATTATAAATTTTTTTTATTTTTTTTTTTTATTTTTTTTTTATTTTTTTTAATTTTTTTGCGAGGTCCCCCTTCCCGCGAGGCCCTTTTTCATCACAGACCTAAAATCTAGTTTTGCTTATATGCTTATATATTTCACATTAGACACGTTTGTAGAATGACTTGTTCCTGGGTCTGCACCTGGGTCACTATTGGAGCTCTGGTGCTCTGCAGCAGGCATTGGTTTCAATGAGGGGAGGGGTTACAGGTAAGGTAGCGTCTGACTATTCCGCGCGTGCAGCATTGGAGTTTATGCCAGCCAAGGTGAAGAGGACATCGTTCGGCAGATGGACTGAAGATGAAAGTTGTTGCATGTTAGACAGTTCAGTCAGGCTAGCCATCCCGGCTAAAGACAGGGACAGCTAGTTAGCTTTAGCTACGTTATAATATTGAGTGCTAACGTGTGGTTCAGTCGGGATAGCCATGATGATGTCGGCTAGTAGCTAGCTTAGCTAACGGCTAACTAGCGTTAGCTAACCTATCCAGAGGAGCGAGGCGAGGCGAGTGGATGTCTTTTCAAAAGAAGGAGAAGAGAACTTGTGAGCAGATAAATCTGTTAGGCAGCAATACGCCGAAAGGTGTCCAGTCTGCCGGAAAGTACTCGAAGAAGAAGAAGAAGAAGAAGAAGAAGAAGAAGAAGAAGAAGAAGAAGAAGAAGAAGAAGAAGAAGAAGAAGAAATTACACCGTGGGCCAAGTCTCCTTCCAACTTTACCATTGGCGCCGGCCGCGCCGCATTCATTGATACTGCGTTATGGTGAGTCAACCTATGATTATATACCCGCCGTGGACCTGTCCTGACCTATCTATCTTTCTCTCTCTCTGGAGCCAAACTGGTCGACTAGCTAATATATAGTACTACTAGTAGCTAACTGTGTGTGCCTGGTGAGAGCACCTGGCTGTATGTAGACAGTAGCCGCATAGCTTGTTAGCTGTTAGCTAACGCAGAAGCAAGCTATGCGGCTACTACATGCAGCCAGGTGCCTGATTGAGCTAACTGTTAGCCAGTTAGCTGTTTAGCATCTGGGAACGTTCGTTTGATGCTATCAGTTAGCCTTGAGAATAGCAGGCCCTGGCACTCTGACTACGACATCATCTTTGACAGAAGATGTAGTCGGGCCTGCACCATGACAAGGCTCTGGCCATAGCTTTGTCCCGACAGCGAGAGGCCTTTCGTCAACGTGGAGACCTGTGTTGCGGCCTTTCGCCCTGCGTTCCTCGTGCAGGTAAAATGTCATGACATTACCCCACTCTTCCTTCCTTCCCCTCCCGAATGTTTTGTTAATAACGATGTTTTTTTCCAGGCAAAACATATGCTACTTCACAACATTTGGAGATACGACATGTGCTGTGTGTGAATGGTCGTTTGTGTAGCTTGGGTAGCGTTGGGCCGTTGGCCAAAGCTGTGTGTCACGTGGCCTGGTGTCACAGTACCTGGCTAGCCTATTTAGCTGATGTCGGCCATTGGCTCCTTGCTGCTTTGGTTTCTCTGTTGACCCTCTTCTTGTTGGATTTAAGTGTTGATCTTTGTCCTTTTGAATCTCTCATACATGCTATAGTCTCTCTCTAACACACACACACATGACAAACACACATGTTCTCTCTCTCTCTCTCTCTCTCTTTCTAACACACACAGTCTGCCTATGGCGGCCTTTCTCGATGGCTAGGCTGTGCTCAAGGATCTTCAGTCACAGTGCTCAGGTATTCTGCCACTGTGTACTCTCTGTTTAGGGCCAAATAGCATTTCAATTTCTTTCCAATGTGTCTCTCTCTCTCTCTCTCTCTCTCTCTCTGTACACTGTATATTGACTGTAGAACGGGAGCTCTCTCTCGCTCTCTCTTTTGCTATATGTTGACTGTATCATGCCCCGCCTCGGGCAGTGCTATTATTTAAGAATATGTTGACTGTATAAAAAAAAAAAAAAAAAAAAAAAATATATATATATATATATATATATATTTTTTTTTTTTTATTTTTTTTTTTTAACCTTTGGGGGGGGGGGCAGTGTGCGATCCATAGCAAGATCTTTGGGTGATCCCGCGTCGGGGGGGGGGGGGGGGGGTGCGCGGCGCGCAGCGCGCCTCTCAGCGAGGAGTGCTCAGGACAACTCACTTACCGTCCGGCCGTCTGGACGGGGCTTGTGGTGGTGGGGTGGTTATATTCAGCTTCAGCATCTTCATCTTCTGTTGAGCTGTTACCCAAATTACCCCCATCTCCAGCTTCTTCGGCGCCGGCACCGTCACCGATCGTTGTAATATTAATAATAGTCCCCACGGCCACCGGAGCAGCACCAGCCGCAGGTGTAATTGCGCCTGTAGATGATCCGATTCCCGCCTCCTGCTGCTCTGTCAGCTTCACTGTCTTCGTGAAACCAAAATTGGTTAGGCTTACTTGTTTTCGTTTAGACATTTTACTGGCTGTCAAAACGATCACTGTCTGTGTCAACAAGTAACAGCCACAGCACAGGTTACATACGGGTCAAGTTTGATGTGTGCCGACAGTGCCGTGCAGGCTGTAGCGCCGCCGCGCACTGAATGGTAATTGCAAGAATAGCATGCATGTTGCCATATTACGTGTGAATTAGTGCGCAAATCATTAATCATACATCCAAAATAGCATACGTTTATTATTATACACGATGATGATACAGAAAATTACTGAAAAATGAGAAATGCATGGCAAAAGTAGCATTTATTTTCAGTAATTTAGAGACCCCCCAAAAAATCGCAAATCAAGTTTGCAGGGGAGCTGATGTCTGATCTAGGGGAGCTATAGCTCCCCAGGCTCCCCTCCTGGATCGCACCCTGGGGGGGGGGGCCTCGCGTTAAATCTCGCACAGGGCCTCGCATTTCTCCCAGGCGGCCCTGCCGGTGTGAGTTATCTATGTCTCTATGGAATATGTCTAGGAATGTCTCCATGTCCCGAAACATATTATTCATTTTAGGGCTGACCTCGACTAAGGATTTGTATAGTCGACTTTGATGGGCCGAAATTTGCCGATAGTCGACTGATAGTCGACTACCCCCAGAATGCAAAACAAATTTAACTGATGGATACATCTTGATATTTGTCTAGTCTAGTGTGTTCATTAGATGGGTGAAATCCTCTTTCAGTGCCTCTGTGCCTGTTTTCTTAGGCAGTTAGCCTCTCTGGTATGCGCGCCATTAGCGTTAGCCACGCTTCTAGGCATCTTTGCTTTTGGAAAGAATGATAAAAAAAAGAAATGTATAATAATAATAAAATATTATTTACTTATATTATAACTTTTTTTTGCATTCGACTAAGAGGTTGGCAGTCAACTACGGCTCCTTTCGATCGACTATTCGACTAATCGGGGTCAGCCCTAAAGTCAGTTATGCATCAACATTATCCAACCAGTGTCACTAACAGTGATAAGACTAAGTGCAGTGTAGCCTAACTCAAGATTCTGTCCCAGGGACCTCCATCTGACAAGATACATCTGATTTATTCCAGAATTACGTAACTATGTCTATACTGTATAGTAGGTGGAGTGATAACAGAGGAGAGAGCAGAATATTAATTGTCATACACTCTCTCACTGTATTAACATCTAGTGAAATGTATTAATAATATATTAGTGTAATATATTAATATATATATGAATTAGTTAATTAACATTCCCCATTTAGCTGGAGACTGCCTGGAACCACCCCTGGGGGTCCCCAGACCCCACTTTGAGAACCACTGGCCTCATGGTGAACATGGTACACTTAGGTATAGTGAATATTATGCTCCCATAGTGATTTTAATCACAACGTTTCTACCTGAAAGGTTCTTATGCAGCTTCAGCATGTTGTATCCTGCACCTGTGGTGGTTCTGGATGTGTGTACATGTCCTCTGACTGCACACGTTGGTATAGTAGAGTATAAACCATGGTATACATGGTAAACATACATATAGTACAGTATAACCCATTATACACATGGTAAACTTACATAGTACAGTATAACCCATGGTACACATGGTAAACTTACATATAGTACAGTATAAACCATGGTACACATGGTACACATACTTATAGTACAGTATACACCATATACACATGGTACCATGGGGGCGACAGTGGCTCAGGAGATAGAGCAGTCGTCTGGTAATCCGGAGGTGGCATTGGGTACAGTATATGGCAGACATGGTACTCTTAGGTACAGTATATGGTAGACATGGCATTAGTTAAAGAGACAGTCCTGTTTCCATGTCTGAGCCACTGGCTTTGTTATCACCAGTAGCACTTAGTCTGTTGATACTGTGACCAGAAGAACCTCGTGCACCTCTTAGCTTTATCCCCTACATCTGCTGTGGGGGGATATGTGTTTACGACGTACCGATATATTCCTGGATGGAAAAACATGACGGAACAACGCTAAGACCTTTTAAACCTCATGAACTCAATGTCTCTTTTTATGTGAAATAAATACCAAAAGCCCTGTTAACATGTCTCCATTGAAGGGGTGCCACGTTACCTGCAGTGGCCACTGATGTCTAGGAATATTCCAATCAATCAATCAATCAATCAATCAATCAGATTTATTTATAGAGCACATTTAAACATGACACATGTCAACCAAAGTGCTGTACAGAGGGTAGATACACATAGATACATCTAGACAACATATTATAGACAACAATCACATCTCAGTTTTACGGGAGGACACACAAGCAAACACACAGGGCATGAGTGTTTCGAAAAGGTCGAAAAGTACCTGACGGAAAAAAATCTAATCTACGAATTCCAATCTGGCTTCAGAACGTCCCACTCCACTGACACATGCCTCCTCTATTTGAACGACCACATCAAACAAGAGGTGGACGCGGGCAAATACTGCGGCATGGTCATGCTGGACCTACAAAAGGCCTTCGACACTGTCAATCACTCCATTCTAATGGACAAGCTAAAAGCAATTGGTTTTGATAGCTTATCAGTGAGCTGGATGCAATCCTACCTGGAGGGGAGAGAACAGATGGTAGAAGTAAACGGTACTCTACCCCCCCCCCTCACAGTGAGCTGTGGTGTTCCACAAGGAAGCATACTAGGACCGCTACTCTTCCTAATTTATGCAAATGACATGTCGTCAGCCTGTGACTGCAACTTGTTCCTGTTTGCGGACGACTCAGCCCTGCTGGTCTCTGACAAGAACAAGTTGCAGGTTGAAAAAACCCTCAGCACGGAACTAGGCAAAATCTGCATATGGCTCGCGGATAACAAACTATCATTACACATGGGCAAAACAGAGTCCATTCTCTTCGGTTCAAATAACAAACTCAGCAAGACCGACGGCTTCTCAGTCACAGTGGGTGACAATATTGTCACAAGGAAAGAGCAAATCTTTCCTGTGACAAAATGGCATCCAATGTAATAAAAAAAGTCAACCAACAAACTAGATTCTTGTACCGGATCTCCTCTCTGGTAAACAAGAATACCCTGAAGACTCTGGCAGGAGCACTCATTCAAGGGTACTATGACTATGCGTGCACCTCATGGTACCAAAGCACCTCAAAGGCGCTTAAAACAAAATTACAAACATCACAAAACAAACTGGTCAGACTACTACTTGACCTGAACCCCAGAACCCACCTCACCCCTGCCCACTTTGACAACCTAGGATGGCTTAGAGTAGACGACAGAGTACAGCAACTTGCAATGTGCCTGGTCTACAAGATACACTATACGACCGGGGTGCCCATGTACATGTCAAAATACTTCCCAAAGGTCAGTGAATACCACAACCACTACACCAGAGGAAGCTCAACAAATCATGTTAAACCCAGATTCGGCTCAAACAAGGGACTAAACACGTTTCGCAATTATGCCACAACAATGTGGAACGCCCTACCCAAAGCTGTAAAGGAATGTGAATCCCTGCCCACATTCAAAACCGCTCTTAAAGAGCACCTACGGGAGGCTGCAATTCGAAACTGGCCACCGTAAATGCCCAAAACCCCCACCACCTCCTAATAGACAGTCTCCTCCCCACCGCATGTATATATTCCCTCCCCGCCGTATGTATATTTCCCTCCCACCCACCCACCCCCTCCTAATGTACAGTCCCCTCCCCATCATATGTATATACTCTGTCAGGATCTAGGGGTAACAGTACTGTATATTTGAATACCGCTTATGTCACAAATGTATCAGTACTAAATACCTATATGTCCCTATGCCATAAATGTCATGTATGTTGTGTATGTCATAAATGTCTATATGAATTGAAAATGGGGGACCCTGATGGAAACAAGACAAACGTCTTTCTCAGGTCTGCATCCCCTTAACAATTGTATGTATTGAGCCGTACTGTATTGTACCCATTCTGCAATCTGTTAAATAAAGTTTTCATTCATTCATTCATTCAGTCAGTGAACATCGGGAAAAGTAGAAGTGGGTTTTGAGTCTAGACTTGAAGGGATCTGTCGAGGGGGCAAGCCTAATTCCAGACTCAGTGTAGATGTCCAAGGCACAACAAGGACAGGTGGGGGGATGTTTCTGTTATGTAATGGATTTAAAGAAGGATGTGGAGGAGGTGGAGGAGGAGAGGAGGGTGTGTGTGACATTCTAAGGGCGTTGAAGATGTTTGTGATCTCAGATGCTGGTCTTTACTGGACCTTTGATGGTGGATCTGCCCCCAGGGGCCTGGTCAGGATTCTCCTCTACAATACAAGACTTGCAAGATCTCTGCAAGATGTGACACACACACACACACACACACACACACACACACACACACACACACACACACACACACACACACACACACACACACACACACACACACACACACACACACACACACACACACACACACACACACACACACACACACACACAAATGGTCTGTAGAATCAGAGGGCACACTCCAAGCTGCACTTGAATGTACAGACTGGGAGGTGTTCCACGATAACACAGATAACATTAATGACTACATGGAGACAGTGCTGGACTTTGTTTGTACTTTGGTGGAAGAAACAATCCCCACTACCACAATTAGAGTTTACCCAAACCAAAAGCCCGGGGTAGACAAATCCGTCCATGAGGCTCTGAAAGCGCGCACCTCAGCATACAACGCCGGGCTTGTAGCAGGCAACATGAATGACCACAAGGTGGCGAGATACAACGTCAGGAGAGTAGTAATAGAAGCAAAAAGGCGCTACAGGAATAAAATTGAACTCCAATATGAACAGGCTGACTCTAGAGCTATGTGGCAGGGCCTCAGAACAATGACAGATTACAAAGGCACCTCCCTCAAGCTGAACAGTGACATCTTCTTAGCAAATGATGTCAATACCTTCTATGCGAGGGTTGAGGCTGGGAATAACAACACCAGCCTACAAGCCACTGCAATGGAGGGGGGGGGGGCTGCTGATGGAGACTCAGTGTTCAGGGTAACAGAACATGAGGTGAGGAGGAACTTTAAGAAAGTGAATATCAGGAAGGCAGCAGGACCAGACGGTATCCCCGGCCGCGTCCTAAAAGTCTGTGCCGACCAACTGGCCCCGGTATTCACTGACATATTTAACCTGTCCTTGGAACAGGCTGTCATCTCCACCTGTCTGAAGAAGTCCACTATTATCCCTGTACCCAAAAAATCCAAGCCTGCTTGCCTCAACGACTACCGCCCTGTAGCTCTCACCTCCATAGCCATGAAGTGCTTTGAGAAGCTAGTAAAGGGCTACATCTGCTCCTCCCTCCCCATCAACCGGGACCCCCTGCAATTTGCATACCGCCCCAACAGGTCCACGGAGGACGCCATAGCCCATGTGCTGCACACGGCAGCATCACACCTGGACAAGAGGCAGGGGAAGAGAATGCTGTTCATCGACTACAGCTCAGCATTCAATACCATAGTCCCCTCCAAACTCATAGCCAAGCTCAGGGACCTGGGCTTGAAATATGACCTCTGCCAGTGGGTCTTGGACTTCCTGACGGGCAGACCCCAGGTGGTGAGAGCAGGCAACTGCACCTCCTCATCCATCACTCTCAACATAGGGGCCCCCCAGGGCTGTGTTCTGAGTCCCCTCCTCTACTCCCTGTACACACATGACTGTGTGGCACAGCGGAACAACAACACAATCATCAAATTTGCTGACGACACGGTAGTGGTGGGCCTGATCTCTGCAAACGACGAGAGGGCCTACCTGGAAGAGGTCAAGGTCCTAGCGGGATGGTGTCAAGAGAACAGCCTCTCCCTGAACATCAGCAAAACAAAGGAGATGATTGTGGACTTCAGGAGGTCGGGGGTCAGGGACTACAGCCCCCTCAGCATCGACGGGGCACCGGTTGAGAGAGTGAACAGTTTTAAGTACCTCGGAGTCCACATATCCGAGGACTTGACATGGACCACACACATTGACAGTGTTGTGAAGAAGGCAGGGCAACGCCTCTACTTCCTCAGGCGCCTAAGGAAGTTCCAAGTCAGTCAGAAGATCCTTTAGAACTTCTACTCATGTACAATAGAGAGCATCCTGACTGGCAATATCACCTCCTGGTTTGGGAATAGCACAGCACAAGACCGTAGCAGACTACAGAGAGTGGCCCGTTCAGCCGAACGCACAATTGGAGGGGGGCTTCCCACTCTCCAGAACATTTACAACAAGCGGTGCATGGGTAAGGCTAAGAGAATTATCAAAGAATCCAGCCACCCAAACAACTGCCTCTTTGAACTGCTGCGGTCAGGCAAGCGATACCGGAGTCTCATGGCAAGCACAGAAAGACTCAGAAGAAGCTTCTATCCCCAGGCCATCAGGATGCTCAACGAACAATTGTGAGGTTCGCCTGTTCCCTGGACCTTTAATTCCCTGTCTCCTCACCTCACCAGCCCCCACCCTCGCGATGTTTTACTCTCCTCTGCTCCAGACCTCAAGCCGGCGCGCATCGCTTCCTATACCACGGGAGGATGCGTCTCTCCAAGCCGGCGCGCTCCTACTCCAGACGCCCAAGCCGGCGCGCATCGCTTCCTATACCACGGGAGGATGCGTCTCTTCAAGCCGGCGCGCTCCTACTCCAGACGCCCAAGCCGGCGCGCATCGCTTCCTATACCACGGGAGGATGCGTCTCTCCAAGCCGGCGCGCTCCTACTCCAGACGGCCAAGCCGGCGCGCATCGCTTCCTATACCACGGGAGGATGCGTCTCTTCAAGCCGGCGCGCTCCTATTCCAGACGCCCAAGCCGGCGCGCTCCCACTCCAGACCTCAAGCCGGCGCGCATCGCTTCCTATACCACGGGAGGATGCGTCTCTCCAAGCCGGCGCGCTCCTACTCCAGACGCCCAAACCGGCGCGCATCGCTTCCTATACCACGGGAGGATGCATCTCTTCAAGCCGGCGCGCTCCAACTCCAGACGTCCAAGCCGGCGCGCTCCTACTCCAGACGCCCAAGCCGGCGCGCATCGCTTCCTATACCACGGGAGGATGCGTCTCTTCAAGCCGGCGCGCTCCAACTCCAGACGCCCAAGCCGGCGCGCATCGCTTCCAAGGAGGATCTCCTTGCCAGGCCTCCGCCGTCGGAACCCTGCCATCTCTGTAAGCAGCTCTGGCCCTCGCCCTGTCCAAGGCCTTAACCCTGTTTCTCTGTCCCTGTCCCCAGCCCGCCTCCCCGGGCCTCTGTCCCTGTTCCCCCTCTCCATTGCCCCTGTTCCTGCCCTGACCCTTTGCCCTGGCCCTGTCCCTTAGCCTTTCCCCTTAGCCTGCTCGCCTCTTAAAGGCACAGTGCCACATTTTTCCCTATTTCTTTGTTCCAGTGTTTTTGTGTTCTCCCTTAAAGGGACAGTGCCGCTTTTTGTTTGTATTGAATAAATGCCCTGTTTTGGCTTACTCTCATACCTGTCTTGTGTTGTGCGATTGGGGTCGGTTACAAACCATAACAGTACGACCCGACCAGTCGACGACCCCAGCCAGCACAGACAGTGTATGTGAGTTTGCCCTTTTTAGTTCCCTCTAACCCACTCTAGCTCCCTCTAGCTCCCTTTAGTTTCCCCTGTTAGTTCTCTTGTTAGCTCCCCTGTTAGCTTCCCTGTTAGCTCCCCTGGTAGCCTCGTTAGTCTCCCCTGTTAGCTCCCCTGTTAGCCTCGTTAGTCTCCCCTGTTAGCTCCCCTGTTAGCCTTCGTTAGCTCCCCTGTTAGCTACCCTGTTTCCCCACTGCTAGGACTGCCCCTTCAGCTAGCAAGGTCAGTTTCCCCACTGCTAGGACTGCCCCTTCAGCTAGCAAGGTCAGTTTCCCCACTGCTAGGACTGCCCCTTCAGCTAGCAAGGTCAGTTTCCCCACTGCTAGGACTGCCCCTTCAGCTAGCAATGTCAGTTTCCCCACAGCTAGGACTGTCCTCCCAGCTAGCTTGTTCTCTCATGCTGGTCCAGCCCTGTCTGCTAGCCTAGCTCCGGCAGCTAGCGCAGCCTCTTTGTTAATGTAGCAGTACAGCTAGCATAGGCCCTGTAGCTAGCTGTGCCCTGGCAGCTACCCTGTCCCTCTGCTAGCCCCACTTTTGGTGTAGCTTCCCCTGCTAGCATGGCCCATTTTTTTTTTTGTTTGTTGCTTTGTCATGTCCCCTGGCCCGCTGTCTGATTTTTTGGGTCGCCCGGTGGCTCCCTTGGAGGGGGGGGTACTGTGAGGTTCGCCTGTTCCCTGGACCTTTAATTCCCTGTCTCCTCACCTCACCAGCCCCCACCCTCGCGATGTTTTACTCTCCTCTGCTCTTCTCCAGCCCCCACCCTTGGACTACCTTTCACAGCTGTGATAAGTTATGATTAGCGCCCCAGAGGGCTTTAAATACCTGGACTTCCCCTCCAGTCCTCGTCGGGTCGTTCTGTATGCTGGTTCTTTGTTCTGGACTCTTTATCCTTTTCTGTGTTCAGTGTTCATGGAGTCCTGGACGTTACCATCACCTGCCGCGTCTCCGGTGTGAGACGAGGTGCCAGCCATCACCACCTGTCGCCGTTTGCCTGGAGTGGGACACCGTCTACGCTCTCTAATCCTCTACGGGAGGTTTTCCAGTGTCCCACTCCAGACCTCAAGCCGGCGCGCATCGCTTCCTATACCACGGGAGGATGCGTCTCTCCAAGCCGGCGCGCTCCTACTCCAGACGCCCAAGCCGGCGCGCATCGCTTCCTATACCACGGGAGGATGCGTCTCTTCAAGCCGGCGCGCTCCAACTCCAGACGTCCAAGCCGGCGCGCTCCTACTCCAGATGACCAAGCCGGCGCGCACCGCTTCCTATACCACGGGAGGATGCGTCTCTTCAAGCCGGCGCGCTCCTACTCCAGACGCCCAAGCCGGCGTGCATCGCTTCCTATACCACGGGAGGATGCGTCTCTCCAAGCCGGCGCACTCCCACTCCAGACCTCAAGCCGGCGCGCATCGCTTCCTATACCACGGGAGGATGCGTCTTTCCAAGCCGGCGCGCTCCTACTCCAGACGCCCAAGCCGGCGCGCATCGCTTCCTATACCATGGGAGGATGCGTCTCTTCAAGCCGGCGCGCTCCAACTCCAGACGTCCAAGCCGGCGCGCTCCTACTCCAGACGCCCAAGCCGGCGCGCATCGCTTCCTATACCACGGGAGGATGCGTCTCTTCAAGCCGGCGCGCTCCAACTCCAGACGCCCAAGCCGGCGCGCTCCTACTCCAGACGCCCAAGCCGGCGCGCATCGCTTCCTATACCACGGGAGGATGCGTCTCTTCAAGCCGGCGCGCTCCTACTCCAGACGCCCAAACCGGCGCGCATCGCTTCCTATACCACGGGAGGATGCATCTCTTCAAGCCGGCGCGCTCCAACTCCAGACGTCCAAGCCGGCGCGCTCCTACTCCAGACGCCCAAGCCGGCGCGCATCGCTTCCTATACCACGGGAGGATGCGTCTCTTCAAGCCGGCGCGCTCCAACTCCAGACGCCCAAGCCGGCGCGCATCGCTTCCAAGGAGGATCTCCTTGCCAGGCCTCCGCCGTCGGAACCCTGCCATCTCTGTAAGCAGCTCTGGCCCTCGCCCTGTCCAAGGCCTTAACCCTGTTTCTCTGTCCCTGTCCCCAGCCCGCCTCCCCGGGCCTCTGTCCCTGTTCCCCCTCTCCATTGCCCCTGTTCCTGCCCTGACCCTTTGCCCTGGCCCTGTCCCTTAGCCTTTCCCCTTAGCCTGCTCGCCTCTTAAAGGCACAGTGCCACATTTTTCCCTATTTCTTTGTTCCAGTGTTTTTGTGTTCTCCCTTAAAGGGACAGTGCCGCTTTTTGTTTGTATTGAATAAATGCCCTGTTTTGGCTTACTCTCATACCTGTCTTGTGTTGTGCGATTGGGGTCGGTTACAAACCATAACAGTACGACCCGACCAGTCGACGACCCCAGCCAGCACAGACAGTGTATGTGAGTTTGCCCTTTTTAGTTCCCTCTAACCCACTCTAGCTCCCTCTAGCTCCCTTTAGTTTCCCCTGTTAGTTCTCTTGTTAGCTCCCCTGTTAGCTTCCCTGTTAGCTCCCCTGGTAGCCTCGTTAGTCTCCCCTGTTAGCTCCCCTGTTAGCCTCGTTAGTCTCCCCTGTTAGCTCCCCTGTTAGCCTTCGTTAGCTCCCCTGTTAGCTACCCTGTTTCCCCACTGCTAGGACTGCCCCTTCAGCTAGCAAGGTCAGTTTCCCCACTGCTAGGACTGCCCCTTCAGCTAGCAAGGTCAGTTTCCCCACTGCTAGGACTGCCCCTTCAGCTAGCAAGGTCAGTTTCCCCACTGCTAGGACTGCCCCTTCAGCTAGCAATGTCAGTTTCCCCACAGCTAGGACTGTCCTCCCAGCTAGCTTGTTCTCTCATGCTGGTCCAGCCCTGTCTGCTAGCCTAGCTCCGGCAGCTAGCGCAGCCTCTTTGTTAATGTAGCAGTACAGCTAGCATAGGCCCTGTAGCTAGCTGTGCCCTGGCAGCTACCCTGTCCCTCTGCTAGCCCCACTTTTGGTGTAGCTTCCCCTGCTAGCATGGCCCATTTTTTTTTTTTTTGTTGCTTTGTCATGTCCCCTGGCCCGCTGTCTGATTTTTTGGGTCGCCCGGTGGCTCCCTTGGAGGGGGGGGTACTGTGAGGTTCGCCTGTTCCCTGGACCTTTAATTCCCTGTCTCCTCACCTCACCAGCCCCCACCCTCGCGATGTTTTACTCTCCTCTGCTCTTCTCCAGCCCCCACCCTTGGACTACCTTTCACAGCTGTGATAAGTTATGATTAGCGCCCCAGAGGGCTTTAAATACCTGGACTTCCCCTCCAGTCCTCGTCGGGTCGTTCTGTATGCTGGTTCTTTGTTCTGGACTCTTTATCCTTTTCTGTGTTCAGTGTTCATGGAGTCCTGGACGTTACCATCACCTGCCGCGTCTCCGGTGTGAGACGAGGTGCCAGCCATCACCACCTGTCGCCGTTTGCCTGGAGTGGGACACCGTCTACGCTCTCTAATCCTCTACGGGAGGTTTTCCAGTGTCCCACTCCAGACCTCAAGCCGGCGCGCATCGCTTCCTATACCACGGGAGGATGCGTCTCTCCAAGCCGGCGCGCTCCTACTCCAGACGCCCAAGCCGGCGCGCATCGCTTCCTATACCACGGGAGGATGCGTCTCTTCAAGCCGGCGCGCTCCAACTCCAGACGTCCAAGCCGGCGCGCTCCTACTCCAGACGACCAAGCCGGCGCGCACCGCTTCCTATACCACGGGAGGATGCGTCTCTTCAAGCCGGCGCGCTCCTACTCCAGACGCCCAAGCCGGCGTGCATCGCTTCCTATACCACGGGAGGATGCGTCTCTCCAAGCCGGCGCACTCCTACTCCAGACGGCCAAGCCGGCGCGCATCACTTCCTATACCACGGGAGGATGCGTCTCTTCAAGCTGGCGCGCTCCTATTCCAGACGCCCAAGCCGGCGCGCTCCCACTCCAGACCTCAAGCCGGCGCGCATCGCTTCCTATACCATGGGAGGATGCGTCTCTTCAAGCCGGCGCGCTCCAACTCCAGACGTCCAAGCCGGCGCGCTCCTACTCCAGACGCCCAAGCCGGCGCGCATCGCTTCCTATACCATGGGAGGATGCGTCTCTTCAAGCCGGCGCGCTCCAACTCCAGACGTCCAAGCCGGCGCGCTCCTACTCCAGACGCCCAAGCCGGCGCGCATCGCTTCCTATACCACGGGAGGATGCGTCTCTTCAAGCCGGCGCGCTCCAACTCCAGACGCCCAAGCCGGCGCGCTCCTACTCCAGACGCCCAAGCCGGCGCGCATCGCTTCCAAGGAGGATCTCCTTGCCAGGCCTCCGCCGTCGGAACCCTGCCATCCCTGTAAGCAGCTCTGGCCCTCGCCCTGTCCAAGGCCTTAACCCTGTTTCTCTGTCCCTGTCCCCAGCCCGCCTCCCCGGGCCTCTGTCCCTGTTCCCCCTCTCCATTGCCCCTGTTCCTGCCCTGACCCTTTGCCCTGGCCCTGTCCCTTAGCCTTTCCCCTTAGCCTGCTCGCCTCTTAAAGGCACAGTGCCACATTTTTCCCTATTTCTTTGTTCCAGTGTTTTTGTGTTCTCCCTTAAAGGGACAGTGCCGCTTTTTGTTTGTATTGAATAAATGCCCTGTTTTGGCTTACTCTCATACCTGTCTTGTGTTGTGCGATTGGGGTCGGTTACAAACCATAACAACAATAACACTATGTAACAACCATCAAATGCACTCACAGCACACACATCCACACGCACACACTCACTTTAAACAAACAACTCACTGCAGCACCCACTTTACACACTTTAGAACACCTAAACACACTTTATATTTATTGGTAAAGAATTTGCACTACAACCCATACCTCATTACACCTTACTGTAAATTTTACCTAAATTGTACCTCATCCCATTTCTGCTTTGCACTATATAGTATATTGTATATTAGTATATTGTATAGTATATTGTATGGTAACTCAGTTACTTCTACTCTGCATTGAACATTGTACATATGTACATACTGAACACTTGTGTCTACGTACGTGACTTCTATTTTATACTTGCTATACTTATTTTATTTTATACTTATCTATTTCTGTCTAGCACAGTCTCTGGAGCGTAACAGAAAGAAGCATTTTGTATAAAAGTATTCTGTACTTCTGTATGACAACTAATAAAGAAAGAAAAAAGAAAGAAACACACACACGCACACACACAGGTACATCCATACAACCTCCTCTCTCTTTCTCTTAAACACACTGAGGAAGGAAGGGAGGAAGGAAGGAAGGAAGGAAGGGAGGAAGGAAGGAAGGAAGGAAGGAAGGAAGGAAGGAAGGAAGGAAGGAAGGAAGGAAGGAAGGAAGGAAGGAAGGAAGGAAGGAAGGAAGGAAGGAAGGAAGGAAGGAAGGAAGGAAGGAAGGAAGGAAGGCACCTGTCTGCGCCACACATCATTTGATTTGATTTGATTTTATTAGGGATCCCCATTAGCTGGTGCGATAGCAACCAGCTAGTCTTCCTGGGGTCCACACACAAAAAAACACAAAAACAATCACCATTGCAAAAAAACTAAATTATTAAAAGTCAGTACACACAATGCATAATGAACCTACTGTAACAATTAATATAGCTAAAATTACATTAGTGTAAAACAAAAACAAAAAACCACTTTACAGTGTTAAAAACAATTTAAAAACAACTTAAGATTCTTTTTAAAAGTGAATCTACTGTAAATGCAGCAGAGGTTCCGAGGCAGGCCATTCCACAGAGTTAATGCTCTAAAAATAAAAGATCTCCCCAGAGCGCTGGTTCTAGGACCTGGCAATTCAAGCTGCCCACTACTGGAACCTCTAGTGTAATGCTCGTGCACAGTATTACTAAAAACAATCTGATTATGTATAAAAACATCATGATGAATGGAATGGACCAATGATGCAACAGACATAAATGATCCGCCCTACAGTTACAGTTACGCAGTTACAGTTAAAGTTACAGCATAGGGTTTGGTTTGAATGAACTCATAAAATAGTCCATTTAAATTTTTTCAAATAACTTTAGTGTTTCAAGTTAGAAAATCAAGAGAAAAACCGTCAAGGCCAACTCAGATCGAGTTTTCCACCTGGCAGCTGTGTGTATTTGCCATGTCTCGCCCCTTCATCAACAGAGGCCGACACACGGTATTTCAATACACATCTCACTACATCCTGCGCAGGTATAATCACGGAAGGGGGGTCTGGTCTTTTGTGTGTAACCTGGACTCACAATGGATAGGTTTGTTGTCAGAAGCGGCCCCGTTTGGCCGCGATGAAATGGGCTCTGCGCATAACCAGCTGCTATACCACACTGAAGTGAGGTGGCTATCTCGAGGCAGAGTATTAAATCAGATTTTTGAACTCAGAGAAGAAGCGTGGATTTTCCTTGCAGACAAAAACAACCCATTGGCAGAGAAATGTGCTGATAATGAATGGCTGGCACGCGTGTAGCTTTATGCCAAGCAAGCAGTGCAAAAACTTACCGTAGTGGCATGCAGTAATGCGCCTTTCATTTTCCGCCGCCCAGCGCCCAGGTCGCGCGGAAATAGGCTGTCTATTGCCATTCTCTTTGACAAACTCTAACCTTAACCAGCTCCTTAACAACGCCTAAACTTAACTGTTCTAACCTTAACCAACTCCGAAACAATGCCTAACCTTAACCATAGAAATTATATTGCCATTCTCTTTGACAAACTCTAACCTTAACCAGCTCCTTAACAGCGCCTAAACTTAACCGTTCTAACCTTAACCAACTCCGAAACAATGCCTAACCTTAACCGGCGAAAGAATACACGTTAAAAAAAAATCACGTTAAAAAATATTTTCAATGGGATTCGAACTCGCCAGCAAACAAGCCATAGGATCCACAGCCATGTGTCCTTGCCAATTGAGCTAGTGCCAGATAGTGAATAAGAGGCGGTGACTTATATATATTGAGCTCCAACCAAGGCGGGATCTCATGCGCATGCGCGGGCACCTCGCGCGAGCACGCCGGCGCACGCACGCACCTGAGCGAGCACGCCGCCGCCGGTGCACGCACGGTAGCATTTGTCTGAAAAGAAGGGCGCTTTACCGCACTAGCGTGCGGTGACGAATGCGGAAGCATTTTTGCACTGCTTGCTTGGCATTAACGTACAGGCGGCTGGCACAGCTGGCATATCTAGCCAACATCTTTGACCGCCTCAATGCGTTGAATCTGGGACTACAAGGTCGGGTCACAGACCTGTTTGGACTCAGCTAAATTGGAGAGCTAGATTAACACTTTCCGTGCCAGCCGTGCCAGGCCTATATACCCCGTTGAGTGCCACCGCTCTATTCAATGACAGAGCGCTCACATTTGTGAACGCATAAACTATATCTTAAATTATGGCTATGTGTCTAATACGACCGTCGCTTATCAATGACTTGTTTGCAGTCAACATTGTCGAAACGGATTGTTTTTTAATTGGTTAATTTCCGTTTTATACCAATTAAAAAAACACTCGTTTTTTTTTACTTTCAGAAAAAAATTTAGATTCTGCAGGAATCGCGCTTTACTGTAATACACAAAACATGTTGAAATTTTTCGGCCTATTTATAAATAGTTTTCAAATAAACGCTAGATTATCGATAGTATATGTGTACTTATGCACGCTATAGAAGCGGGCTGAAAAATCGATTCTCTTATTTCCTGATCAGCTACACACACTCACAGCCACACACACACATATGGGACACGTTGATATATAGGTGAAAACAGCTCTGATTATCCCAATACTGGTAAAATAGATTCCTTACCTCGGATCAGATGTTCTCCAAAAAGATTATTCCTATTCCTGATCGCCATTCCAAATATCTATCGCGTTTATTGATCCAACACTGGTCGAAAGACATATTCCACGCTGTTCTGATGGTGGTCGATGACTGGGATCGTCTCCGGTTACTTGCCTGACAAGTAAAATGTGGATTCCGGACTCTTTTTTCCCCATGTGTTTCATTCAGTGCAATCCAATGGGGTGCAGTACCATCCAGAGAGACGATAGGGGGCGGTATTTTCCCCGTTCGAGCTCAGACAGATCCCCACTGGTAACGTGAGGCTAGATTGATGAAAAATGAATGGAAATCGATAATAAAAAAAATAACTAACGAGAAATCTCGTCGCTGGCACGAGTGTTAAGAAACGCAGTTAGTGGCCCTCCAGGATAATCAGCGGAGATTTGGGAGTATAATTTACTCTGCTTGGTGGCTTTTTGTAGGAACAGAATGTTGCAAAAAAAATTTGAAGCCCATCATCTGTAGCCACTAGAAGGGCTCATTGAACAATTTCGGAGAGAGCGCGGGGACAATTTGGACAACTGGATCAAAGATCCGTTCATTACGCATGACGCAGCAGGCTCCCACTGTCTGAGCAGGAGGCGGCCGTGCTCATTGATCTTTCGTGTGACGAGCTACTGAGAGTCAAGTTAACTGGACAGGCCCTCGCAAAGTTCTGGTTATCAGTCCGGAATGAGTACCCAGTGTTGTGTAATGCTGCGCTGAGAAATCTTGTCCCCTTCGCATCAACATACCTCAGTGAGGCACTGACATTAATAAAAAGTAAATACAGATCTCGCCTCAGAGTAGAAGCGGATCTCCGCCCCCGCCAAAGCGCATGTGAACGCATTTTCTTTTCTTTTTTTTAATGTTCTGGCAACATATTTTGGCTAAATATGCCTCGTTTTATACATGTGTATACAGAAATAATTCCGTTGCTTTTGTTGATAATATTCATGAATTTCATTGATAACATAGTGATGTAATTTTATTTTCTAATAAATATGCACGATCAAGTTCAACAACGTGTGCTTTTATTTTGATATTCCTTATTTCCACTTTGAATAAAATGGGCTTGTGGTATAAGAACGTTTGAGAGCCCTGTTGTAGAGGCTAATGTAGAGGAATATCACCGGATCAATGAATGTACTTAGTCAAATATAGACTTGGTTAAACTGTCATGATTTTGCTTTATTTCACCTTTCTGTGAGGGACAGCTGTCTATTTTTGCTTTATTTCACCTTTCTATGAGGGATAGCTGTCAATCCCTGGTCCCTGTGGTTGATTGCCTCATGGGTCGGCAGGTGTGTGGGCTTGATTGCACCTGATCCAGTGCAGCTGTGCCTATGGCCATGCCTTGAGTCTATTTAAGTTTGGATCTCGCAGTATCAACTGCTAATTCATTTCCTAGTGTTGGCTGTTCTTTTGGTCATGCTCATTATATTGAAGTTTAGTCTGATCTCTGATTCAGAGTTTAGCTTTTATGGTAGTACAAGATACAAGATACAAGAGTTTTATTTGTCATGGCATACAAGTATACAATGAAATGCGGGGGGTCTTGCCCGCAACGATGTGCATAATTACAATAGTAATATATAATAAGAATCCAATAGAACGACATTGTGCAATAAAACAAGTAAACAAAGTAGGGCATATCGGTATATGTACATGAGTTATTTACAGAGCATGGTAGGACATGCTAGGTCCTGTGGTAGTGCAATACACTGTTAGCTACGGATGAGGCACTGGGTCTTTATGTACACTGCTATACAATGCTATATTTTACAATCTCAAGCTATACTATACTATTCTTAAAGTGACCTTTCCTTCTGTAAAGTGACCATAAGTGTGAGCGTGTGCAGTATGAGTGTGTGTGTGCTCATGTTAAAGTGGCTGCTAGTGTGTGAGCGTGTACAGTGTGTGTGTTGTGTGTGTGTTGTGTGTGTGCTCATGTGTGCTTGTGCATGGAGAGTTCAGTGTTCAAGGCTCTGATGGCCTGGGGGAAGAAGCTGAGCCGAAGTCTCTCTGTCCTAGTTACTGGTGTTCGCAGGCGTTTGCCTGACCGCAGCAGCATGAACAGGCTGTTGTTGGGGTGGTGAGGGTCTTTCATTATCCTGCAGGCTCTGGATTTGCACCTCTTGTTGTATAGGACCTGCAGGGTTGGTAGTGCAATACCCGTGGTACGCTCGGCTGAGCGCACCACTCGCTGTAGGGCCTTCTTGTCCTGTGCCGTGCTGTTTCCATACCAGGCAGTGATGTTTCCAGTCAAAATGCTCTCTACAGCTCCGGAGTAGAAGGGTTAGTTTAGGCTACTCGCTTTATTCGACACATAAACTCCCTTAGTGGAGGTTTATTGTTTTACTTTTTTTCCAATATAAACTCCGTTATTAGGAGATGCCCTTGTGGCTTATTTACTTTTATACTATAGCTCTTTATCGAGAGTAGTCCTGTTTTTTGGACTGGATTTATTTTCTTAATTTCTCTCCTTGAGACTTCCACCTGTAAAGGTTGTTTTGTGTTGTTTAATGTTTCCCCTCTCCTAAAATATCTGCGTAAGCAGTCTAGTGGTTGTTCGTTTCATGGATAACTTTAAGAGTCCCTGTTATCTGCTTGTGACCCCCACACACACACACCCACAGCCCTCACATAAACACAGGTTTAATATACCCAAACAGGTGCAAGTAAATCAAGAGTTACGGCGGATGACTCAAAGTGGATACAGGCCGGACGTATCCTCAGAGAGCTCCCAGAATCCAGTCAAACCTACGTCTTTATAGTAGAGAGAAAGGGATTTTTGGTAGGATGGCCCAGGTATTGGATTGGAGGGGGGCCAGGAGGGGGGAGGAGTGAGTTAGAAAGGTGTGTGGGGGGGGGGTATCAGGTGAGAGACAAAAGGTGAATGGGAGGGGGGGTTGGAACATGACTGGGAGATTGTTTGAGGGGGGGAGGGGGTCATTATTCCACACTAAACCACACTGGGAAGTCAATAATGCTGCCTTTGAACCAACATCTTGGTCAGTCTGATGCGTCTGCTGGAGAGAGGAGATGAGGACGCACGGTGAGGCGTGGGGAGCGGGTGACGCAGGGCTCTCCACTTGGCCCTGGAGGTGCTGTGGCCATAAGGAGATGGAGAGACTTGTGGTGCTGAATGCCTGAACTTAAGGGACTAGCCAGGGAGCAGGGTGAGTGACAGTAGAAATACCCTGAGAGAATAACGGTGGTGCAGTTATACTTGAGTAAAAGCTAAAGTAAAAACTATTTCATATTGAATATAGTCACGTATCGAAGGTAACAGTACATATTCTATAAGATGAAGGATGGAAGGGGCAGGGAGAAGAGAGAGAGAGAGAGAGAGAGAGAGAGAGAGAGAGGGAGGGAGGAGGAGAGAGAGAGGGGGGGATAGTGAGAGGGAAGGGGAGAGAGAGAGAGGGAGGAGAGAGAGAGAGAGAGAGAGAGAGAGAGAGAGAGAGAGAGAGAGAGAGAGAGAGAGAGAGAGAGAGAGAGGATCAAGCAAGTGAGAGTGAAGAGAGGTGGTTGAGAGGAGGAGAGGAGTCTTTGAACTGCTGCAGTCAGGCAAGCGCTACCGGAGTCTCATGGCCAGTACAGAGAGACTCAGAAGGAGCTTCTATCCCCGGCCCAGGAGTTCAAAACTTGTAATCCCTATCTGATTGGATCAAATTTGTATTCATTCATTTCAACTCATTATGAATTGAAAATGGGGGACCCTGATGTAAACAAGACGAAAGTTTTTCTCTGGTCTGCATCCCCTTTAACAATTGTGTGTAGTGAGCTGTACTGTACCCATTCTGCAATTTGTTAATTAAAATGTTCAATCAATCAATATGGATTCAATGTTTTGAACTCCTGGGCCCTGCCATCAGGATGCTCAATGACAATGACACTATGTAACAACCCATCATCTACACTCACTGCACACACATCCACATGTACACACTCACTTTAAACAAACACTCACCTTATCACTCACTTTACTCACTTTAGACACTTTAACACACTCTATTATTTGCAGTACATTCATACCTCATTTGCACCCTACCCTAAGTGTTGTACCTCATCTCATTTCTGCATTGTACCTCACTGTTACTAATTTTACTCTGTATTGTATATTGTATATATGTATATTGACTGAACATTCCTTTACTTACTTTTTACTTACTTCTTAATAACTTTTTTTTACTTACTTTTTTACTGTATGTAGCACACTCTCAGGGGCTCATACAGAAACAAACATTTCATCATAAAGTATTCTGTATTTTATTATCACAAATAATAAACAAACTTGAAACTTGAAACTCGAGTGATGAGGAGATAGCAGTTCCTTGAAGTGATGCTCCAGTAGGAAGAATGAGAGACTAGTTGTCCAAGGACAAGAATGTGGACATAATGGGGGAATGGAAACAGAGATGAGAGAGAGAGAGATAAAGAGAGAATTAATGGGATGGGGGGGGCATAACAGGACACAAGAGAGGCGCTGACAGAGGATGATAGAGGATTTGAAGCTGGATAGAGAATGAAGAGGGGGATTTAGAAAGACATGTTTTGTTCCGCTTGTGGGACAGTTTGACAGGTTGAACTCTCAAGCCTGCAAAGATTACGTTATTATGTTCAGTTGTTGGAATAGGCTGCACTCCATTTCTGAGAATTTGTCCCTCCCATTAGCCCTTCGTTATACCCTTTAAACGTAAACATATATAAATACATATATAAAAATATATGACAGTGTTGATGTAGCCAAGCAGCTGTACCTTACTCTGTGTCATATACCTTTCCATATCCAGGGAATATTGTTGGATTGTTTCGATACAAGTAGAGTGAGCGTGAGAGTACTTACTGGGAATGACCCTCAGCCCTATGATAGCTACATCCTTGTTGCTGAGCACTTCTTTTTTCATTTGGTGGTTGATGTTGAAGGAATCTATGTTTTTCAATGTGTATATAATGTATATATCGGTGGGTGACAGCATCTGCTATTAGATATTAGTTGTAAGAGGACAGTATCAGTCACTATGTCTGGCTCCAGTGAGGCTGCAGATGAGGGCCTGTTACCAGCTGAGCTCTCAGGCGAGCCAAGGTCATTGTATGCAGCGGCACTGGGCTCTCACATGGTGGTGTGGCCACATCGTTTAGTAATATCAACATCGCCGTTGCTATAGTGATTTATAGTAACAGGAGATAGTCTTCAGGAGACTAGCCAGATTAAGACACGATGTGGAATCGAGCAGACGCGAGCAGACACCACAGAGACTTTGAAAAGATCCCTCCTCCCCTCGTGCGGGGGGGGGGGGGGGGGGAAGGAATGGAGTGCCACATCATCGCTAGCTTCAGCTAACAGGGAATGGTTGTTGGCTACGACGAGGCCCAGAACCATTGGACTAATAGCAAAAGAGACGGTGGAGAAGAATGAATTAAGACTGTTACAGACATTACAGAATTGGTTACATCTGGTACGAGGCTTTGTTTATGGAATAAACAATGTTTTTCCAAGAAAGGTACCACGTTTGCCAGTGTCGAATTCTTTTGATTACGGATTGCATTAATGGGGATGAAACAGTTGTACAGCCAGTATGAGAAGGTCGACTTCGGAGTAAGAGATAAACACAACGCAGAAACTTCACAAACACAGGTGACGAGGTGATACTGGCTGATTATGACCGAAATCTTTCAATGTGGCACTAAGCAAATGCTATTCTTCATCATAATCACCATCATCATCATCATCATCATCATCATCATCAAACCCTTGGAGAAGACCCAAACCCTTGGGAAACGACCTACGGTTTGTTTCATAAGGGATTATAATTATTTTTCAATGGGTAATGTGGCAATGAGGTAAACAAAAGTCCCATTGAATCTGTTGTAACAATACAAGAGTAACTAATTGGCCATCAATTTCCATCCCAGCCAAGGCGCACATTGTTAACAACAGCACATTGTTCCTCTGCCTGTTAGGGCAGCGGTGGCGGAGCCTAATAGCAGAACACAGGGAGAGAGAGAATCGAGCGTTTTAGGTAGGTTTTAATTCCTTTGGGTACCAAGCAGACAAGGCAATAGAGAATATACAAGAATGTGCGACTTTGGATGAGTAGTGACTCTTGCTTGAGGTTCTCAGGAACGTCCGGGCGGGTGGTACGTCAGGAGAGTGACGGTCCTGGGCACAGGGCGAACAGAGGTTAGGACAAGGCAGGCAATACAGACAGAGCAGCAAGGTTGGGTACGTCCTCGTACCTAGGTTGATAGGATAACACTGAGACGCTCAGGAGCAGGATCCGTAGGGTTGATATCCAGGCTGGTGATGAGCTGACGACTCTCAGCTGGGCTGATTGTTGCCAGATGACAGCGTGGGGATGATGGAGTCAGAAGCTGCCCATATAAGGGCGTGGAAGCAGGCAGAGAGATGGAGGCTCTCGCCGTGATTGTGACACTGCCAGACTAATTGGAAGGGCAATGATATTGCCAGAGATGCTTTTAGCCAGACAAGCCGAGCAAAGAATGGGGTTAGAAAACCAATTTGTCTGCGGAAGGTTCACGCCCCTCCTACAGCCCTCACACCCAAGACCCATCATACCAGAAGTGGAATTCTAAACAATTTGACTGCAGCCTCTATATCTATTAGATACAGGTTCGTTATAGAGGTCTTTCCTAAACTCTAAAGGCTGAATTAGACTTCAATGTAAGCCTATGGCAGCTCCTTTCAGCTGCTAAACCATCATACCTCCACATTGGCTGTGTCATCCGACACACCGATAGGCTCCTTGGCCTCTACCCTCGGCCAAGCATCAGCGCCACTTTGACGCTCAAATTTTATTTAACTGGGATGTAATTTTCGCAGGATTTGTAAAATCACATTTCAAACAGGGCCACAGACAGGTGTGGCCCTGTTAACCAGTTTCCCGTGATAACAAGTCAATAACTACATTCATCTGCATTGAAAGGGGGAACAAGATTCTCCATGTCTTACAGACTTACTGAATTGTGTTTCTTGATCTAACTGAGCCACTGGAAGGTCACCCTACCAGACCCTTGCCACCTGCCGGCAGAGCCATTACCAGCTCACATGGTTCTTTGGAGCGAGGCTGGCCCAGGCCCAGGTTGGCCTTAACAGGGATGCAACGGTGTTGTGTACAGTGTTGTCAGACAGTAACAAAATATCATGCAAAATGGACAAATCTGGTTCTGTTGGTGATGGAACAACTCTCTTTAACTTGACTGACTATTTACTGGTGAATCCAGAACAATAAGCCGTTGCAAACCCAGTCTCCTTTGTTCTTAGTGGTCTTTGTGTCACAACACATACTTTACCATATATTCATTTTTAAAAATGTATTACAACATATTTATGGAATAGAGGGTGCTATACTTTTAGAGGATTACCAGTTTTTTGGCTTGTTGGGGCTAGGCCATGTTGCTGAAGCATGTTGCTGGGACATGTTGCTGCCTTAGGCCATGTTGCTGTGTCATGTTGCTGTTGATTGATTGATTGATTGAAAAGTTTATTAACAGATTGCAGAATGGGTACAGTACAGTACAGCTCAATACATACAATTGTTAAGGGGATGCAGACCAGAGAAAGACTTTCGTCTTGTTTACATCAGGGTCCCCCATTTTCAATTCATCATAACATATATGACATACATGACATACAGATAGACAGTACTGCTACATCTATACATTTATGACATATCAGATTTGCAAATACAGTACTGTTTGTGATACAAAAGTGTCCAGAAAAAGAGTGTATATACATTTGACGTAGAAACTGTACATTGGAGGAGGTAGGGTGGGTGGGGTGGGGTTGGGTGGGTGGGTGGGTGGGTGGGTGGGGGCTGTACATTGGAGGTGGGGGGGGGGTTGGGTAGGGGGGGGACACACATTGTACACTGTACATTGGAATACTGACAAAGCCATACTTGGTCATTTACTGTACAACTAGGTTAGGACATTTGTAGGGGCCAGTTTCGAATTGCAGTCTCCCGTAGGTGTTTTTTGAGAGTGTTTTTGAAAGTGGGTAGTGATTCACATTCCTTTACAGCTTGAATTTGACAACTGTGTCATGTTGCTGTGTCATGTTGCTGTGTCATGTTGCTGTGTCATGTTTCTGTGCCATGTTGCTGTTTCTGTGTCATGTTGCTGTGTCATGTTGCTGGGTCATGTTGCTGGGTCATGTTGCTTTGTCATGTTGCTGGGTCATGTTGCTGTAGCATGTTGCTGGGTCATGTTGCTGGGTCATGTTGCTGTGTCATGTTGCTGTGTCATGTTGCTGTGGCATGTTGCTGGGTCATGTTGCTGGGTCATGTTGCTGGGTCATGTTGCTGTGTCATGTTGCTGTGTCATGTTGCTGTGTCATATTTCTGTGTCATGTTGCTGAAGCATGTTGCTGTGTCATGTTGCTGAACCATGTTGCTGTGTCATGTTGCTGTGTCATGTTGCTGAAGCATGTTGCTGAAGCATGTTAAGATAAGATAAGATAAGATATTCCTTTATTGATCCCCTTGGGGAAATTCAGGCATCATAGCAGCATGGGGGAGGGGGGGGGGGTACAGGTAGTAAAAACAACACAAGCTGGGTCATGTTGCTGGTTAGGCCATGTTGCTTAGGCCATGTTGCTGGGACATGTTGCTGCCTTAATGAGATCCATATAACCCTAGTAACCACAAGACCATGGATGAAAGGAAAACAAGCGTGTGCAGGGAGGGACTGATCTTGATGTTTGTAAAGCAAAGTCAGCCGTCCGTGAAACAGGCCGTAAATATAGACGCAGTATTAAGTGTTCGGCACATGTCCACACTATCAGGTAACTCACTGATTTTCTACTAGTTAGAGAGGGGGGGGGGGGGGGTATAGTTAAAAATAGACCCAGAGGCTCTCGGCTCTGCTTGAGCTCTTTCTCAAGCCCTACATCATAGTTCTGTATAGTCAGCCACACGGACGTAAAAGACGGTATGTACATGCATGGCTGGAACTCCCCTTTGTGGAGTTGTCTTGGTTTAAATTCACGAAGTGTTGATTGTGCCTGTGAGAATGCCTTTGAGTTACGATGTACGCTCCAATTGTAAGGGGGGCCTGGCCATAGGAGTGGCTTGTTGCCATTTCCAGTTATGACTAACGTGTCAATGGGAATCCTACGCACTGTCAATAACAATGATTCACCTGTTTACACTGTTCCAACTCCAGTAGTAGCTCACTCGACTGATCCTGTTGTGCTGCATGATATATGGTTCAATTATCAAAATCTAGACCAAAGTCATTCTCAAAGAATACATCTACAGGTACAAGGAATCTGACCGAGAAGGAATTTTGCATGTTTTACATTTCTTTTATTGAGTAAAATCCTTTCACACACTGTAACTCCACTATGGAAGTTCAAAAGGTCATCAGGTGGCATTGTTTTCTCTCTCTGTGGTTTAAAACGAATCCAGGTCAGTGCCAACAACAATAAATGTGGAATCAAGCTAGGTTTATAGATCTAGTACCTCGAGTCTCCAGGTGCTGACAGCTTTATAGGCAGATCAATCCTATAATTACACATAGGAAAAAGGCCAGAGGCCAAAAAGATGTAGACACAACAAAGATGATCCCCATGGCCTTATCAAATCTAAATATGGGATCTTGTTTTCAGTGAGCCTCTCTGATATTTGCCCAAATGAGTGGATCCATTTGACGTTCATCCTCCACTGTGCTTGAAAGTCTCTGAGGCGTTTTGGAATGTCCTGAGCTGCCCGTTGAGGAGGAACACTTGCAGCTGTTACACCAACATGTTTGTGAGATATCATTAGTTACATAATTACTTATATCAATTCAGCATCATTCTCACCACAAGGGGTTTGATTGATTGATTGATTGAAAAGTTTATTAACAGATTGCAGAATGGGTACAGTACAGTACAGCTCAATACATAAAATTGTTAAGGGGATGCAGACCAGAGAAAGACTTTCGTCTTGTTTACATCAGGGTCCCCCATTTTCAATTCATCATAACATATAGGACACACACGACATACAGATAGACAGTACTGCTACATCTATACATTTATGACATACCAGATTTGCAAATACAGTACTGTTTGTGATACAAAAAGTGTCCAGAAAAAGAGTGTATATACATTTGACGTAGAAACTGTACATTGGTATCATACGATAGCCTAAATATTGAGCAATTATGATATCAAATTCAGCACCCTAGCGCCTGTGAGGCGGGTAGATGTAGGTTGTATATCTCTTGGTAAACATTGCCTCTTGGCCCCCAGCTGAGTTGCCCTTCACTGCATTAGGAATGTGACCAATGCAGGTCATGGGTGAAGATGTGCTGGTATTTTTCCAGTGTCTCTTGACACCAGCTCCCCTCCTGCAAAAGGACAGACTGGGGCCACCCCCTTCAACACTCTGTGAATCAACCAATCAACCGATCAATCAAACAAACTTCATTTATACAGTGCCTTGCATGCAAAATTGCAAAACAAGGTGCCTGTGGAATGGCTTAGATGAAGAAACAAAAATGAACAAGAACATTGTACAGTAAAAAAAATAAGCTCTAAAATTGTTATCTTATATATTTGTATTTCTGTTTGTGTTATTTTTTTATTGATGTTTATTTTGTTTGTTATTTTAGGTTTGTAAGAGATGTAGTTTTATGTATGATATTGTGAGAACGGAGCAGGACTAGATAAGCATTTGCTTCCTTCTGCTCCTTCTCAAACTCATTTGTTTATCATTTAATGAAGAATGTATAAGATTTCATTTAAAATTTGTTTCTTTAGTTCATAATTTGTATTGTGTTTTTTTTTATATTGTTGATTGTTCGAGATAAAATAAACTCAACTCAACACAATGAAAAGTCAAGCCAAGCGTTCCTATTATTGATCCCCTTGGGGAAATTCAGGTGTCATAGCAGCATGGGGGGGGGGGGGGGGGTCCAGGCAGAAAAGTAATGGTATGGAGTAGAACAGAGTAGAACAACATACACATGGCTACATAGTAGAACATATTAGAACAAAGTACACATGGCTACATAGTAGAACACAGTAATAACATAGTAAGAATAGCGGAATGTCAGAAATAATTGTGATGATAGTACAGGGTACATAGCATAGTAGCTCACTGCACCAGAGTCCATGCAGTGTTTAGTATTCAGACAGTCCTGACAGTTCTCAAGTTCTCCGGCTGTTAACTCTGCAACTATTGGCAACGGTCCCCACCCAGGGAACAGTAAGATCAGTGTCAGAGGACCTGAGTGATCTAGAGGGAACATGCATTAGAAGCAGGTCTGCCCAGGTATTCAGATGCCAGTCCACTGAGTGATTTATAGACCAATAAAAGGATCTATCCTTCAACCCTGTTGTAGGCTATGTGTCCTACTGTATGCTATAGTAACAAGCATGTCTATCTGAGAACAGTAGCAATTGGTTCCAGAGGCCAACTGTTGGCTCTGGGTGGCTGGTATTACATAATATGGTGCCCACCATCCTGCCTAAGTGCCTATTGAGCAAGGCACTGAACCCCAAAACCCGCTCTAGGGACAAAATGCATATGATGAAATGCATATGTGTGGGGGACTGTGTGTATGTGTAATAGGAGGGATATGAGGACTGTGTGTATTTGTAATAGGAGGGATATGAGGACTGTGTATATGTGTAACTAGGAGGGATATGAGGACTGTGTGTATGTGTAACTATAGGAGGGATATGAGGACTGTGTGTATGTGTAACTAGAGGGATATGAGGACTGTGTGTATGTGTAACTAGGAGGGATATGAGGACTGTGTGTATGTGTAACTAGGAGGGATATGAGGACTGTGTGTATGTGTAACTAGAGGGATATGAGGACTGTGTGTATGTGTAACTAGAGGGATATGAGGACTGTGTATATGTCTAACTATAGGGATATGAGGACTGTGTGTATGTGTAACTATAGGAGGGATATGAGGACTGTGTGTATGTGTAACTAGAGGGATATGAGGACTGTGTGTAACTAGGAGGGATATGAGGAGTCTGTGTGTATGTGTAACTAGAGGGATATGAGGACTGTGTGTATGTGTAACTAGAGGGATATGAGGACTGTGTGTATGTGTAACTAGGAGGGATATGAGGACTGTGTGTATGTGTAACTAGGAGGGATATGAGGACTGTGTGTATTTGTAATAGGAGGGATATGAGGACTGTGTGTATGTGTAACTAGGAGGGATATGAGGACTGTGTGTATGTGTAACTATAGGAGGGATATGAGGACTGTGTGTATGTGTAACTAGGAGGGATATGAGGACTGTGTGTATGTGTAACTAGGAGGGATATGAGGACTGTGTGTATGTGTAACTAGGAGGGATATGAGGACTGTGTGTATGTGTAACTAGGAGGGATATGAGGACTGTGTGTATGTGTAACTAGGAGGGATATGAGGACTGTGTGTATGTGTAACTAGGAGGGATATGAGGACTGTGTGTATGTGTAACTAGAGGTAGAGGGATATGAGGACTGTGTGTATGTGTAACTAGAGGGATATGAGGACTGTGTGTATGTGTAACTATAGGAGGGATATGAGGACTGTGTGTATGTGTAACTAGAGGGATATGAGGACTGTGTGTATGTGTAACTAGGAGGGATATGAGGACTGTGTGTATGTGTAACTAGGAGGGATATGAGGACTGTGTGTATGTGTAACTAGGAGGGATATGAGGACTGTGTGTATGTGCAACTAGAGGGATATGAGGACTGTGTGTATGTGCAACTAGAGGGATATGAGGACTGTGTGTGTGTGTGTAACTAGGAGGGATATGGCAAAAAGACACATTTCAATTGCCTTGTGTACATTGACATTAAAGTAATCTTCTTTTTCTTCTTCTTCAACTGTCACTGGCTGGGCTCAATTCAACACAATGCAA
This sequence comes from Notolepis coatsorum, assembly GCF_963971535.1. NCBI lineage: Eukaryota > Metazoa > Chordata > Actinopteri > Aulopiformes > Paralepididae > Notolepis > Notolepis coatsorum. The sequence continues at coordinate 89,736,092 of NC_140175.1, forward strand.
ATTTACACTATCTCTAGTCAGGCACTATTGTAAATAACAGACCATCAGCCAGCATAAATGATACCAGCCATGTTAACGTGTTGCCTCACGGCTAAACATGCTCCCCTACTCTGAGCAGTGTGGAAAAGGTACATGTCATGTTGTATTGACGTCGGATCCTACCAAGCCCGTCAGCTGGCAACAACAACACGGCCGAGGCAACCTTTACACAGACCAGGTCACAACAACAGGAAGTTTCCCTGTACATAAGCTACGTCAAGAATCCTTTAAATAAGGCTATTGAAATAGACACAGTGAGGCGTTATATAATAATATGATAATAAATAATAAACAAATCTTAATCTTATAAAGGAGCACCTCGGAGGAGGAAGATGAACACGTCACACTAAGTGACAGCTAGAGGGAGATATTGGGCCTAACTCCAGGTACTGTGTGTATATCACGTAGTGGGTGAAGTTACGACCAGCCCCCTGGTCCAGAGTCAGTTTGCCAGGTCTGAAGCACAACTTGGACAAGCTGAGAGAGGGAGTAGTTTACCCAAATTAACTCAGTCCTCTTTCTGAGGAGTTCCCTCACCTTTTCAAGTGGACATACATTGGGGAGCGACAGTGACTCAGGAGGTAGAGCAGTCGTCTGGTAATCCGGAGGTTCTCGGTTCGATTCCAGCTTCTCCCGGTCAGCGTGTCAAGGTGTCCTTGAGCAAGACACTTAACCCCTCATTCCTCCTGATGAGCTGGTTGGCACCTTGCATGGTTGCCTCCGCCGTCGGTGTGTGAATGGGTAAAATGTGAGGAACAAATTGTAAAGCTGCTTAAGCCCTATATAAATGCAGCCATTTGACATACATCGATCGTTATGGTTCAAATGCACAGTATATTTAATCATTACATTTTTATTTAATCTGGAAGGATCATTGGAGCAAGAAACAGAAATCAATTAAACATTTAAAATAATTAAAAACAACTGTGGTGCAATGGTTTGCTATTAAAGATTTCAACTGACCAATAGATACTAATGAATTGAGTTTTAAAGTGCATTGCAAAACGCTCCACGTATCTGTGGCACAGAAGCTAAAAGCAGATTTCCCTAATTCAGTGCAAACTAGAGCTCCAGTCCAGAAGTGATGTAGGGTGGGAGATCACCATATAACCTTATAATTAGCCTTGACATTAAGTGGTTGTAGCAGATTGCCCACGGAGTCTAGGTTCATCAATCTGCACATGCGTAGTTCGAGAGTAGGTGTGGGAAAGCGACTATAGCTCAGCCGAGAAAGTGCAGATCGACTTGGGATTGGTCTCTCCATGTTCAGGAGACTCATGCGTATAAAGGTCTATTGGATCATGTCTCCAGCACCTCCACAGCAATATCTGCAACCACTTAATGTCAAGGCTCTCATCCACATTCATTAATTTTCTCCCCCCGCTCTCTCCTCCATGAGCTCAATGTAACGCAGAAGGGCAGTGACCTATAGCAGGGTGAACACATAACTAATAACATTAGAAAGTGGGTAAATACCAGGGCCCTGGTACAATAGCACGGCTCGCCAGCGCACCTAAGAGGAAGGGAACGATCATATTAGTTGCAGCTGTGTTCACCCGGGGTGACAGTGGCTCAGGAGGTAGAGCAGTCATCTGGTAGTCGGAAGGTTCCAGATTCGATTCCTGCTCCTCCCGGGCATCGTGTCGATGTCTCCTTGAGCAACTTAACCCCTAGTTGCTCCTGATGAGCAGGTCGGCACCTTGCATGGTTGCCTCCACTCCACCATCAGTGTGTGAATGTGTGAGTGAATGGGTGAATGCGAGGCACACAAATTGTAAAGTAAGCGCTATATAAATGCACCATTTACCATTTATTTATATAAATGCACCATTTACCATTTATTTATATAAGAATAATCAACAATGTAGGATATTATGAACACACCAATAACTTATTTATAAAGTTACAAGCATTGAAATGTACGGACCTAGTGGATTACAAAACTGCCCTCATTGTATACAAAGCCAGATACAAGCTAATCCCAGGCAACATTCAAAAATGGTTCAGAGACAGGGAAGGTGAATATAATTTAAGAGGGAGAGGGAATCTCAAACAACCAATGGTACACACCACGCTAAAAAGCATGTGCATATCGGTGTGTGGAGTGAAGTTGTGGAATAATTTACCCGAATACATCAAAATGAGTAAACATGTGGCACAATTTAAAAAGAAGCTAAAAAAAATACACATTAGAAAAATACAGAAATGAGTAGTGAGGATAAACAAAGTTATGGTATATTGTGTATGTAGTGATGTACTATATTCACTGCTGTCAAGTGAATCATGTTTTTTAATGTACACTTTTAATATAAGTAAAAATAATATTCTATATTGTAATATACTAAATTATGTAAATTCTAGTAAAATTAATGGAAGAACAAATACAAATGTAAGGGGGTAGGGATCAATAAGCTAAGCTTCCCTCTACTCCTTTTTTTGGACATGTCTGCTAACCAAACACATTGCTCTTTTGTTTATAAATCCTGTTTTTTTCTTTGTTCTTTTTTAAATGTTTTTTTTCCTTTAAGGATTTTGTTTAATTTGTTGTTAAGGTTGTTTGGTCTGACGGATCAAGACACTGTGAGTTGTTTGAAGAAATAAGAAGAATAACATGTCCAAGAAATAAATTTTTAATTCATTCATTCATTCATAAATGCACCATTTACCATTTATTTATATAAATGCACCATTTACCCTGCTGGAGTACGACTTTTCAAAATGTCTACTGTTGAAAAAAGGTATATATAAATATGATCAGAATGATGCAACTTACGTGGACCTTTGAGAGGGGAAAATATATTTGTATGAGATCATCTATTTTAGTAATCTCGTGTTTATTTTCAGGTTTTGAATGGAAAACGAGTCAAGATGATGGTTGAACTCCGGTGCAGCTGGAGGGACCGACCACCTGGTATCCACAAGAGCCCAAGCCTAGTCTGAAGCCTCGTGCTCTGGGTTTCAAGTCCCCGTCCCTGACCAACAGACCTGGATGCAACCATGGATCCATCCCCCCCTCTCTCAGATTGTCAACCTGAGGATTTAGTACCGTCTCTTTCACACAAAGGAATTGTGTCGTTTTCATACGAGACGCGAGCTGAGACGTCAGCGGCTCTTCCGGACGCTGCGAGAGCGCCTCTCGTGGACAAACCCACGGGGCCCACGTTAACTCTCTCCGACTGTCTCTCTCAGGGGGCCGTTACTAACCGTCTGGACACCAGGGAGCCTATGTCACCTGTTCTCTGCAACTTGACTGGACATCTTTCGCCTTGCGCAGAGGACACGTCTAGGTCGTCTGCATTAGACTGCCACCCGCAGCCCTGTGGTACCTGTGCACTTGCCTGCAGTAACTCAATGGAGCCTGTATCAGCTCTTGTAGATGTACATCATCTCTCGCATAACCTCACAGGGACCCCTTCAAATTCCTCCGAGAGTATCTCGGGGCCGTCTGAAACCTTCTCAGAGATCCAGGTTGAACGGGAATCAACCCTCTCCAACACCCTTGCTGAGGACAGTAGGATCCCTGACCTTTGTGCTTTGAGGGAACAGACTCTCACCGTGCCCGTCTCGCACCACAGCAGCAGTCTGACGACGCAGGACACCAGAGACACTGGCCTGCTCAGGTCATTGTCATATCTTTCAGATAGTTCCACAGAGAACGACGCGGCCGCAGAGCCTCTCGCAGATCTCTACATCATCGAGAGTGGGGGACAGGACTTCATTCTGAGCCCCGAGAATCCAGACTTGGATCCCCGGGAGATTAACTGTACCAACTATACATCAGTGTCATCATCATCCTCCTCCTCATCATCATCATCATCATCATCCAAGCCAGCGGACGATGACCCTGACCGCGACACACATGTCTTAAGCCCCAGTCACAACCACTATCCGGCTGTGACAGTGACTCAAGCCCACTGCCAGATGGGTGGGACAGGGGAATCAGCCACAGCTGATCCAGAGCCAGAAATGGGTCAACGTATGTGGTCGGGACCACCCGCTGGCTTACAGTCAATAAGCATTTTAAGCCCTGGGAAAACAGAAGACAGCGGTTCAACAGCTCTGGCGAGGCCGAGCGACAGCCCTAATGATCTGTGGGTGGACGCGTGCCAGTTCCTGCCCGGTCAGGAAGGCGGGGAGGGCGCAAGGCAGACGTTCTTTGACGAATGGGGGCGATGGGACATGGAAGGAGGGCCCTGGGCCGCCAGGGACACACCTTCTCCCCAAGGGGACACAGAGGAGAGAGGGTGGGGACGCCCTGTGGAGAGGTGGTCATCGGTGGACAGCTGGGAGAGCGCCCTCTCGGACTGGGCGGTGATCATCGCGTCTCCGCCGGAAGACTTCACGGCCGCCTTCACAGAGGTCGGGGCGGAGATCGACGCTCTGACGCAGGCACTGGCACAGGCTCATATAGATATAGTACAGACTCCTGAACAAACAGACACGTCGACGGAGACGGTTACAGAAGGGTCGGGTCAGGACAACTCACAGGCAGAGGCCCGGGAACGCCCACAGTCACGACCACAGGCGCAGCCACCCATGGCTATCCAGGACCAGGCACTGGAGCCACAGTCTACCCCAGAGAGCTCCATCCTCCCTGCGCAGAGCTGCCCGTCGGGTTCCCTTACAGAGCCAGTGGAGGAGCTCCATGTCTTACCAGAGCTCCGGAATAGAGTGGAGACCCAGACCGAAGACTCCTATTTACCAACAACGACCACACAGGGAGATAAGGAGCCTGAAGAAACCAAGACGACCAAAGATGAGCGCTCCCCCTGCCTAACAGACGAGCACTCGTCTCTGGGTTCACCCTGTGTCATATTGGCCTCTCCTGGTGGATACTGTGTGGACATAACTGATCTGATCCCTGGACCCCCTTCTGCTGCCCACTTGGGTGATTCGGCCCCAGACACGCCCCTGTTGTTGGGGAGACGTGCTGCTGGCATGGAGACAGACATTGATATTAGCCATAAAGAAGATCCAATTATACTCCATATTACAGAGGATACAGACGACGGCGTAGAGAACCAAAGAGCTCTTTCACAGCTGAAAATTGAGGAGGTAAGATTTCAGGATTATTGAGGTTTGTCTGCATGACTGGGAATGGGCTAGGGCAGCGGTTCTCAAACTACGGGTCGTGACCCAAAGTGGGGTCGTGGGTAGTAAAACAGAAAAATATATGTATATATTTTTTTATATATATGTTCTGGCAACATATTTTGGCTAAATATGCCTCGTTTTTTAAATGTGTATTGATAACATAGTGCTGTAATACAATTTTCGAATAAATATGCATGATCAAGTTCAACAACATGTGCTTTTATTTTGATATTCCTTAATTCCACGTTGAAATTACGCGATACTTGTGGGGTCGGCAAAAAAAATCCTAAATAAAATGGGGTCATGGTATAAAAAGGTTTGAGAACCCCTGGGC
>NC_140175.1:89749705-90032205 GCF_963971535.1 Notolepis coatsorum
GGTCCACTTCGGCGAGGGGATGCACCGCAGGGCCTTCCGGGTCAGGCTGCAGGCAGGCATGGTGCCGCTATTCACCGCCGGGCAGCCCTGTGTGCTCAAAGTGCACAATTCCGTCAGCTATGCGACTAAGGACAACGAGGAGCTGGTTCAGAAGAACTTCAACCTGGCTGTGGAGGTGAGGAGAGCTTCACGGTTAACCGTCTGTAGTGTGGTAGTGAAAAGGGTTAACCGTCTTTAGTGTGGTAGTGAAAGGTTAACCTTCTGTAGTGTGGTAGTGAAAGGTTAACCGTCTGTAGTGTGGTGGTGAAAGGTTAACCGTCTGTAGTGTGGTGGTGAAAGGTTAACGTTAGGTTATGTAACCAAGTTCTGTTAATACTAGTGACGCTCAGCGTCATATTGCATATATCTCGCTTCAGCGTATATACAATGAATACATTTCAAAATGTACCTTTACATGCCAGCATTCATCTGGCCACACCCCCATCCGCTTACCTACATAAGCAGGGGTGGTGCCACACACTCATCTCCTTCCCAACAAATTTCACCACAATGAAAAAATCAAGGGCCGCAGCGGCGTCTAGACGCTGAGCGTCACTAGTATTAACAGAACTTGGTTATATACATAACCTAACGTTCTGTGTCATACTAGCTCCCGCTCAGCGTCATATTGCATAGCAGGAGCTGAGAGGGAGCTAGAAGCTCGACAAATGTACCCCGCTGAGGCCCCCCACAACCATCAGATCAGGGAGGACCGAGCCCCCCCGACCCCCCCTAATGGAGGGCACCCCCCTATTGGGGGATCACGGGAGGGCGACGGACCTGACCGTGCGAAGAGGCACTCAAGCAACTCAACGCACAGGGTGAGCAGACCGTGGCTTGACCCCACGACTACACACACGCACAACCCGCATGCCACCCGGGAACGAACGGAAGGAACAACCTCGTTACCGCCCCCAGAATCACGGGGCCAAGAGCAAACCCAACCCCGTGGCAAGGCCGTAGCAGCGGAGCGCGAAGGAAGACCCAGACCCACTGAAGGGACTTGAAGGATTTGGGGTGCTTTTTCAATGTATGTGATGTATAGATTGGGGGGAGGTGACCACAGCTAAAACGGTGAGATCGAAATGTGCATGGAAGACGGTGATAGAACGGTGACCAGTGGATTGAATACACTGCCAGCGAGGGTGTTTGTTGACATTCCTTGTAAGAACATCTGAGATAAGAGCGAGTGTCTCCCAGAGCAGGAGGGAGAGAGGTTCATCTTAATGAAACGTGAAATGTGTGTAAAGGTTATTAACGCAGTTGTCATGACAACACGTCGCATGACAACCAGAAGGTGGGGCGGTCGTTGCGACGACGAACATCTATAAGTCGAACGGTGTTTCCGGGTGTAGGGCAGACTAGAATCTGACCAAGAGCGAGTAGGACTGAGATCACACAGGTCATCACAGAGAGGAGGGGGGGGGGGGGGAGAATGCCACATCATCATTAGCTTCGGCTAACGCGAGGAGGGTTAGGCTAAAGACCAGGCCTGAACACTATTGGACTGAATAACAAAAGGACGATAGACGAACACACCGAAAGATCATTAGAATAGACTCTTCAAGGACAATACAATCTGTTAACATCTGAGCTGAGGTTTCTGTTTATGAAATAAAACCACGCTTTTCCTTGTAAGGTATTTCACGTTGTCGAAGTGTCGGATTCTTACGGAGGTGGAGAATTATTATGGTTTGCGGATTGTACTAACGGGGAGAGATAAGGATCTTATCTGCCAGTATAGGAGACGTCAGGACCATTAAAATGACACAACGCAGAGGAATTGGATGGAGAGCCAAGCAGACGAAGACGTGATACTGGCCAGATTGATCAGGATCTAACAGTTGGTGCCGATGACAGCCGGATTTGCAAGAGATTAAAACAACGGGAACAGTTGGTTGCCGAGAGATAAGAACAACGGAAAAATACTTTTTCAATAATGGGACGACAGTGGACAACAGTCATCGTGTGTGGGAGAATCATGATCGAGCAAGGCCGGCCAGCCCTGGGAGAGAGCGGCGAGTCGAGCGGTCATGAGGCGGACCAGCGCTGTAGGAGAAACAGCGCTTAGGAGAAAGATCGGGGGAAGACACCGACAGCGGTGGAGACGACCAGGAGACAGATTGGAGGAGGAGGAAGCCGCAGGGGCCAGGCACCGCAGCCTGGTACACAGATCATCCACGACGAGAGAGAGGAGACGGCGGCGGTGGAGGAGCAGATGTGGAGAGGACAGCCAGAGACACTGAGCAGTAGCAGACCAGGGGAGACATTTTTGCCTAGGGGACCGCGCCCTGGAGGGGGGACCAGCTCAGGAAAGGAGCCGTCACTGAAAGGGGCCCTTGCCCTAGGAGACGGGACCGGCCCAAGATGGGAGGTGTACTGTAAGAGGGAAGGGAGCGCTCTGATTTGGACGTGGGGTGTACCTAATAGGGGGGCCGGAGGGTTTAGGTGTGTCGTCTGAGAAGTTGCAATCTGTGTTTTTCTCTGTCTCTCTCTCTCTCTCTCCTCCCTGACCGTTGTTTATCCTTTCTGGTTTTGGTGTGATGCGGGTAATGGAAAACAAAAGGCAAACAGCAGACGGCGGGGCCCTCATTGTCATGAGTCTATTTTTGTGTATAATTAATTGAAAAACCAAGTAGTCTGTTGATTCTGAAGGTTGATTAAGAATCAAAGGGGGGAATGAAGGATTTGGGGTGCTTTTTCAATGTATGTGATGTATAGATTGGGGGGAGGTGACCACAGCTAAAACGGTGAGATCGAAATGTGCATGGAAGACGGTGATAGAACGGTGACCAGTGGATTGAATACACTGCCAGCGAGGGTGTTTGTTGACATTCCTTGTAAGAACATCTGAGATAAGAGCAAGTGTCTCCCAGAGCAGGAGGGAGAGAGGTTCATCTTAATGAAACGTGAAATGTGTGTAAAGGTTATTAAAGCAGTTGTCATGACAACACGTCGCATGACAACCAGAAGGCGGGGCCGTCGTTGCGACGACGAACATCTATAAGTCGAACGGTGTTTCCGGGTGTAGGGCAGACTAGAATCTGACCAAGAGCGAGTAGGACTGAGATCACACAGAAGACACTCTCTCCTCTCATCACAGAGAGGAGGGGGGGGGGGGGGGGAGAATGCCACATCATCATTAGCTTCGGCTAACGTGAGGAGGGTTAGGCTAAAGACCAGGCCTGAACACTATTGGACTGAATAACAAAAGGACGATAGACGAACACACCGAAAGATCATTAGAATAGACTCTTCAAGGACAATACAATCTGTTAACATCTGAGCTGAGGTTTCTGTTTATCAAATAAAACCACGCTTTTCCTTGTAAGGTATTTCACGTTGTCGAAGTGTCTTACGGAGGTGGAGAATTATTATGGTTTGCGGATTGTACTAACGGGGAGAGATAAGGATCTTATCTGCCAGTATAGGAGACGTCAGGACCATTAAAATGACACAACGCAGAGGAATTGGATGGAGAGCCAAACAGACGAAGACGTGATACTGGCCAGTTTGATCAGGATCTAACAGACTGGAGCCCCTGGAAAATGGGGGCCCGGAGAGGTCAATGACGCCAGGCATCAAGACCCCACCAGGTGGTCACTTAGTGACACCGCCCCCCACATCGCCAGCGTATTCGGATAAGGCCCCTCCAAGAGCGGGCCCTTTCCCCCCAGTAGCACACCGCCTGGCACTCAGCAGTCAGCATGGCCGTAAACACACAAAAAAGGTTAACCAACGGAAGCAGGCAGCGCACCGGGGAAAACCAGGCAACAGGCTGTAACCCGAGCCTGGAGCACTGCGGACGAGACAGGCGTCAAAGGAGTCAGCTGAAAACAGCCGCCCCGGCGGAAGGTGCGTATGCTGGCGTTGTTGCATGACCAAGCCTCCATTTAAAAAAAACCCACCCAGAGGGGTTGAGGCAGAGAAGGCTGACATGATTGGCAGATGTCATGAACGAGCAGGGGCACCCTCAACCGGGTAACCCGGGAGTTGACACTGCTCCAACACACCAGGGAATCAACCACCTTGGCGTTACCCAATGCGGTGGTTGTTCCTATAACCCCTCAAGAAAAAACTCCAAAACACACCTGCGGGTATACACAGGCTATACCGCAGTACAAGTGTTTCAGTTTTCAAAAAAGGGTTATCCCAGGCCTACAGGTCGAGGAAACATTACTTCGGACCGGGCCCGGCGATACGGGAAGCACAGGGTCACCAGAGGAGGTCAAAGACCACCCCAACAGGCCCCTCTTCGCCATGCGTGAGAGAGGAGCGAAAAGAATGGAGAACCAGCCCCAAGCACACCGTACTTGGTATTCCCAGGCGGTCTCCCAACCAAGTACTAACCAGGACCAACCTGCGTAGCAGCCGAGATCTGACGAGATTGAGCGTGTACAGGTTGGCATGGCCGTAAGCCATTACGACAGTGCAGAGTACAAAATGTACCCAACGGGTCTCCATAGCGCTTAACCCTGTGACACCCGGACCGACCTGGCATTTTTCCCCCTGAAAAAGAAAAAAAACCAAGTCCCTCAGGGTACCAGAACAGCAGATCTGCATCCCCGGCGGACAACGGGTTTAACTGATCCGGACCAGCGTGACCAGAACCAGTCCCGTGCCCTAACCACGCCGACATGCCTACTCCAGGAGAAGGGGCAGATATGCGTGTTGATCTTAAACATGAAAAGAAGGCGCCACCCAGACGTTCGGTGCGAACCGCGCCCGGTGGCCCACCCCCAGGGCGTGAGACCCCTCTACATATGTTCAGATCCATTCCGTCATCATCCCCCAGATATGAACGAGAATCCGTCGACAACCAAAACAGGTCGTCGGAAGAGGAAAAACCTCCATCCCAGTTGCTTTATAAAAACGCTGTTTTAACCTCAAGCAACCAAGGCGTGCCAGTCATTCGCCTGATTTTCAACAGAACACCCCAAGCTAGCACTATGCGTGCGTCGGGACACAACCACATCAATGAACAGGCTATTTAGACCTGTCATTGAATCCCCCAAGGCGCCCAGGGGAACGACAAGAGGGGTGTGATGCATCCTAACTCCAACTCTTTTTAATAGAAAAGAAGGAAGCACCAACAGTATGTATCCCAGTCTACACAGCCGGGGGTAAACATTTTTCACATTTTTACATCCCACCACCCTCCCATAGGGAGGAGACGGAAATCCCCAGAGAGACTTCCCACGCGAGCTGTACAGATTGAAAAGAATATATTGCAACCTTGAGTCATGTAAAAGTTTGGTTTTAGGGCTCTCCGGGGAGGAGGCACTGAACCCATACACACTCAATAATCGAATTGAATCGAATACACACACAATAGAGTAGGACTCCTTTTTGAGGTTCCACTCACCTTGACAATCTGAGGAGGAGGCTCTGTACTCTGAGGAGGCTCCCTCACATGGAAGGAGAGTCCTAACTCACAGAATGCCCGAATAGGAGCTTCGTGAGGAGGAGCCCTGACCACCCCCCGAAATAGACCCATCATATGGACCCGAACAGCTCACGGAAGTCCTACCAACAGAGACGCGCACAGTGACGTACTCCATGGCGGGGGAATTTCTGCGGTGCACACGCCCAATATTCCAGGGCGTGGGACCAGGAAACTCCCTCCGTGTGAACACACTGTTCATTGTCATTACAGGCTGAGAAAAGAATTCATTCTTCACTCATATGTCACTAAGTATAGCTTTATAGGTTAGTTTAACCCCCTTAGTTGTGAGTACACGGAACATGAACACACATGATGTTGCTCAACACAACAAACCAGATCATTTTCACATCTGTAATAAACAACCCGATTTGCATGGAGAAGCTAAATACCAGTGACAAGACAATTCACACATAACTCGCGTCGTATCCTAAATGTAGTGCAGCAACACACGTTTTGGAAAACATCGTTATTTACAAAACATTTAGAAGGGAAAGAAAGAAGAAGTGTTCAAGGTCTGGTCAAGACCTTGCCTACCGGGAGCGCAGATCAAGCGAATTGCAGTCTCTAACATGGCACCGAAGTAAACACAGCCTCCTGTGTTTGACGACACGGGCAGCTCGCTGCTCCAACCCGCCACTACGGTGCTCCTTGTTGACGCAGTCCTCGCCGGCCTGGCTCAGGGCAGGTTCGACGAACATCCTCTGTCAAAGATGACGTCGTAGTCAAGAGTGTTTAAAACATGTTATAGTCACAGCACCTTCAACAGTGTAGCATTAAGCTAACGGCCGCTCTCGGCCGATAGCAGCAAGCTAACGTTTCCTAGCCTAGTGACACAACAGGCTAACGCCGCAGCTAACAGCTGACTGGCTAACAGTAGGCCACCACTAGCACGCAAGCTAAGCAGCTATCACCTGAACTTGTACACAATGATATAACAAGCCACACTCAGACAGGTCGCCGTTCTGAAACCCTCCTCACTGTTTAAGAGAGAAGAGAAACGAGATGTTAACACAGTTTTACAACGGTGATTTTACCAACATCCGACGGAGCCAGCACAAGTCCCATCTGGGCTGTAGCTGACTTGAACACGGATCTTCCGATAACGAACATCCATGCCCATATTTCCTCGTGAGGGTATACTCTCATTTGTATATGAAAGACGGGGCCTACACAGTGACAGAGAAACATCCACTCGTCCAGAAAACACAGGGATCACCAGTGTTACTGGTCGTGGCCCACTAGTTAACTATAATGGGCTTCAGACCAAGGTCCTCCGCCGTTGCCTAAGAGGCTGAACAAAGGACCCTAATCTGGGGCCGGTTTTCGTAAACATTGTCAGCTAGCCCCCATAGCACTAACAGACAAGTGGCGCTCACAAGCAACATTACTCACCAACCTGGAACCCACCGCTTCTCACAACAGTCGGTGCGTCACTACAGTCCAGCTGCACCGTCGGAGGGTTTCACCCCGTCCAGCCGCAGCAAGGAGGACTGCAGTTGGGAGGCATGTAGCGGCGTGAACCCCCAATACGAAAAAACCGATGGAGGTGTAGAATGATCACCATTTTCCAGACACTCCAGTACGAAGACAATATCGCAGTATTTTCTCGAAAATAGTGAGAGAGAAAATAAAGATATGATGTCAACGTATCCTTGTTCTTCCTTTCCTCAGAGTAATATTTTTCTCCACGTCAAGTGGGCATGTGAGCAGCACTTAGCTTGTGGCTGAAATTTGAGAAGGAGATGAGTGTGTGGCACCACCCCTGCTTATGTAGGTAAGCGGATGGGGGTGTGGCCAGATGAATGCTGGCATGTAAAGGTACATTTTGAAATGTATTCAGTGTATATACGCTGAAGCGAGATATATGCAATATGACGCTGAGCGGGAGCTAGTATGACACAGAACCTTCTGTAGTGTGGTGGTGAAAGGTTAACCTTCTGTAGTGTGGTAGTGAAAGGTTAACCTTCTGTAGTGTGGTAGTGAAAGGTTAACCTTCTGTAGTGTGGTAGTGAAAGGTAACCTTCTATAGTGTGGTAGTGAAAGGTTAACCGTCCGTCTGTAATGTGGTAGTGAAAGGTTAACCTTCTGATGTGTGACAGTGAAAGGTAACCTTCTGTAGTGTGGTAGTGAAAGGTTAACCGTCTGTAGTGTGGTAGTGAAAGGTAACCTTCTGTAGTGTGGTAGTGAAAGGTTAACCTTCTGTAGTGTGGTAGTGAAAGGTTACCCGTCTGTAGTGTGGTAGTGAAAGGTTAACCTTCTGTAGTGTGGTAGTGAAAGGTTAACCGTCTGTAGTGTGACAGTGAAAGGTAACCTTCTGTAGTGTGGTAGTGAAAGGTTAACCGTCTGTAGTGTGATAGTGAAAGGGTTAAAACAGATGTTATAGCCATAAGTAATATATTGACATATTTAAGAAAATGTACAATGTGTACATATTACAAATAAGTAATATACTGTACAATATAAGTACATATAATTACATATTCAAAAATGCTTAACCTGCTGGGGAACAAACTCAGGACACTCACATGGGAGGCAAGTGCCTTTACCTCAAGAATACAGAGACACTTTTCTGATAGCCTCACCCAAACCCTAACCCTAACCTTAACCATAACCACACTGTTACCTTAAACTAACCATAACCTTAACCCTAACCATAACCATAACCATAACCATAACCTTAACTTTCTATCTTAATCATCATCATCATCATCATCATCATCATCATCATCATCATCATCATCATCATCATCATCATCATCATCATCATCATCATCATCATCATCATCATCATCATCATCATATATTGCTGTGTTTATATCAGGGTGGGTGGGTGTCTTAGTCCAGTGGTGAGAGCACTCGCCCGCGACCCTAATCATTGTCAGTTTGACTCACGGTCGCGCTGCTTGTTTTTAACTTTTGCAGATACAAAATGTAAATATATGACTTATACAATAAGTAAATATGTTATTATTATGTACCTTTTTTATATAACATAATGTACATTATGTAGCTTTTTTATATAACATAACATTCATTATGTACCTTTTTTCCTGTGGTCGATTAATACTTTATTTACATTTTCTGATGAGACCGTGTCGCAGCACACTCCCCACCAGAGACGTGACCTATTCGCCTTCATGTTACTGTGCAACTCCCTCCATAGAGTACAACCAAAGAGAATAGAAATACGCTCTGTCTAGACTAGACCACTAGAAATGTTTTTGTGTACCGCCACACCAGCACCCGCACATGGCTTTAGAAAGGAACTGGATCGCTATTAGTGGTCTGCTGGGTTTAGATGGGTTTAGATTGGTTTAGATGGGTTTATAAAGGAACTGAATCACTCTTCATGCTGTGTACTGCTGGGTTTAGATGGGTTTATAAAGGAACTGAATCACTCTTCATGCTGTGTACTGCTGGGTTTAGATGGGTTTATAAAGGAACTGAATCACTCTTCAATCTTCATGCTGTGTACTGCTGGGTTTAGATCGGTTTATAAAGGAACTGAATCACTTTTCATTATGTGTACTGCTGGGTTTAGATCGGTTTATTAAGGAACTGAATGGCTCTTCATTCTGTGTACTGCTGGGTTTAGACGGCTTTAGAGGGGGTTCTAAAGGAACTGAATGGCTCTCTGTTGTGTGTCCTGTAGGAGTGCCAGGTTCAGAACACAGCCAGAGAGTACATCAAGGCCTACACCACTGTGGCCCAGTCTGCGGAAGCCTTTGGAGACGTTCCAGAGTGAGTCACCCTGTGTGTGTGTGTGTGTGTGTGTGTGTGTGTGTGTGTGTGTGTGTGTGTGTGTGTGTGTGTGTGTGTGTGTGTGTGTGTGTGTGTGTGTGTGTGTGTGTGTGTGTGTGTGTGTGTGTGTGTGTGTGTGTGTGTGTGTGTGTGTGTGTGTGTGTGTGTGTGTTTATGTGGACATAAATAAAGATTCTAAATGTGTGTGTGTGTGCAGTATATATGCTTATGTGCAGTGCTGCCAGTGTTGTTCACATGGCTTTACATACAAAACCGGCACGTCAAACCCCAAACTAAAGCCCCTCTCCTTTATACCTCCATCCAGGATCATTCCCATCTACCTGGTTCACCGTCCCTCCAACGACGTCCCGTACGCCACGCTGGAGGAGGAGCTTATCGGCGAGTTCGTCAAGTACTCCGTCCGAGACGGCAAGGAGATCAACCTGAAGAGGAACGACTCGGAGGCGGGCCAGAAGTGCTGTGCCTTCCAGCACTGGGTCTTCCACAAGACCGAGGGCAACCTGCTGGTCGCCGACATGCAAGGTGACAGAAAACACCAGTGGATTGCGCATTTCCATACATACGGCAATGCCTGAACTAGGGATGCACCGATCCGACTTTTTCAGTCCTGATACCGATACCGATACCTGGGCTTTGGGTATCGGCCAATACCGAGTACCGATCCGTAGGGGTGTACGGTACACAAAAACCACGGTTCGGTACATACCTCGGTTTTGAAGTCACAGTTCGGTACGGGTTTTTGGTAGAGCAAATTTGCATCAAATTCAAAATAGAGTGATGCACAAAATAACTTAAAAGAAAATAATAATTTAAAACAATGAATAAAGTGTGCATGAAATAATAGGGGGGAAAAACGTTAGGAACTTGTTACATTCACCCACACAAGGGCTGCGTAATCACCCCCCCCCTCTCTCTCTCACACACACTCTCCCAGCTCTCTTTCTCTCTTGCCCCTTCCTCACCTCTCTCACCCCCTCTCTCTCTATATATCTCACACACACACTTCAGAAACAAACATAGTATAAATGAGAGCATCAATAATACACCTGAGTGAAGGCCAGAAAAAAAAAATATATATATATAGTTTTTCTTAAAAGTTAATCGTGAGTTAAAAAAAATAGTGGCGTTAATAGAATCGTGCGATAATGCGTTAATACCGCGTTATAATATAAATTAAATATTAAATATATATATATTTAATTGCCGATATCAATATCGGATCGGTGCTTGAACGTGTAAAATACACAAAAAGGGATACTTCTGATTCTCAGTACCCTAGCCCCATTTCTTACGAATGATGTTGGTCCTTTCTCAGCACGATCCATGCTGTTCCTCGTTAGCTCCAGCTCGTTAGCCACAGATGGGTAATCGATGGGGTCAAGCTGTACAAGCTGACTGAAGCTCACTGAAATGTCCTTTGTGATGTATGTGGAGTAAATGTCAGTGAGCTTCAGGCAGCTTGTACAGACAGGAACTCGACCCCATTGACTTTGCATTTTGTTTGTGGCTAACTAGCCAGAGCCAGTCTGAGGAACAGCACTGGACTGCGAAGAGGACTCTACCAATTCAGAACAATCATTGGTAAGTAGGAAATAGGGCTATGGTTCCAAAAATCTGAACGATAAATGATTGCCATTAATTGCTTATTATCTACTTAAATTCATAGGTCGAATTTGGAGTCCTGAATAATGTTTCCTCAATATCTTTTCCTAAATGTGTGCGGTTTCTCAGGAGTGGGCATGAGGCTGACAGACGTTGGGATTGCAACATATAAAAAAGGGTAAGTATGAAAGTGAAATGTAGAAGTAAAAAAGGAACGCGTGTTGTTATCGTGCTGCTTGAGAGCGGTGCCAACCCCCTTATTGTGTGACTCGTCTCTCCAGATACAAGGGCTTCAGAGGGAACTGCGCCACCACCTTCATTGACCAGTTCAAGGCGTTGCACCAATGCAACAAGTACTGCGAGATCCTGGGTCTTAACTCCCTGCAGCCCAAACCCAAAAAGGCCCCTAAGCCGAAGGCCCAACCTGCAGCCGCGCCCAAGAAGAAGACTTTTGGGCCCACTGTTAAGAACAAGTCCTGATAGGATGCGATCCATAGACATTGTGATTGGTTGAAATAGTTGGGCACACTGTTTCTGTGCAGAAGCTCTCTCTCTCTCTCTCTCTCTCTCTCTCTCTCTCTCTCTCTCTCTCTCTCTCTCTCTGTGTCTCCTTGGACTCTGACATAATCTGGTTTGATGAAGAGGAATTGGTCTACCAGAGCAACACAGTCTCATCAGAAAATGTAAATAAGGTATTAAATCAACCACAGGAAAAAAGTTAAAGAAAATGTAACATGTAATATATGTACTTATTTGTAAATACATTACTCAATATATATGACTTACTGTATGGCTGTAACGTAACGTACAATATGTACCTTTTGTCCTGTGGTCGATAAGGACTGTATTTACATCATTTGAAGTGAGATCAGGCTGAGAGGTTGTGAAGAACACTGAAAAAGGACGGCAGGACATTGTCTTGTGTCCCCGAGGGGAGCTGTCCCTCTGCGGCAACGACCCGCGGTGGTCGTTTTGAAAGACACTTTGTGGGACGAGGACACCCATGTGACTTCTCAAGTGTGGAGAGGCAACGAGAGAGGAGGTCTCTTTGAAGGTCTCACCTTCGTTTTTAACTTTGTATCTGCTCTATAATCTCAAGAGGGGGGGTGGGGGATTATTTCATTAATTCTGTATTAAAAACGATGACAGTTAGACACTACTTGAAATTCTGAAGGTCTGTCTACAGTGTTGCGATGTCTTACGAGGCAGTGTTGTGTAGCTTTTATTTTTGTACTTTTCAGTTCCACTTTTCAAATGTATCGTTTCTTTCTCCTCTGATCGGTAGAACACGAAGACGGAAGGTTGATGTTCCATGTAAACACACAGCAGAAGAAGACACATTTGATTGATTGGTTCTGCTGCACTACTGTATGAATGAAGGAGGTCTATGTGAGCAACAGTGTCTTAGTTTTGTTGCCAGGCAACTAAGATGTCTTTAATGTCTGCGCAAAAAAAAAGAAGAAATTAAGATAAATGTATATTTTCTTTCCTGATGAATATTTTCTTTGTTATCTTAGTAAAAAAACTAAAATATCTGATTTACAAAGATCTCATATTTTCTATTTTCCTGTTATGGATTAAAATGTTTGACTTGATTTATGAAAGTAAGTATTTTTATGTATACCTGGCAGAAAACTGTACATACCAACATGTCATATATAGATGAGTGGAGGGCGTTGTAAAAACCTAATACCTAGGACCCCCCCCCCCGCCCCAACCTGACATTCTGAGCCAGCTGTCCGTATGACCCTGTCAGTATGTCAGCAATGCCATCGCCGTGGCCATCTACTGGACTCACACGAGCCGAGTCGGACCGGTCAGCGAGGCTGACCCAAAACCCTGGCGCTGCTTTCACATGGAGGGGTTGTGGCCTGAATATTGTACATGTAATCTGTTGTTATTGAAGACATGTTGTTGAGCGATCGTGTTCTGTGATCTTGGTCCAGAAATAAATCCGGCCCTGCCTGCCTCACATTACTGGAAAGGGCCTTTAACCTGTAGGGTGAGTGAGAAGGTGTAGTACGTACGCTATTGGCTTATTGAGGTGTGTGTGTGCGTGTGTGTGTGTGCGTGCGCGCGTGCGTGCGTTAGGGTGACCAGGTGTCCCCCTTTTGGTTGTACTGTCCCACTTTTTTACCAAATGTCCCGCGTCCCTCATATTGAGAGGATGTCCCTCTTTTCGAAGCCAAAAAAAACATGCGTCTAAAAGCCCCTCCCTACAGACAGTAAACGTAGCAACCCGCCTCTTGTCCACACACATTGCTCTGATTGGTTATAGTACTTTAGCGTGCTGCTTGCCTGCTTGTGACGTGACTGAGACTGAGTCGTGACGCTACCTCATATCGCAAATCTGATTGGTAAAAAAAAACACAACAACATTACAAGCGAACTAGTTCAAGATGGAAAGCAGTAAAAAGAAACGGACCTGCAGTTACAACCAAGACTGGCAAACGACACATGACTGGGTGAGGCAGATGGCAGGCAATCCGCAGCAGGCTTTCTGTGTTTTGTGTCATAGTTCGTTTTCAATTGCGCATGGAGGAGAATACAACTTGAAGCGCCACAGTGGACGTGAGTCTCACTTGAAAGTGGCTCACCAAAAAGAAACATCCAGATCTATGGATACGTTTCTTTTTAAACCAAACAATGATAGTCAGACGGACAAGGTCACTGCAGCTGAGATAACAAGTGTCTATCACACAGTACAACACTCCCATTCATACAGGTCAGCCGACTGTGGTAACCTTTAACCTTTGATTTAAATCTAATCGGTGAAGACCATGGCAGTTATTCTAATATAGAAACACAATTTATTTGTATTATTATTTTTGTATTATACTACACTGTTTTCCCTAGTTCTGTGTTAACAGGGAATATCAAACACAAGACATTCCTGTCAAGTGATGACGTTTGAATATTTAAAACAGATGTTAGGTGGTATTTAATTAGTATTTATTTTGATTTAACCTTTAACCTTTGATTTAAATCTATTCAGTGAAGACCATGGCAGTTATTCTAATAAAAAAATTTACATTATCTATCTGTCCCACTTTGTCCCACCAAAATCGTACTGTTGTCCCACTTTGTCCCACCAAAATCTTACTGTTGTCCCACTTTTGGACTTTTTGCATCTGGTCACCCTAGCGTGCGTGCATGCAGGTTCCTGACTTGACTTTAAAATTGAGGACACATTTGAAGCTGCAAACCAGTTGACTGGGGGAAAAACTGATTTCCAGGCTATGCTTAAAGGAAAACGCCAACATTTTGGGAAATTAGCTTATTTGCCATCTACCCTGGAGTTAGACAAGAAGATACATACCTTTTTCTTCTCTGTGCATGCAGTAGGAGTAGGAAGACGTTGGGAACTAGGCTAATGGAGGAACCTACTTCCAGTCACTGACGCTAAGCTAGGTTAACGGTGCGCGTCTTCCTACTCCTACTGCATGCACAGAGAAGAAAAAGGTATGTATCTTAACACTCCAACATTTTGGGAAACCTGGAGTTAGACAAGAAGATGCATACCTTTTTCTTCTCTGTGCATGCAGTAGGAGGAACCTACTTCCAGTGACTGACGCTAAGCTAGGCTAACGGTGCGTGTCTTCCTACTCCTACTGCATGCACAGAGAAGAAAAAGGGTATGTATCTTCTTGTCTAACTCCAAGGTAGATGCCAAATAAGCTAATTTCCCAAAATGTTGGAGTTTTCCTTTAAGGGTTAGGGTTAAACTAAAGGAAAGGCTAGGTTGAGATTGAGCTTAAGTTTAAGGTTTTGGTGAAGTTTAAGGTTAGGGGTTATATGGAATGAATGTAAGTCAGTGCAGTGTCCCCAAAATTTGCATAAATGTGTGTGTGTGTGCACGCGCAAGCATGTACACGGTATGTGTTTATCTATTTGATGACTATCAGGATGGTAATGGCCAATTTAGCTAAAGCTCCCTGTGTACCCTTTCTGTAATAAAGAAAGGAACACAATATCGACTCTTTTATTTATGCGATTTGCTTGAATGACTTAAAGGAACACGCCAACTTTTGGGGAAATTAGCTTATTTGCCCTGGAGTTAGACAAGCAGATACATCCCCCACCCTGTATCCCCCCCCCCCCCCCCCATGCTGCTTTGACACCTGAATTTCCCCAAGGGGATCAATAAAGGATTATCTTCTCTGTGCATGCATTAGGCTTAGGGAACAGCCGCACCGTTAGCCTAGCTTAGCGTCATTCACTGGAAGTAGGTGTGCCAGTGTAGCCTAGTTCCCAACAGTCACGAAATACACTCCAAATACAACTCCAAAACTTTCCTGTAAACACGTTGTGACCTGTGTACTATTTACCACATGGAGGAAAAATAATAATTAGACATTTTCGTTCTCTAAGCAGATATATACTCTGCATTTTCTTTTGCCAAACCACTGCTGCCTGGGCGCAGTGATTTCATCACCTCAAAAGCCCAGAAAAAAAAAACAAAAAAAAAATGGCTTTTGAGTTGATGAAATCACTGCACCCAGGCAGCAGTGGTTTGGCAAAAGAAAATTCAGAGTAGATATATCTGCTTAGAAAACGAAAATGTCCATTTATTTTTAATTTTTATGTACAACAATCAAACAACCACCAAAATAGTGACAACGGTTTCTCAACTTGTTAATCTTTTGAACAGCCTTGAATCAAAGACGAAAACACACAACAACAACAACAGGGAGTTTGCCCACCCAGCGACAACCGGTTGGGTCATTTATTTCTGTCCCATGGGGACCACAGTGTGGTGACACTAACACCACGTTAGCGCCTCACACACAGAGAGGGAAGTGGGCCACGCTCTGAGGCCCGGTCCTTCAGAACATAGGATCACATCGTCATCATATCGTCACGTTAGCATAGCATCATTGTCTATTTCAGAACTGTGCCCCAGTCTTTGTGGGGTCCCTCACTGTATTGGTTACATGGGCTTTAGAAGTTACCGACATGGGAGCCAACAAGTTCTGGGTCAACACAGGCTTCATGCACTGAAGTGCTTTGTCTTAGAACGAAAGGTGGCCAAAGATGTATTTAAAAAGGGTTTTTAATATTAACCCAGAGCCCTAAACAATGGTATAGGGCTGCAGCACTACTATGAGAACACACCAGCGCCACCATGTGTTAAAAAAAGAAGAAAAGAAAGGCTTATACCTGTAATTAACCCTTTCACTACCACACTACAGAAGGTTAACCTTTCACTACCACAGATTCAGATTCAGATTCCTTCATTAAGCCATTTGTGTAAAAACACATTGGTAATTGTTGCGGCATTACAGTGTATGCATTTTTCATTTCTTTTTTCACAGTAACAACAACACCAACACAGACACAGGACAAAAAACAGTGCAGTGGAGGATTAATCATTTAAATACATATATATATATAAAATGTAAAGTGCAGAGTTCCAGTAAAGACTAGTGCAGTGCAGTCAGTGTCATTGTGCCAGTGTCACTTGGGGGCAGAGGCATTGATCAGCCTGGCGGCTGAGGGGAAGAAGCTCAGTCTGTGACGAGCTTTCACTGCCTTTGGGATCCTCAGCCTTCTGTGAAGAGGTTTACAGAAGGTTAACCTTTCACTACTACACTACAGACGGTTAACCGTTTGTCGTGTGGCAGTGAAAGGGTTAACCTTCTGTAGTGTGGTTGTGAAAGGGTTAACCCGTTGTCGTGTGGCAGTGAAAGGGTTAACCTTCTGTATTGTCGCAGTGAAAGGGTTAAAACTTATATTGAACTTTTGTTAGCTATTTTATTGCAATTGTCTCTTGTAAGTTGCAGGAAATTACAGCAAATGTCTTTCTTTATTGCAACATGTTTTGCCTCCCAGATGGGGTGGGCACAGCCCCCCTCCGGAACACCCCCTAGTTGGAACTCAGTATCGTCTTGTTTGAAGATCCCGGGGAAAGCCCTGTTAATTAACTGGTACTTAAATAGATCTCTCGCTAGCATTTGAATGTTGAAAATCAAAGGCTATTAGAGTAGACGTCGCCAAGCTAAAAACAACACGACGACACAAGACAATGAAAAGGCTCCCACTGTCACATAAAACCCAAATGTGTTCTACTCCAAACCAGGAAGCGGTTGCATCCAGAAACCGTTCATCCTCTGGTTAGAAGTCTGGTCTTGCCGTAGCTATTTAGTGTGATAATGGCGTTTGATAGCACAGGACACAAACACCATTGTCACACTCCACAGCTCTAGAAGACACTGTTCAAGTGGATGGATGGACGGCTGGATGGATGGATGGATGGACTGATGGATATCTGGTAGAAGTAAACAGGAAAAGGTGATTAACAGGACGCATGGAATTATGAATGTAAATGAAGAGAGGCAGAGAAAGGGAGACTGAAAGAAGAGAGATGGAGAGGGAGAGTGACACAGAGAGAGACAGAGAGAGAGACAGAGAGAGAGAGGGAGGGAGAGAGAGAGAGAGAGAGAGAGAGAGAGAGAGAGAGAGAGAGAGAGAGAGAGAGAGAGAGAGAGAGAGAGAGAGAGAGAGAGAGAGAGAGGGGAACAAAGGGAGTTGGTCACAAGGCAATGATTAGTTGATGAGATAGATTAGATAGTTGCTGGTGTGCGGTGGCCTATCTTTTTGGCAGCTGTCTGAGTTTGCTGTCTGGTATTTCAGGGTCAGACTGTGGCGACCTGCCCGGACAGTCGATGCTTGCGAGCTGAAACCACTCTAGGCTACAGTTTATGATTCTCTCAAAAGGCTCCCATTAGACGAAGTGCTTTGCAGGGGGCCAACAGTGTCTACTCAGCTATATCATGCAGGTGATGAAGGAAGTACATCAAAACACAGCTAAACTCACCACCTAGGAGTACCGTGTATATATAGAGAGGCTTATCACCAGTGCACCTATCTGTTTTTCAACTGACTGTGGGGACAGGTGCAGCTGTGTCCGTGTGTGTGCACGTGCGTGTGCATGTGCATGTGATTGTGTGTGTGCGTTTGCGTGCATGTGCGCATACTTGTGCATCTTCCCTTAATCATACTCTGCGACCGCTACTTGTAGAAAACTAGTAAAAACAGTAGTAAATACTAATACAGTGCTAATACTGTACTGTACTGAATACGCTCTCAAGCACATGGACTTCTCAACAGGTCTTGAATCATTATTTCAAATGAACTTTTTTTTAACTATAGTTCTAAAATAAAACTCAAGACAGCAACAGTGTGATCTGGGAATGTCATTCAAATGACAGAGATAGTCCTTAAGCAGGAAGGAAGGACGGAACTCACCACAAGGCCTCTGGCAGGGAACGCCTGAACCTCCGCTTCCCGCGCGCTCCTCGGAGCTCCGCGCGGCCACTCTCCCGCTCACCGCTCCAGACTCTCCTCTTTTAACTTCAATCTCCTCTCCTTTCTCCTCCTCTCCACATGGAGGTATATATATCTCCTTCTCTCTCTCCTCGCTGTACAGTTCCAGCTCCAGTCCGGTCCTGGGGTCCAAGGTGTGGGTGCTCCTCCGTGGTGCATTTGGGCTAAGCGTCGCTCTGCCCATGGCCTTTATGTACCCAGAGGGGGAGATTGGACAAACAGCACAGTTCCCCATCGGTGATAAGCTACAGGGGAAGTATTGATCGACCCTGACCAGAGGCAAGAGGGTTGGCGGAGCAGAGGGGGGGGGGGGTGTGTGTGGCAACAAGGGGCCAAGCCTTCTGTAGTTTCACTGAAAGTCATTCAGAGGTTTACCCTAACGTACTGTACTACGTTACTACTACTACGCTCCACGTACCGTGGAAGGTATCCTCTGGGTCACGGATCCCTGACAAAAGAATGAGTTTGAAAGAATCGGAGCAGGAATAGATTTTAAGGGCCAAAAAGTCAGTGAAACACCATCTGTCACAACAACTAAGGTTTGTTGTATATGTTGTATATATACATATATATACATACATACATACATACATACATACATACATACATACATACATACATACATACATACATACATACATACATACATACATACATACATACATACATACATACATACATACATACATACATACATATACATAATATACACCGTATGTATATTTCTCTCCCACCCACCCACCCACCCCCTCCTAATGTACAGTCCCCTCCCCATCATATATGTATATACTCTGTCAGGATCTATGGGTAACAGTACTGTATATTTGCATATCGTATATGTCACAAATGTAACAGTACTAAATACCTGTATGTCATGTATGTCCCTATGCCATAAATGTCATGTATGTTGTGTATGTCATAAATGTCACTATGAATTGAAAATGGGGGACCCTGATGTAAACAAGACAAACGTCTTTCTCTGGTCTGCATCCCCTTAACAATTGTGTGTATTGAGCCGTACTGTATTGTACCCATTCTGCAATCTGTTAAATAAAGTTTTCATTCATTCATTCATTCATTCATTCATTCATTCATTCATTCATTCATTCATTCATTCATGGTAGTCAACCAGGACACCTATGTTAGTCGATTAGTTGTTTGCTTTTTTCAATGCTGAATGAGTTATTTCGTGAAACAGTATAAGCAAAACTCTGGTCAGCGATAAAGCTTAATTAAAAGAGGTCATTTTTGCAAGACTGCGTGTGTCAAATGGATTTGTCGACGACTTGACGAAGCCCCATCAGTCAGAATTTCTTTAGTCGAGGACGTTCCTAACAACAATCGAGGCTCACTCGAGTGCTAGTAGAATATAAAAGAAACTCCCAATTAATTGTGATAAGTGTGCATCTACTTATTATTATTTACAACCCACACTTTTCACGTAATGAAATGCATCAGTTCTCCCTGTTCTCACGTGTATCCTTCTCACAGCCAGTCAGCCAATAATATGTGCCACTGTGTCCTCAAGGGTCGACTCTACAGCGACTGGTAGCTCCTGTAACAGTACAACCTGACACTCCTAGTGACAACAGGACAGATGACAGATGCTGACCTAACCTATATATCATAAGCCCTCACCTACACATCACTGTTCTCAAATAACAACTCACATATATCACTGTTCTCAAATAACAGCTCACATCACTGTTCTCTTATAATATAGTGACGGGTGGCTCGGGAAATAGAGCAGGTAATCCAGAGGTTCCCGGTTTGATTCCCGCTCCTCCCGGGCAGTGTGTCGAAGTGTCCTTGAGCAAGACACTTAACCCCTAATTGCTCCTGATGAGCAGGTTGGCACCTTGCATGGTTGCCTATGCTGTCGGTTTACCATTTAACCCTTTCACCGCCACACGACAAAGGGTTAACCCTTTCACTACCACACTACAGAAGGTTAACCCTTTACTATCACACTACAGACGGTTAACCGTCTGTAGTGTGATAGTAAAGGGTTAACCTTCTGTAGTGTGGTAGTGAAAGGGTTAAATATCACTGTTCTCTTATAACATAATACAGTTTCACTGTTCTCATATTCTACATATCACTGTTCTCTCATAACATATTCTACATATCACTGTTCTCTCATAACATATCCAAGAGGTCTGATAGTGTCTCCTTGCTCCATTCCAACTCTTCTAAGGTTTTGAGCAGTCTTGCTTTATTTTTATTTTTTTACTCTTGAGTTAATGGTGACATTTGACTGAGGTGACTGTTAGATTTGTAAATATTCTTTCTTCTTGCTGATAAAGGTAGGAGTTAACCTCATAAGCCCGAGTGGTCCGGTGGTGGACCGCAAATGACATCACGCCATAAATCCATCTCTACAGACTGTATGAATTAATGTTGCCTGGTGATACTAAATCTAGATTGAACTTTGCCATTGGAAAGAGGAGATTTTGCCCGATCCATAGAAGTGCGACTTGGCTATATAATAAGGTAATATAGGCATGATATTCTATATTCTATAATAATATTTCAAATTGCATGTGTCCGGATGGCAGAATTCAGTACTGTATCTACAAAACCTTCTGTTTAATTATCTTCCCTTTATTCATTTGCTTAGATATTTTGTACACGTGATCTCAAGAAGGTGATGAACGAGCTCAGTGGCAGCTTCTCATGTCTGGTCATTTTAGCATGGTGTTATTCACAGTCAAAGATAAAAAAAATAAATAAAAGAAAATAGAATTGATATTCTCATTTGGTTCATTACAATTTACTCAAGCCTAGTAACAGACACAATATTTCTGACACTGGGAATACATTCCCTGAGATCCATAGATGCCCCTAGAAACCAAGAACATGCAAATGAACCTTGTAGAAATGGAGCAATCTTCCATTTATTTTTAGGCGGATTTTCTGAAAATAGGGCTAGGGCTCAAGAGGTTAAAGGAGATAAGACATTATTGTTTGCAAACCATCATTACATTTTTAGGTGAGCCGGATGGGATATAAGAGACCCTCTATTCAAACATATGTACACGTTTCAATTATATTCCTAAAATGCTATTCCTCTTTGATTATACTCCTCTGATGTGCCTGAGCTGAGGATGTCCCTTCAGGGGTTCATTCAGGTGAA
Organism: Notolepis coatsorum; assembly: GCF_963971535.1. NCBI lineage: Eukaryota > Metazoa > Chordata > Actinopteri > Aulopiformes > Paralepididae > Notolepis > Notolepis coatsorum. The sequence goes on from NC_140175.1 coordinate 89,771,017, forward strand.
AGCTGTGACATAACCACAAAGACAAGAGACAATGATAAGTGAACAGGTCAGGACTTACATTCCCTTTACTGTTCCGGCTTTCATAAGAAAGCTGCATTCTCTTGTTTGCACGTCATTGTGGTCATTTGTTCACACTATTCACATAAATAGTCTTGAATAATGAAACACAATGGTGGAACGAACTCCCCACCACAGTCAGGACAGCTGAAACCCGGACAATTTTCCTATTTTAACCCACTCACCGACTGTATTTTTACTATTATGTACCCTACTACTATGCTACTATTCTTTTTTTTTCTACTTTTTCTCCTCCTTTTTTTCTGTGATTTTTCTCCCATCCCAATTTACCTCTCGTGCCAATTCTCCCTTCCCCTGTCCTGATCGTTGCTCGCATGTGCCCCCCACTGGCCGGTCGTAGGGAGGATAGAAGCCCATCACATGTCCCCTCCGATACATGCGGAGGCAGCCAGTCACATCTTTTCACCTGCCAGCGCGGACTCTCATTGGCGAGGAGTAACGTGTAGGAGGCTCACACTGCCCCCGCCATTTTCCTGTCTTTGCTGTGCAGGCGCCCTGACCGACCTGTAGGAGTCGCTGTTTACAACGACCAGACTACCACCCATCGACTCCCCTCCCGCTGACTCTGCCAATTGAGTCAGTATGACGGCCGGCCCAAGCCGGAGGCAACGCTGACAGCCGGATTCGATACCGGTGTCTCTTGCGTTGGTGACGAGCGCAATGTCCGCTGCGCCACCCAGCCGCCCCCTATGCTACTATCCTTATACTACTACCTATCATGCTAATATGTTTATACTACTATGCACCCAGAGTGTAACACTCAAGCTCGATACCATTTGACGAACAACGCCAATGACCCTTAGCTGCCAGAGATGTGCCCCTCCTGCTGACATGTTGTTCACAATCTGTAAGTCACTTTGTATAAAAGCTACTGCAAATGACTAAATGTAAATTGTACAACAAGTCTTCACTAGAAATCCAACCTATTTGGGGGTCAAAGACAGGTCACATACACAGTGGAGATTCTTTGTGAAATGTTGTTTTAATGATTGGGGGGGTTGTAGCGTTCTGGAACAGCAGAGGAGTTGGCTCCTGGTGGTGTTTGTGACCAGAGTGAGTGAGGGAGGGGGGGGGGGGGGTTGATAAAATGTCCCCTTACGGGCAGGGCGGCTTTTATTTGCTCGTCCTTGGAGCTGATAACTTCTAGATTGCCTGAGTGAATGAACTGAGGTCCCTTCACCGAACCACGTGCATCGAGGCGAGAGTGAGAAAGGATATGTAATAGAGGCCTAGTCACTCCTTCCCAGACTGAATAACAACCCGCCCAAGTGAAAATGTAACAAAAACTAGTTCCACGCTTTCTCCCAAAAAAAAGTGACTTTGCATTTCATTAGTCTTCTATCGAGGGGGGGACTTGACCCAAAGAAAACAGGCCAAAAAGTGTTTTAAGCACTTGATCAGATAAGAGTTGACTGGTAAACATGATGTTTATTTCTTCAGCGGTCACAGTAGAGTCTTAAAATATAATAATAATATAATAAACTGGACTTTTTTGAAGAAGTCTTTATTTATCATGCAGTGACACACACATGCAATGGGCGGCACACACGGGAACACACACATGCAATTTTTGGGTCGCTGATGAAATTGAGTCTCTGCGCTTGACCCATGCCGTCGTCCTTCCCCCCCAAGGGCAGCCGGGAGCAGACGAGGGCTGCAGTGTGCATGGGGACCAATCCAAGTGCTTCTGTCCGTCTTCGTCAGGGATCTGTTGTGCATGTTTTTCCATTGGGTGTATATTATCAGGAGGGGAAACCCTTGTGAGCACGGGGAGAACATGCAAACTCCACACAGAAAGGCCCAGGAGATACCCCACCTGGGTACCTGGCAACGCGGAAACCTGGTCCCCAAGCGGGAATCGAACTCTGGACCTTCTAGCTGTGAGGCGACAGTGTTAACCACTACATCAGGGGTTCCCAAACTTTTCAGGCCAGGACCCAGAAAATAAGGTGTCAGAGAGCCGCGGCCCAATGCACATCGTCAGGCTTTTTTTTTTTTTGCCAGGCGACCGATTTTTTAAGCCAAATATCACTTCAATCCTATTAAGTTAGTTCAAGTTAGTTATTCATTTATATGTGCTATTTATTTAACTTGTTGCAAAATAATAATGATAATAATAATAGCCTCATTAAAATACTATTGTTGCTTCGGTTGTTTTCAGCGTTTTATGTGCATAATCTGTTATTTAGTTTGAAATGTTCGTTGAAATAAGTAGATTTTTCATTTTTGTTTATTTATTAAGTTAATATAAAACCATATAGTCACATTTTAGAATACAATAGAATAGAATTTTAGAATACAACTAGAAACACTGTCCTGGCCTGCTTCTAAGTTCAGTGGCCTGACAAAAAAGAAAAAAAAAAAAAAAAAGGGGGGGTTTTGGAAATCATCTCGCGGCCCACCCGTGACCCCGACTTTGGGAACCACTGCACTACATCACCGTGCCGCCTAAAAGGCCCATGTCCAGCCGGCAGCCATCCATCTGTGATCGCAAATCCATTAAAACACCCGGTGACCTCGTGTGAAGGGTCACTAGTACTTAGGTTACATTCAGATCTATTGTCATCATAAAGCACAGGTACAGTACAACGGAAATAAGTTTGTCATCCAACCAGAGTGCAAATGTAACAGTAAAGTGCAATAGTAATATACAATGTACAGGTGATTAAACTGGGTATAATTAGTACTACTGAGTATAGTGCTAATCAGATGTATGTATAGTTGTAGTATATAGAGTAGGTACAGGATATGTACAGATATAGATCTACAGATATGTAAAAAAGATTATATGCAGGTATGTACAGACAGGTGTATATATATATATATATATATATATATATATATATATATATGTAACGGATGGTATCGTGAAGCGCAGTCACGAAGGGCTGGGGTGAGTAGCGGTGCTATGGGTTAAACTCACTCATCCTCAAAAGACACAGACACGTTACAAAGCAGTGAGTTCATTTCTTGGTATAGCGGTCTGTGCTGTTGCACATGGCGTGGGAGACACGTGTTCGAAACTCCCTCTGGGCATCGAAGTTTGAGGTGACGTTGTCACAACCGTTACAATGGTGCCGTGACCCGGATGCCTTGGGTGGAGTGGAGTGAGTGTAACGGATGGTATCGTGAAGCGCAATCACGAAGGGCTGGGGTGAGTAGCGGTGCTATGGGTTAAACTCACTCATCCTCAAAAGACACATAGACATGTTACAAAGCAGTGAGTTCACTTCTTGGTATAGCGGTCTGTGCTGTTGCACATGGCGTGGGAGACACGTGTTCGAAACTCCCTCTGGGCATCGAAGTTTGAGGTGATGTTGTCACAACCGTATATATATAAAGCATTATTGTACATGCATTCATACAGTTATATGGGTTATATGCAGGTGTATAAGTAGGTATATAGAAGGATTATATGCAGGTATATTCAGGCAGATATGGATATATGTGGTAGGGCTGACCCCGATTAGTCGACAAATCGATCGAAAGGAGCCGTAGTCGACTGCCAACCTCTTAGTCGAAGTATAATTCTTTATTTTTTTTTCATTCTTTCCAAAAGCAAATAGGTCTAGAAGCGTGGCTAACACTAATGGCGCACATACCAGTGAGGCTAACTGCCTAAGAAAACGGGCAGAGGCACTGAAAGAGGATTTCACCCATGTAATGAACACACTAGACTAGACAAATATCAAGATGTATCCATCAGTGGACCAATTGCATGCTTTTGCAGAGGACTTCAGTCGACTCCTTCAGACATTAAGCACCCCCACAGCCCAAATGGAATGATACAAAAAAATATATATATATAAAATATTTTTTTTTGCATTTAGGCGGGTAGTCGACTACCAGTCTACTATCGGCAAATTTCGGTTAACCGTCTGTAGTGTGGTAGTGAAAGGTTAACCTTCTGTAGTGTGGTAGTGAAAGGTTAATCTTCTGTAGTCTGGTAGTGAAAGGTTAACCTTCTGTAGTGTGGTAGTGAAAGGGTTAAGAGTACTGATGGATGAGCGTCCATCAAATGTCCCTGTGATCAACGTCACTCATTCTGAATGAACTGACCCTAGGTCAGCAGTCCCACCCCCACATACTTTGTGAATTAAGGACGCAATGGATAAGGTCAAGGACGCCATAATCAGGAAAAAATTAACTCTGTAGCATTTCAGGAATTTGGTTAATGGTTAACTCTGCCATGTGGTCTAAAGGTCCTGAGCCTCAGGATGCCTGCAATGAGAATTAGTTCAACCATTATGGGTATAAATGATACTACACTGGAAAGTTATTTTATATTGCTTTAAACGGTGCTGTAAGGGGTATATTTTTGTCAAAATGTACGGCAATTATTTTTATTGTTTCAATATCTCTTATTTTTGTCTGACCATTTTTGTAGTGTAGAGTTCTCTCTCCTGATTGGATAAAGTGGAAACAGGATAACAAAGCAGGAGGGACTGGGAGACCCATGTTACTGACCAAACATTCACAATATCAGTGATAGCTGTCAGAATGTAGAGCTATTATTTTAACATGTAGACCACTTAGAGAAATATGATTTATTGCAGTCTGGAAATCATAATTTTCTTAAAACAAGTGGAAATCTGCGGTTTTAAATCAACTTGTGGTTTTCATGGATTTCGCAAATCATTCAACATCATCTTGAAATTATGAGTTGTAGAAGAGTTATCTGCCTTACTTCATAATATTGTCACTCGTTTCCATGAAAGTTATTTTTTTTAATATTTTTTTATAAAACTCAGCTGCATCATGGGAACAAGTGAAATCTCAAAACCGCCCACTTTTCTCCGTCCGAGGAAAGAAAACGGTTGTAATTGGGGGATCAGGAAAAGAGGGCAGGGTTTTTAAACAGTTCAATTATATCACCCAATTGGCAGACTTTTCACTTTTAAGATTAAAGCTTAAATCATTTGCTAAAATGGTTTTCTTTTTGCTCTTAAGTTTGCATCATCTGTCGGAGCAACTCGTACTGTGTTGGAGTACTAAACAGCAGCAGCTATTTATATTCAGATCTAATTTTATCATTTATATTTATGTCTTTCTAACATTACCCTGCCCATACCTGTACCTCCCCCCTCCCCCTCCCGAATTTCCCCAAGCAGTCAGGAGCAGTCAGGTAGCCTAAGAATCTCAAGACACACAAACACAACTTTGAGAAGTTCCATCTTTCATTTTTAAATTTCTTTTATTTTACCCAAGTTATATGAACCACGAGGGCTTGCAGAGAGTGGAGGAATCTTTTTTTAACAAAAGTGATATTTCCCGCCATTAATAAAAAAAGAAGACCCTTTACAAAAGAAGGACGAATCTATACTGAGCCTGGAGAGGAGGGAGGGAGGGGGAGGTCGCTGAAGAGAAGCAATACGAGGAAAACCAAAGAGGGAGAGAGAGATGGTCTCTGCTTCACATGTCAATATTTTCTACCTTAGCAGCAGCCCAGATTTACAGACTATTTATATTGCACCAGGTAAGTGCTCTAAAAAAAAGAAAAAAAAAGAATCACATTCAAGTTAATGATAAAAGACGTACAACAGGCAACAGGACCTCAGAGGTCTTTATAAAGTGCCCTTAGACTCAGGGGTGTTAGAAAAGGAGAGGAAAGAACTGAAAAAAGAAAAGAAAATATCTTTCATTTGTAAGAAACGTGCTGCTTTATATTCACTGGCGATCACAGCTTTTCTCTCAAACACACCGCTTCATTTTAGTGTGTTGTTCATTATTAATACTTGTTAGATGTAATACATACATATATTATTTATATATATGATCTCAAATGTGTTTTATTTTTTTTCTCTCAAGAGGGATTTTCTTTTTACAGGATTATGAACATGGGATGAGCATAACAATATTGATATAACCATTGTGATGCAAAACCTCTATGACAAATTACCCCCGCCCCCCCGGAAAACCGAGATGACACTTAATTACTACATGATCAAAGCAAACACAAGATACGTTTCCATGCTTCTTCCATAGCACTACGATAACGACCAGGTTACTCAAGTTTTTCTAGCTGTACCCCCCCCCACCCCCCTTCCCTCTCATGACACATGGATTTCTTATTGCCCCTTCCCTTCCCTCTCATGACACATGATATGGATTTCTTATTGCCCCGCCCCCTTCCCTCTCATGACATTTCTTATTGCCCCGCCCCCTTCCCTCTCATGACATATGGATTCCTTATTGCCCCGCCCCCTGATTAGCCGAAATGTACACGTCACAGCGTTTCATACAGAATCTTCTGAATAGTAAACAGCATTATTTGTCAGTACAAATACGTTGAGTATTTTCCAAATATGTCGAGAGGGACGTAAGAATGATAATAATAATAATAATAACATTGATACAAATCTAAAAAAGACAAACAAACAAAATAATAATAAACCTGATCCTGTTCCTTCTTGATTTGCAAAAAGAAGACTATAAAATCCCTCCTTTGTGGATGATTTCCTCCAACTTGCCGCCGCTGCCCCCCCCCCCCCAGTGGATAGACTATTCTACAACAGGTTGCGTTGTCGACCCGCCAAGTCGACGGACCGCACCAACAGAGGAGAGGAAGGGTGTCGCTGGACTCCTGATCTGTGGCCGGCTTGGCATCCCTAAGGTAATCTGGTGTTGGTGTAAGGATCTGAGAGAATAGTGTGATCAATAGTGTCATTTGCAGTTTGTTAAGAGTTAAAGAGAGAGTTAGAGAGAGACATAGTGCATGTACAGTAGGAGCCAGATTTAAGGCCATGCTAAGACTCCCACACAGGAAGAGTATGAGAATACTGTGCTATAAAGTACAACAAGAAGGAGCTATTGAAATGCATTAGTGTTTTGTGTTTTTCCAGCACTGTTGATTTTCACAGGGAGAGGGGGGGGGGAGGGGCATACAGAGGCCCATTTCTAAATCATTGGCTGTTCATGCCCATGTAGTAATAGAATTCAGCATTCTACGGTGCAACTCCACCCCTTTCCCCACTCTGGGGCGTGGGGGCCGGCACCCCTTAAAGAGTGCCCTACCCACACGGAGAAGATAGAAGACCCCACAAGTCGGCTCCACAAGTCACTGTACAGTCTCGAGCCTCCCCTCCCATGGCAGCGGCTCACAATCAGGCATACAGAGTACAACATGCTTGCACAGAACCGCTACGGCCACTGGGGAGATGGCGGCTCGTCCACGTTTTTCTCGAGGCATCAAGTGTTGTTTATTTTTTTTTGATGTTGCAGCGTTTTTTTTGTGTGCATTTCTTTAGTCGACGCCCTCGAAGCCCTGGGCGTTCTCCACGGCCATCAGTAGTTTCTCCCTCAGGTCGTCGAACGAGTCGTAGGTGGGCAGGTCCAGGCGGTTGAAGCTGAAGAGGGATGAGACGTGTTACCGGGTCATTCTGATACTATGTTACCGGGTCATTCTGATACTATGTTACCGGGTCATTCTGATACTATGTTACCGGGTCATTCTGATACTATGTTACCGGGTCATTCTGATACTATGTTACCGGGTCATTCTGATACTATGTTACCGGGTCAATCTGCTCCTGTGTTACCAGGGCATTATGCCTCTATGTTACCAGGGCATTTTGCCTTTATGTTACCAGGGCATTATGCCTCTATGTTACCAGGGCATTATGCCTCTATGTTACCAGGGCATTATGCCTCTATGTTACCAGGGCATTATGCCTCTATGTTACCAGGGCATTATGCCTCTATGTTACCAGTGCATTATGCCTCTATGTTACCAGTGCATTATGCCTCTATTTTACCAGGGCATTTTGCCTTTATGTTACCAGGGCATTATGCCTCTATGTTACCAGGGCATTATGCCTCTATGTTACCAGGGCATTATGCCTCTATGTTACCAGGGCATTATGCCTCTATGTTACCAGGGCATTATGCCTCTATGTTACCAGTGCATTATGCCTCTATGTTACCAGTGCATTATGCCTCTATGTTACCAGGGCATTATGCCTCTATGTTACCAGTGCATTATGCCTCTATGTTACCAGGGCATTATGCCTCTATATGTCCACACAGATCCAAAAGAACAAAGGAGGTTTGGTGTTTATAGTATTTGATAAAATGGGTAATTCAGCCTCTAATTCAGATTACTTTTTCCTGCTGCCCTGATTGGTGCTTTTTTTGGTCAGACCGTCAGCATCTGTTACTAGGCAGAGTACTTCTATCTATCAGGTCTGTTGACCAGAGTAAGAATCAGCCAGACTAGGAAGCACATAATAATGAAGTGAAACAGAATTCAGTTCAGTCTAATATAGTATATCAGGCCAGATTCCTCCAGGTTACCGATAAATTCACCTATCTCAAACTCTGCCCTCTTTTCTTGATCCTCCAATCACAACTTGTTGCTTTCCTCAGACAAACTGTTTGCCACATACCATGTGTGGGCTCTGGGCAGCTTCTCCGGCGTCCCCCACTGCTCGATGGTAAACAACTGAGGCCCATTGGAACCTGAGGTCGATTAGAGATCATGTCAGAACCGGAGGAGAGACACACAACTACATTAACCCATGCGTTTTGATTGATTGAAAACTTTATTAACAGATTGCAGAATGGGTACATTACAGTACGGCTCAATACACACAATTGTTAACACAATCTGCGCCAGGAACTCATTATTGCCCACCATGCGTCCAGCGCCAGAAACGAGTTAACTCGTTTTTGGGATAGTTATTTCATCGTTATTTCGTTTATTCGCTATATCTATTCATAATTCATAGCTGCAGCCTCTGGTATACCCTTCAGACCCTGTCTGAGCTAGCAGACGGTCAACACCTCCCTCTACTGCCTTGCGGAGCTATTGCATCCCATTGGAAATGGGCTGGTGTGTTTTAGGAGCCGATCTGAGCCGTGCGGGCGGGGTTTAAATACTCAGGCGAGTCAGGCCTTTACAACGACGGCATGGAATACTAACCCCACCCACCCGTCCGTGTGTAACGCTCGGTAATGTCGGGGACATGATCGCTGTGGATAACTGGAATGGCGATCAGATAATTGGATTATCCCCGCTACGAGGGCTATTTCATGTATGCACGACGAGATATAATAATGATAATCTAGCGTTGATTTCAGGATGATTAGATAATCAGCCGAAAAATTACAACATGACTGGATTACACTAAAATGCCTTTTTCTCGTCTTTTTCCTGGAATTACTCAAAAGCACCCAAACCATACTCTATTCAAAACGGTATAAAACGGAAATGTACAGATGAAAAAACAATCTGTTTTGGGCATGTTGACTGGAAGCAACTCACTGACAGTCAACGTCGTTATTAGACCCATAGATATAATATAATATATATTTTAAGCACTCGCAAATGTCGCAGTCTAAAACTATATCCATTGAATAAAGACCTGGCACTGAAGGGGGATCAGCGCCCCCTGCTGCTGGCGGTCAATGTGTTAAGGGAATGCAGACCAGAGAAAGACTTTCGTCTTGTTTACATCAGGGTCCCCCATTTTCAATTCATCGTGACATTTATGACATACAGGTATATAGTACTGTTACATTTGTGACATACAAGATATGCAAATATATAGTACTGTTTGCAAATATACAGTACTGTTATAGGTCTTTCATTCATTCTGCCACTGTGAGTTTTCCAACAGGTGCATATTTACCAATGAGATAAAGCTGATCTCAGACCACTCATCTTGCCTTTCCAAGGCACCAAAACAAGTGATGCCGATTACCAGACATTAACTTCTGACTCCAGATCAGAGATCTTCAAAGTGAAATATGGTGGGTAGGGATTTCAACTGGTAAGACGTTGAGGTTACCCTCATTTACAAGCTTACAAAACAAGTTTATCAGCAATTTCATACATATAGGCGCAATAAATAAGAGTAAACAATAGAAAATCAGCTAAGACAAGTTACAAGTCGACACACAGTGGTCGGAAATCATACTAAATGCAGCAACAGGAGGAAGAACCTTCAGCTTCAGCGATGGAACAGATTTTAGAACTGTATTTTAATGCAGCCCCATTTAATGAATAATACACAATACTCAATTAGTTTAACCTTTGACAGAAATAGTAAATATTAACCCTTTCACTGCCGCACTACCAAACGGTTAACCCTTTCACTGGCACACAACAGCAGGTAGTAAAGGGTTAACCTTCTGTAGTGTGGCACTGACAGGGTTAATAGTAAATAGTAGAGACATAGTAAATAAAGGAAACATGGGTCCAGGTCAGTACCGTAGAGCTCAGCGAAGCCGTTCATCGGTACTCTGGATGTCCCAGTGACAAACTGCAGCAGACGGATCCTCTTCTCCGCGTCCATCAGCAGGACAGCCTGGAGACACACACAGCCGAGAGAGCAATGTTATATATCTAATATATCTATATAGCATATATTTAGCATTTCGTTTTAAATTTTTTTGCTCATATATTAGATTCGATTTAGATTGGATTATTAAATTATATATTGTAACTATTTATCGTAGGGCAAATATAACTGAGAGGGCATACATATACCCTCATCTCGCACCTTGTTGCCCATAATGCACATGTCCAGAGTTATTTATATTGATTTGTTATATTGTTTACACTGCTTTTTTATTCCATTTTATTTTTACTTCTCCGCTGTACTATAATTATGTCACCTGTACTATGTCTTATACTACTTGTACCCCCCCCCCCCCCCCCCCCACCCCCCAACCTCCTCCCCCATGCTGCTATGATGCCTGCATTTCCCCAAGGGGATCAATAAAAAAATATCTTATCTTAATATATAATAGTGTTATTCAGCAGCAAATGTTATCTATAGCACCTATAATTATTATAATCATTGCCGTCATCAATATAATTATCATCATTTCCCAAATATTTTTGTTATGTACTAAAAGTCTCAGTTTTGTGGTCAACAGGTACGGACCAATAGATAAGATGGTGAATTACGGTGGCTGGCGGCCGATATTTAAAGAGGTCAAGAGATACATGGCCATGCCTGTTTATTCTAAATCAGAATTTTGCCAAACCTTGGCATGGTTGCATGGCAACAAAGGCCCCACCTGACACTTGTCATCTATGGAATCCTTTTGATCTCTAGTCTATACTTTTGCTCACGCCTTAAAATTCAGCATGAACAATATATTGCTGAACTGTGGATACAAAATATTGCAGTACCCCGCCCCCATTAAAATAGTGGTTAATAACGGCACAATATTTACCCTCAAGCTAGCACAAATGTATATATATATATATCGCTTGACCCTTAATTCGGTTACATAGCTTTTTTGGTCAAAAGCTCCCCTCCAGCTCTCACTGCCGGAACTATTACAACACCGAAAGAGTGTGTCCTCTCCTCCCTGCTCTGTAATCACCATCAGTCCGTGTGTCCATGGAACCATCTCTGAATGGACAAACAGAAGCTGATTGAGCCAGTCCACCTAATCAGCTGACATGACCCTGTTTGTGTGTACGTGCATACAAAACGTACTGGTTAAGTTTAAGCGCATAATGCATGTGTGTGTGTGTGTGTGGTGAACCCAGTTGCAGTAGACACCAGATAACAGGGCCGGCACTGCTCTCAGGCCCTTTCATCAGAGCAAACACTCTGGTTCCACCAAACAGACTTTGATCTTCAAAAAACTGGAGCAGCTAATCTCTCACAGACCTGATGGGAGGGAGAAAAGATGGCTTCCACCCTCATTCCTAACTACCATAGCCTACCGTGACTAATAGCCATTGTGGGGTATGAATGTACTGAGTATTATAAATGGGTCTTTAGTCTGAACTGGATGGTAAAAATGATTTCTACTAGCACACTGTTTGAAGGAGAGGTGGACGATATGAATTGGGAATCTGATGCGCAGATTGATGGAAGGATACGCATCTCTCGTGGTCATTGGGGCACACGCACATGAGAACTGAGCACATATGACTGTGTGGCAGAGTGTAAGACAGTCGGGGTATGCAGCTTGGATTTCATTTCATATTAAAGGCAACCGTACACACACACCTCAGCTAAACATAGTGACAGTGTGTGTGGAGACGGATATGCATGTGCGTTTGTGTATTTATTTATATTTGTGTATGTGCGCATGAAAGCATGAGAGAGAGAGAGAGAGAGAGAGAGAGAGAGAGAGAGAGAGAGAGAGAGAGAGAGAGAGAGAGAGCATATCTGCATGTTCATGCTTGATTGTGTGTGTGCGTGTGTGTAAGATAAGATAAGATAAGATAAGATATTAATTTATTGATCCCCTTGGGGAAATGTGGGCGTCATAGCAGCATGGGGGAGGGGAGGTACAGGTATGGACAGGGTAATAGTAGAAAGAAAAGACTACTAAAATATAGGCAATAAAATTAGATCTGAATATAAGACACGTATGTGTGTGTGTGTGTATGTATGTTAATATTTTCACGTGTGTGAGAGAGTAATAAGTAAGTGAATGCGAGAGAACATGTCTGCACAACGTGCATGCTTGATTGCATGTGTATGTTTATGTGTGTGTTTGCGTGAGTATCTTTATGTTTGTGTGTATGTTTCTATATGTGTGTGTGTATATGTTTATATATGCGTGTGTATGTATGTTATATATATATGTGTGTTTGTGTGTGTGTCTTACCTTCCAGAACCACTGTATGACAGGGTGGTTGGGACAGTAGCCGTTCTTATACACAGTGTGTTGTCTCCAGTCATTCACATCTACGTCTCCGAGGCCACACATCAGCAGCTACACACACACACACACACACACACACACACACACGGATTAGAAAAGAAAGAAAGAGAAAAGCACAAACGCATACACAACAACACTCAGAGAACCAGGAAGTGTCTGTGATCACATGGTACAAGAGAGACGTCTCCCACACACTGTACCTCCAGCTCGTTCTCATCAAAGATCTTGATCAGGTCGATGAGGATGAGCTCAGTGAAGCCCTGGAGGACAGAGTGAAAATAGAATCTTTATATACACCACACAGAGTTCTATGGTATCTAATACTTAATATACACAGCACACATTAGAGTTCTAAAGTATCCAATACTTCATTTATATACACCACACACATTAGAGTTCTAAGGTATCCAATACTTCATTTATATACACCACACACATTAGAGTTCTAAGGTATCCAATACTTCATTTATATACACCACACACATTAGTGTTCTAAAGTTATTTGCATCAGAGTTTAGTCTGAGGTTGCTAATAATTTTAGTAAGAGCAGTTTCAGTGCTGTGGTATGTTCTGAAGCCTGATTTAAATTCCTCCGTGGTGTTGTTTTCTTTAAGAAAGGAGTTTATTTGGACTTTTTTTTTTTAGTATATATCGGCCTATATAGCTGGTCAGTGCATTATTGTCTAGTTTGGGTTTCTTTAGTAATGGTTTTACATCGGCTGTTTTGAATGCATCTGGGAAGACGCCTGTTAGAAGAGATGCATTCATCATCTTTAGGACATGACTTGAAACACTTTTGAATATCTACTTAAAAAGGTGCAGTAGGTATAGCGTCAATACAGGAACAAGAGGATGCACTCCATGACAGTTTTATAGAGCTATTTGTATGGGCCTCAATATGTTTCACATGTTTCATACAAACGCAAAAAAAAATAAAAAAAAGTGAGAACATTAGCTTAAATCTGACCAAGATGAACAGCTGAATGCCATCTGACTAATAGCTGAGCATGCTTACACCTGCCATGTGTGTTGCTACACCTCCCCCATGTGGCGACTGCTAGTACTGCACACACTCACCTCCAGAAAGGCATTCATCTGCTTCTGGACGCGGTTGACAAACCTCCACTGGATGACCAGGCTGTTAGAAGACACAGCAGAGGAGTTACGAGGTGGATACAGAACCAGACAACCAAGCATGTACTATACTATTATATAGTTTTAAAAGATAATCATGATTCAATAAAAAGTCTTCAGAGGATGATTATATATAGTATATTATATACCTGTATAAAACCCATACAACTCAGCATAGCATAATGCTGTATAAATCGTGTATATATACACACAATAATAATGCAATATAAATATGCAAATAATCCTTTTTAAATATCTGTAGATAATATATCCATCATTCTGTACATATCCCTTACCTAACATTAGTTACACTGCTGGCCAGTATGACTTACTACCATAGTGTCTTTATACCTGTATCACTGTACATATTAATACTACAACCCTGTACATCTGATTAGCACTATTACTCAGTAGTACTAATTTATATATTTTATACCCAGTTTAATCACATGTACATAGTATGGTACTATTGCACTTTACTGTTACATTTGCACTGTGGTTGGATGCCAAAGTTATTTTAGTTGTACTGTACTTTTTGTTGTGCTGTACTTGTGCTGTATAATGATGACAAAACATTTTAATCTAATCTAATGATTCGGTTCCTGGATGACTGGTTGGCAAGTCATCCAGCTAGCAAGCCAACTAGCAAGTTACCATTTCAATGTGTTGTTTTGCTCAGGGCCTACAGTTTAGCTTACAATACTGTATCAATAGGTTTTTAAATTATTGGTCCAAATTGTGTCAAACTGCAAATGCTATCTATCGCCCAGACACAGAGCAACCAACCAGGTTTGCGTGTGAATGAGTGCCATCAGTGGCATGAACTCACTGCTCCAAGTATCCAGAATACAGAGTCTACGTTACATTTAGTACTACAGTATACAGTACATGAAATAAACGTGGATGAGAAAAGAAACCATGAAATGTTCTTACTCAATGTATTCCTTCTTGTTGTCGTTGGTGACGACCATGTCTGAACCACTGGGCTTCAAGTCCACTTGGTACGTCTAAAAAAAAAAGAAAAAAAAAACACACAACGACATGAAAATAAGAAATCACTGTATATACATGTAGCAAGTTTTTTTTACAGTCAAGAGATTAGCGAATAGTTGTTGATCGTGAGCGTACCTGTCCAAAGTTGTCCTCGTCGATACAGAACCGCAGGTCCAGCTCTGTGGGGTCGTTCTCCAGGATCCACTTCAAAGAGTTGTAGTATTCGCTGTCCTGCAGGGCCAACCGGTTAGTTAGACACACGTCATCAGTAAAACACACATCATCCGCCCCACGCACAGAGGATAATTACAACCTTCTGACGATGGAGGACGGCCGTTATCAGTGACGTCAGAGCTCAGTGGCATTTTTTAACGTCTGGTCAATGTTTGCATGGTGTTATTCACCGTCAAAGATAAACCAAAAAATATATATATATAATAATTATATTCTCCTTTGGTTCATTACAATTTACTCAAGCCTAGTAACAGACACAATATTTCTGACACTGGGAAAACATTCACTGAGGTCCATAGATGTCCCTAGATACAAAGAACATGCAAATGGACCTTGTAGAAGTGGATCAATCTTCCATTTACTTAGGTTAGGTATGTATTTTTAGGCGAACTCTCTGAAAATATGACGGTTAAGAGGTTAAGATACAGCAACAGTGCTACAGTGCATAAAAGAGCACAGTGCTCCATTTAAAGTGCATAATTGCCTTAAAGTGCCTGTCGGCTAGTGCTAGCCCTTAATAGTGCCTGTGCATTAGGGCTTCAATCTTGAGCTCGAGATACCCTGATATAGATGGTTCAGGATGACCAAGCCAGAAGAAGAGCATCTTACCACAGACTCCATGTCCTTCAGAGAGATCTGCTTGCCCAGCATCATCTTGTAGAATGGCCGGATGAAGAAGCCTGGGTGGAGGACAGAACAACATCAATCAGAGTGAAGCGGCTACAATGTGTGTTTTCTCTGCTCTATTCTAGAGAATAATATGTAATCAAATGTGGCAATTAACACTTTGATTGCCAGCCATGCGGTGCGCCTTACCCCCCTTGAATGCCACCACCCACTTCAATGATAGAGCTCTCATATTTGCAAACGCATAAACTATGTCTTAAATTATGGCTATGTGTCTAATCTGGCCGTCGCTTATCAATGACTTGTTTGCAGTCAACATTGTCGAAACGGATTTTTTTATTAAATCTGTTCATTTCCGTTTTATACCATTTTCAGGATAATATAAAGATTCTGTGATAATCGCCCTTTACTGGAATATTCTGGAATACACAAAAAACTGTCATTTTTCGGCCCATTTATGAATAGTTTTCAAATAAACGCTAGATTATCGATAGTATATGTGTACTTATGCACGCTATATAAGCGGGCTGAAAAATCGAATCTCTTATTTCCTGATCGCACACACACACATATAGCACACGCTGATCTGTAAAAAAAGTTCTGATTATCCTAAAACTGGTAAAATAGATTCCTTACCTCAGATCAGATGTTCTCAAAAAAGATTATTCCAATTCCTGATCGCCATTCCAAATATCGATCGCGTTTATTGATCCAGCGCTGGGTACTGGAAATATGTATTCCACGCTGTTTTAGGCTCGGCAATGACTTGGATTCCCTCGGGTGGCTTGCCCGAGAAGTAAAATGAGGAAGCTGGATTCCCCCCCCCCCCCCCATGTGTTTCATTCAGTCTAATCCAATGGGTGCAGTACAACAGGGAGAGACGATAGGGGGCGCTATTTTCCCAATGGAGCTCAGAGAGAGTTTGCAGCACTAACGTGAGACTAGATTGATGAAATATGAATTCAAATCGCTAATAAAAAAAAATAGATTTATCGTCGCTGGCACTCAACGGTTGGCATGAACTAACGATAAATCTCGTCGCAGGCACTCAAAGTATTAAAGAGAAAATAACATTATAATCCAGGCCAATTTCCCAGAGAAACACAAACAGACCACTGGCAAAACAAGCCAATGTTTAGTGCGTTTATTATAATACAATATATAATACAAAACTGCATTAGAAGTAAACTAAACCCACTAAAAAACAGAGTAAACACAAATAGAATCTATATAGAAAATCAATGTATTACTGTTTACATTATGTCCACAATATTTACAATCAGAGAATAAAGGAATGTTTATATATAATATATATATATGATATACACAGTATATATAAATAAATATATTTACAACATGGCAGCCAGAGAGGCCACGCCCCCTTGGTAGCTTACCATCCAAAAGCTTCCCGTGGAACACAGCCATGCCCGCCACGCGACCAATGAACTTGAAGTAGGAGAGGTGGTCCTCGTTGCACAGGCCGGAGTTTGGGTTGATCTGGAGAGTGTAGTTGTCTCTGTATAGATCCAGGAGAGAAGCAAGAAGAAAGACATTTACAGCAGCGGTTCCTAAAACATTTGCTACCGGGCAGCGAGGAAATTATATGGCAAAAGAAATGACAAAACAACAACCAACAGCTGAAATATAAACAACAACAACATTATAGACTATTTGTGTGGTAATTACAGTGGACTTGGCGCAGTCTGTCTGTGAACTTCACCTTTCCTCTCCACACCCTGTCACACCTACTACAGGATACTCTGTGAACTTCACCTTTCCTCACCACACCCTGTCACACCTACTACAGGATACTCTGTGAACTGCACCTTTCCTCACCACACCGTCACGCCTACTACAGGATACTCTGTGAACTTCACCTTTCCTCACCACACCGTCACGCCTACTACAGGATACTCTGTGAACTGCACCTTTCCTCACCACACCGTCACGCCTACTACAGGATACTCTGTGAACTGCACCTTTCCTCACCACACCCTGTCACGCCAGGATACTCTGTGAACTTCACCTTTCCTCACCACACCCTGTCACGCCTACTACAGGATACTCTGTGAACTGCACCTTTCCTCACCACACCCTGTCACGCCAGGATACTCTGTGAACTTCACCTTTCCTCACCACACCCTGTCACGCCTACTACAGGATACTCTGTGAACTGCACCTTTCCTCACCACACCCTGTCACGCCTACTACAGGATACTCTGTGAACTTCACCTTTCCTCACCACACCCTGTCACGCCTACTACAGGATACTCTGTGAACTGCACCTTTCCTTACCACACCCTGTCACGCCTACTACAGGATACTCTGAACTGCACCTTTCCTCACCACACCCTGTCACGCCTACTACAGGATACTCTGTGAACTGCACCTTTCCTCACCCTGTCACGCCTACTACAGGATACCGAGAGCCTGGACTCAGGTCTGAAAACCTTCTTATTTCAAAAGGCCTTTGATTGCTAGCTATTTCTTATGATTTTTTTTCTTGTGCAGTTATTTAAAATAGTCTGTTTATACTATGCTTTTAACTATGTTTTAACCCGGTAGCACTTATGGATCCTAGTGAACGAAAAGTGCACTACAAATACAATTTATTATTATTATTATTATTATTATTATTATTATTATTATTATTATTATTATTATTATTATTATTATTATTACTGTTGCTGAACTGATAGCATATACTGATATTGCAGTAGTGCAATGCAAGCAGGGTCATCACCACTCGATATGTGTGCTTACGACAATGACCGTTGCGATGAGCTAACTAACACAAGTTTTAATAAATAAATAAAAACATTGCTTGAGAGTTTCCTGGGAAGACGTAGGGTAGATAAAAGGCCTGGTGATGTTGATAACGCAGAGACAGCAGAGGCCAAGACTGCAGAGACAGCAGAGGCCAGGACTGCAGAGACAGCAGAGGCCAGGACTGCAGAGACAGCAGAGGCCAAGACTGCAGAGACCAGGACTGCAGAGACAGCAGAGACCAGGACTGCAGAGACAGCAGAGGCCAGGACTGCAGAGACAGCAGAGGCCAAGACTGCAGAGACAGCAGAGGCCAGGACTGCAGAGACAGCAGAGGCCAAGACTGCAGAGACAGCAGAGGCCAGGACTGCAGAGACAGCAGAGGCCAAGACTGCAGAGACATCAGAGGCCAGGACTGCAGAGACAGCAGAGGCCAAGACTGCAGAGACAGCCGAGGCCAAGACTGCAGAGACAGCAGAGGCCAAGACTGCAGAGACAGCAGAGGCCAAGACTGCAGAGACAGCAGAGGCCAAGACTGCAGAGACAGCAGAGGCCAAGACTGCAGAGACATCAGAGGCCAGGACTGCAGAGACAGCAGAGGCCAGGACTGCAGAGACAGCAGAGGCCAGGACTGCAGAGACAGCAGAGGCCAAGACTGCAGAGACAGCAGAGGCCAAGACTGCAGAGACAGCAGAGGCCAAGACTGCAGAGACAGCAGAGGCCAAGACTGCAGAGACAGCAGAGGCCAAGACTGCAGAGACAGCAGAGGCCAAGACTGCAGAGACAGCAGAGGCCAAGACTGCAGAGACAGCAGAGGCCAAGACTGCAGAGACAGCAGAGGCCAAGACTGCAGAAACAGCAGAGGCCAAGACTGCATGTTTTAGTGTTGCTGTCTCCCACCACCCCTCCACAGGACCATCTGGTTGCAGGGAAACAAGCCCACGGCTCCCACCCTTAAAACTCACTGCCCTCACATCCCTTGCTGCTTTTAAACAAAATCTGCAACAAATTATAACCGACTGTTGCACCTGCCGACTGCCTCCCAATCGCACGCATATAGCCCTCAGACTCTTCTCTCCTCGCCCTAGGCCCCCTCCTCACCTCGCTCGCTCCTTCTCCCCCTTTCTTCTCTCTCCCTCCCTCTGCTTCTCACTCTCCCTTTCCCCTCTCTTTCCTTCTCTCTCCCTTATTTATTGTTGTCCTTTTATACTATTGCTACTGTAATTTTGTATTTTATTTACTTGTATGCATGCACATAAACTTGTTTTTGTTACAGCCTCCCCCATCCCCCCCCCCTTCCCTCAAAAGGCCTTTGCTTTTTGATCAGGCTGCTTTTGTATAAGAATTTGTTCTTAATAGCTTGCCTGGGTAAATAAAGGTTAAATAACAAATGAATTAATTAAAACGGCTCCCATCGATTCAGCCATGTTGGTCCGTTACTCATATTCAAGAGAGGAAAATATGCGCTGTGTGTGTTTATTTAATATCCAAACGTTTGACCTACTTCAGTAGCCGCCAGGCTCCACAGCCGTGGGCATGGACTGCTGCCAGCAGCCCGAGAACTAACGGCTACAGAACTCGAGAACCGTTAGGAATGTCTGACCACTAAGTGTGTCTGACTCTTAAACCACCAAAACCTGCTCGGACTATGGCGTATATCATGCTGGTTAGGGTATATAGACCCTCACCTGCACCTTGTGAATAAGGTTTATTTTTCTCATATTTTTATATTCAGAGTTAATTATATTTCTTACAGTTTATTTTTCTCATATTTCTATATTCAGATTTAATTATATTTCTTACACCGTTTATTTTTCTCATATTTTTATATACAGATCGAATTGTATTGCCTATATTTATGTCTTTCATCCATTACCCTGTCCATACCTCCCCTCCCCCATGCTGCTATGACGGCCGAATATCTTATCTCATCTTATAAACCTAACCTATATTCCGGTCAGCAGCAATACTGTAAGTCATTATGAAATCAGTCCGCTGTGCAAAAAAAGTTGAGGACCCCTGATTTAGAGGGTACGAAATATTTACTTGTGATGATTGTGGTCAACAGTAGGTCTCTGCTCATTAAATCTATTACTGGACTGTGGACTTGCATGCATCTCCCTTTGCTCCATCATTAAGTGACATCAAAAGGCTGGGGTTGAGTCACTGGCGTTCCAATACCGATAAGTGGCTGCAGGCCGTTCCATCACTACAAATGGACCTTTCAGGAAACCTCCCTCACGCCAGTCATCGGGCCGTGATGCTAATGGTGAGAAAAGCGTGAAGGGTAGAACAAAAGAAACGACACGTCCATTATTCCGAGAGTGGAAACGGGGATATATTTCCAGCGTCTTCAGGATGTCAGATTGAATGAGAGGAAGAGGACAAGCCAATAAAAGCTAAGAGGAAGCTGTACGACCGGTCCGGTCCAGCGGGGGAGATCATAAGTCAGTCGAGGTCCCCCGCCGCAGACATCTGCTGTGTGGACATAACTCAAGACAGGGCTTTTCTTGGCTACTAACGAGGACCAGTGGCCTAGCTGACCTGCTACCGTGCACAGGGCGCTTTCAGCACGGGCAGGGACTGCTGGCAGCAGCTGGAGAACTAACGGCTGCAGAACTCGAGAACTGTGAGGAATGTCTGACCACTAAGTGCTCGGACTATAACGTATGACCTATATCATGCCAGTTAGGGCACAGAGCTTCACTTGCAACTTGTGTATACCGTCTATTTTTCTCATATTTAAAAAGGTTGAGTTAATTATGTTATATATATATATATATTCAGATTTTATTTTATTATCTCGATTTATGTCTTTCTACTATTACATCATGCTGCTATGACATCTCAATTTCCCCAAAGGGATCAATAAAGGAATATCTTATCATACTTTATCAAGAAAACCATGTGATCATGCAGGTGAGCCTTTGATTGGTCAAAATATTGAATCCTAACGTAATTTCCACTTTGTTAAAAAGAAAATGCACAAATGTTACAAAATACTATTTAGGTTGCGTCATTCACAGCACTACCGTCTACTGCCTCCTTAATTGTGCATGCAATTTGTTTTATACTAACTGGTCATTCAGAACACAAGGAAATTGTCATCTTGTGATGAGAAATCAATCATGTTAAGAAATATGGAAAAATGACAACATAAATCAACTTCACCAAATGTCCGATTATTTGGCTTTTTTGCCATTCGTCTAAGACTTGGTACATATGTATGAATATACTGTTAACCGCGTCTTGTTTTGTAAGCTTGTCGTCGCTGTAAATTAGGGTAAATGAGTGAAATAAAAGGTTTGAAATTAAATTAAATAATCCCTTAAAGCTAAAATGAAACTAGAACTACATCTTAATAATCATATTCTACAGACTCAAAGAAACTTTGTTTGGTACAGATCCCAGCAAAAATCAACCATGATCATTTAAATATGTTTTTCAATGAAAATTTGAATAATGACAGGAACATGATCATTCCCTCTAATATTGTGAAACAATGGCAAAAATCAAAAAAATATATTCTCAATGAAATATCTTTTCCAAATCATTCAGCCCTACTTTGGTCTGATTGTGCTCCTCTCACACAAACCATTCCAGGCAGAGTCCATTTCAAGCAGACCAGGCTGCGGTTGTTTGGTGCAGACACAGCAGAGTTTTAAATTAACGTTAAATAATATATTTATTAAATCTTTTAGTTTTTACACATGCAAAAAAATCTATAAGTGACGCCACTTATCGATTTCACGCAGTTATCGATAAATCGATAAGTGGTCTCAGCCTTAATTCAAACACGCCGTGGGATGTTTCAGCGTAGACCTGGACTCACGTGGCGGAGTACTCGAAGAGGCCGTAGTAGGGGTTGAACATCTCCTTGGACAGCAGGAAGAACCACTCGCGGGCCACGCCCCCGTAGTCCAGGCCCTTCTCCGACTCGAACTCGATCCACAGCCGCGCCTTCAGGATGTCGGGCCTCTTCAGGGACATGATGCGTCGGTACGACTCCTCGAAGATGTTGTTCCTGTGGAGCTTCATCTCGAAGCGGTTGGGAATGTCCGCCTGGACACAAACGCCACGGATCACACTCGGGGTTAATAACAGGGTTCCCACAGACATTGCAAAATGAAATTCAAGGACTTTTAAGTACTTTTCCAAGCACTATTTTTCATTTTCAAGGATGTCACTCGGAGGATACAATTCACTTTTAAATGCTGTTTTTTTAAGCATCTTCTCGACCTGCTTGCCAGCTAGAGCATCACACGCAAAGAAATTAGGAAAAGCAGTTGGAGTGCGCGAGACAGCGACTCGTCAGATTGTATTAAAACAGAATAAAAAAATGTATTTCTTGATTCAGAAAATGTTTATCATGGATAAACAAAACATTCAATGTGAATAGTTGATTTGAATTTCAAGGTCTTTTTAAGCACTTTGTTAAAAAATGGGCTGTTTAAGGAATTCCAGGCCTCGACTTTTTTGTGTGTAAAAAATATCAAGCACTTTAAGCACTTCAAGGACCTTGTGCGAACCCTGTAATAATGACAAAAGATTTGATGCAGATAAAAAGAAAGTAAGAAACATTAACGTCGCTATTTCTAACTGAGATCCCAGAGCGGGGCGGCGCGGGGAATAGGAGAGCGAAAGTCAAAGCGCTGGAGCGACTAACTTTATGAAAAAAAAAAAAAAAATGGTCTTTCTGGTTCAACCTTGAAATATGGGTCAAAGTTACATGGAGAGAAAAACATCTATCCTGGTTAATCCCTCTCTCGTGATTATAACACTGTTGTGTAATTGTAGGCCATATGCGAGAGGATAATATGTTAATTAGAATGTAGAAGGTGAAATGCTTCCACTCTGAATACCAAACACCCAGCTAATTGACAAGTATTGACTATGCATAAGTAAATAATGCGTCCATTATATTAAATAATGCATTCATAGTCAAGCTGGGAGTAGGGTAGGACGGAATACCGATATTACCGCATTGGTATTTTCAATACCATGATAATTGGACTATTAAAAACCAATACAATCCACACTACTGTTTTGGTGCTGTGCTGTATGACAGAAGAGTATTGACCCTTGCTGGTCACGTGAAGCGATACACAGGAAATAACTGTGGTAATGCTGTATACTGTACCATGTCATGTGGAAAGGACACTGAGGTATAAGGAATAGATACCGCGACTCCAGCTGGGAGGAATATTTATCACTATGAGTCAAAGCTGCCAATGAGACACAAGACACCTTTTTGTTTAGCTTCAGTTTAATTCTGCATCGCCGGCGTTGCGTAATAAAGGGAAATATGCAGAACAAAATAAATAAAAGAATAGAATCCTCTGATCGAGGACAAATGAACTGCCCTCTTACATCACATCACTGCTGGAATGGAATCTTGGAACCTATACTACACATTAAAATGACTGGCTGGTTCTTAGGGTTCCTCCAGTTTGCTCTGAACTAGGAAAAACTGCTTTTTCCTTTGTTGCTTCCAACAACTGGAATGCCCTCCAACTGACTCTGAAGCTGAAGGTTCTTCCTTAAGATTGAAAGGTTAAAAGATTGAAAATGTGTATTATTCATTAAATGGGGCTGCATTAAATACTAAAATCTAAAATCAGTTTCATCTCTGAAGCTGAAGGTTCTTCCTTCTTTTGCTGCATTTAAAAGTATGGTCTCTTTGCTGCATTTAAAAGTAACCGTCTTAGCTGATTTAAATGTTTTGTTCGTAATCACTGTAAATTAAGTTAACCTCAGTGTCTCATGAGTTGATAAAGGTTTTGAATGAAATAATTCCATAAAACAAAAATGTGGAAACTAGAACTAAAGCTTAATAATATCCCTTACCGGCTTCTTCAATTTCTTCCTGAAGTAGTCGTACTTCTGCTTGAACTCTCTGGAGTAGGGTACAGCCTGCACAGGGAACAAAGAAAAAACACAACACTCAGCCATCTCCTCATCAGAACGTGGATCATTATTAACACAGTGGACGTTACAGAACTGTGACTATTACAATCTGCATACGTTGAGGAAAAGGTATGGGCCCAGAGTGTACCGAGCTCCTGGGGGGTCATCAAAACCCAAGGTATGGGCCCAGAGTGTACCGAGCTCCTGGGGGGTCATCAAAACCCAAGGTATGGGCCCAGAGTGTACCGAGCTCCTGGGGGGTCATCAAAACCCAAGGTATGGGCCCAGAGTGTACCGAGCTCCTGGGGGGTCATCAAAACCCAAGGTATGGGCCCAGAGTGTACCGAGCTCCTGGGGGGTCATCAAAACCCAAGGTATGGGACCAGAGTGTACCGAGCTCCTGGGGGGTCATCAAAACCCAAGGTATGGGCCCAGAGTGTACCGAGCTCCTGGGGGGTCATCAAAACCAAAGGTATGGGACCGGAGTGTACCGAGCTCCTGGGGGGTCATCAAAACCCAAGGTATGGGACCAGAGTGTATCGAGCTCCTAGGGGGTCATCAAAAAAAACCAAGGTATGGGCCCAGAGTGTACCGAGCTCCTGGGGGGTCATCAAAACCCAAGGTATGGGCCCAGAGTGTACCGAGCTCCTGGGGGGTCATCAAAACCCAAGGTATGGGACCAGAGTGTATCGAGCTCCTAGGGCAGGGGTGGCCAACCCGCGGCTCGCGAGCCGCATGCGGCTCTTTGCCCGTCAATGTGCGGCTCTTCCATCCATAATTTTTTTTTTTTTTTTTTACTTTTTTTTACTTTTTTTTTTTTTTTATGTCACTCATTCCATAAGGACGTAGAATAAACATTTACAATTTTTTTTTAAATGGTCCATTTGCATGTTCTTGGTATCTGAATCTAGGGACATATATGGATCAGTGTCAGAAATAGTGTGTCTGTTACTAGGCTTGAGTAAATTGTAATGAACCAAAGGAGAATATCAATTCTATTTAAAAAAAAAATTATCTTTGACTGTAAATAACACCATGCTAAAATTGACCAGACCTGAAAAATCTAAGCAAATGAATAAAGGGAAGATGATTAAACAGAAGGTTTTGTAGATACAGTACTGAATTCTGCCATCTTTTTTATAATGTAAATTTCTCCACCATTTTTCATCATATTGCAACACCGTTTTTTGCAAGACGTTCACAGAAAGGTAGAGAAACTGCGTTCTGTTTTATGGCAATAACGTTCAGGTTTGTGGGAGATAATCCCAAAAAATATGAGAAATTAAAAAGTAAATCCAGAAGTCAGATGATTGACAGGGGCTGGTGTGAGCTGGGTAGGGTAGTTTTTCGAAATTTGAAAGCCCTGAGTCTCTTCCTTCAAAAGACTACACTCACTTTTGGCTGTGCCACTTCCTCCTGTCAATATGCACCGGTTTCCGACTCAATGCCCTGAGATTTCTATAATCTTATATTTCACTAATAACAGTTAAAATAATTGGTAAACAAACATAATGCTGAAAATATACACTTTTACTGTATATCTCGGGCTTAAGAGGTTAACCCTGTGAGGCCCAAATTAAAAAGAAATTAGCAACTTCAGAGGCCAGAGGGTGGGACATATAAACACATTTACTATCAAATAGCATTGTGAGGCTGAACAACAGGACCAATACATGTGCTTAAAGGGGAACTATCTTATAAATGGCTTTTTTCAGTGTTTACCATTGTTTCTTAGCTATGTGGACTTATATTAATAGGATATATGTCTCTAATTCTCATATTGGCGAATTCTTCCAATTCTCCTCTCACAATATTCACCCTCACTGAACTGAGTCATCTGAAAATGTGCATATCTGTGATGTCAGAGATTTCTCAGCTGCATAATAATGTGGCAGTTGATGTGGCAGTTGGCACCAGGTCACACAGTGGTTGGAGCCCAGCCTCAAAACGGCTTAAGATCTTGAGGTAGAAAAATGCGGTTTTTAGTACTTGATTAGAAATACAAAACAATACATTTTTTTTGAAAAAAACCTAGGTGTTCCATAGACTCACAGGAATTGTGTAAAAGTGCCCAAATAGTGAAAGAAATAGTAAAATAGTTCCCCTTTAACATTTTTTAAATAAACATTTTTTTAAATGGCTAAAAGTGATTTTGTAATTTTGCAACCGTGGGTCTCACAGGGTACTTTTAACCCTGTGAGGCCCAAATAAAAAAGACATTAGCAACTTCAGAGGCCAGAGGGTGAGACCTATAAACACATGAAGGGTGCCGTGACTGAAAAAAAAGGTTGAGAAACGCTGGTATATGGTGTGGCTCTTTGTGGTACCACAGTCATTTTTTTGTGGCTCTTAGTCTCTGACTGGTTGGCCACCCCTGTCCTAGGGGGTCATCAAAAAAACCCAAGGTATGGGCCCAGAGTGTACCGAGCTCCTGGGGGGTCATCAAAACCAAGCAGGCTATTCTCAGGCCTCGCTGCACGATGGTGGAACGAACTCCACATCAGTCGATATTGGCTTTTTTACTGATACCGATATACCGATATTGTCCAACTCTTAATTTCCGATACCGATATCAACCGATACCGATATATGCAGGGTTTCCCCCCCCCCCCCCAAAACTGAATAATTTCAGGTAATTAACATTACATATCTATATATATATATATATATATATTTTTTTTTAACCGATATCACATTTCAATGCCAATATCGGCCGATAATATCGGTAGGCCGATAATATCGGACATCCCTACTAAATTGTATCTCTGAAGTGGCACAGTGGACCGACGTGACCGTGTCGGGCATGTTAAGTGGCATGTTAAGTGACCTATCTTTGTTGTGAGGAAAACCAGAAGTGATGACATACGGCAAGAGTGGCGACGGTGTGCGACAGATAACACTGTTGTGTTAAACAGACAGTTTCCATGTAGCAACACCGTAGTGACGAGAGTCGTCTCCATAGGTCGGAGGGCGAGAGGCGGAGGACGGGGAAGGCTAACAGGGGTGCACGACATTGATCCGTTAGTAAACAGAGAAGCGGCGAATGCCGTTTTAATTAGAGCTCAAAGGTAACATTTAGGAACCCGATAACAGAGTTATTAATACCCTAACATTTGACCACTAAAAGAAGCTGATTCCACACCAATAAAGTGTGAAGTAGGCTAAACATAATTGACGTTAACGACAAGGAGAAGTGCTCGTCTTCATTGCTAAATCACATTTCATAATAACTCAAGACAAATGCAGCAAGTCAGCTATGTTACACATGCACAAAAAGTGAAACCCGGGCAAATCAACAACGTTAGCCACATCCTTGGCAGCAAAAACAATCACATTACCTACAGGTCCTGTGATGGGCGACATACAGTAGGGCTAACATTACTTACAGGTGACATAGGACTAACATTACCTACAGGTCCTGTGATGGGCGACATAGGACTAACATTACCTACAGGTCCTGTGATGGGCGACATAGGACTAACATTACCTACAGGTCCTGTGATGGGCTAACATTACCTACAGGTCCTGTGATGGGCTAACATTACTTACAGGTCCTGTGATGGCCGGACTCTGCAGACGAGGATCTTCCCACTGCGTGTTCTTAGTGTCTGAAAGGAACAAATACAACATGGCTTAGACGTACAAGAACACACAGGGTTCAGGGATCAATCAACTCTTGATTCAAACAATCAAGTGTAAATTGAAACCATAATTTGACGAGACTTAGCTTCTCAGTGATTTCTTTGTCGTTCGGATTTTCATCTTTGAAATTAACTTCCTTGATTAACCATCTAATGGCTTTGAATGAAATAACTTCTAAAAAGCGTTCCTATGAGGGGGATGTTTTGTCACCCGTCAAAAGTGAAGTATCTTTGCCTACATCTTCTGCCGTCTCTCCAATCGCACCCGGCCATCCGATTTAGCATTTTTGCATGTATAGATTATATATTAGATTTAGACTATTAGATTATATATTGAATATATTTAGATTATATATTAGATTAGATTTAGAGTATTGGATTATAAGATTATATATTGCATATATTTAGCATTTCGTTTTTTTGTAACTATATTTATTTAGGGCAAAATAACATCTCGCACCTTGTTGCTGTTGTGCGCATGTCCAGAGTTAATTATATTGTTTACACTGCCTTTTTATTCTATTTGAATTTTTACTTCTCCACTGTACTATAATTCTGTGACCTGTAGGTCTTCTACTACTACCTGTACCCCCCCCCCCCCTCCCCCATGCTGCTACGATACTGAATTTCCCCAAGGGGATCAATAAAGGAATCTCATCTTAATCCCGCCACACCTCAGAGACACGTGTGTCGTGAAGTAAACACACAGCTCCACTACGCCAGGTGCCCGCTCAGCAGTAACCCGAGCCCACCATTGAGTTCCTGAACTCTAATGAACGTCGAGCAAACCTGATCTGTGGCCAAGTTAACATACGCAGCAGAGCATTATTGATAGTGATGCACCGATGTGAAAATTGTGGCCGATACCGATAACCGATATTAATATTGCTGTTCTGGCCGATACCGATATTTACCGATGTCGATATCTCTGTATAGAAAACACTTTATGATAATCAAATAAAGAGCTATTTTCCAAAACGCATACTTTTTTGACTTTTGTAACTTATTTTCAGAAATGACATGATATTTGAAAACTATTTAAGGCCAAAACATGTAAAAATAAAAATAAAAGGGGAGCTCCAGTAGCTCACCGCGTACCTCGAACGCTATTTCGGCGTCGGGGACAACCGTGCGCGTCACGGATCTGGGGTACACGAGTTCGACTCCCGGACTTGCCGTATTTTCTCAGAGTGTCTTTCCCCCCATCTATACCCCATTCAACCTGTTTCTGTCGGTCATACTTGACCAGAAAAAGCGATAAACGCGAAAAGAACCAGCTGACTGGTCAAAGTTTAAAAAAATAAAAATAAAAGATTAAAAAAGATTTTATTTTTTTTATATATCAGCCCATATCGGCCCCATCTTGATATCGGACCGATACCGATGTGTAAAAAAAACTGCCATATCGGCCGATATTATATCGGCGGCCGATATATCATGCATCACTAATTATTGATCCGAGAGAGCGAGAGAGAGAGAGAGAGAGAGCCTTACTGTGGTCAATGTAGAAGGTGCGTCCGTCTGCGTGCACTCGCTCCTCCCATCCAGGCTACAGAAACACACGAGAGAGAGAGAGAGAGAGAGAGAGAGAGAGTGAGACCTCTTAAACCTCCACCCAGACAGCACTAGTAGTAACCAGGCCGCCTGAATACTTTTGACAACAAATGTTTGTTTCCGCGTCTCTGATTGGCCACGCGCGTTTCTGGTCATGTGACATGTGCGCCAATCGTGGGACCGCAAGTTTCTACACTGGTTAAGCTTAGGCGCTCTTTAGAAGTTGGTTAAGGTTAGAGTTTGTCTTAGAGCATGGCGATAGAACGCCTGCCCTTCTTTCGACGGTTAAGCTTAGGCACTCTTTCGAAGTTGGTTAAGGTTAGAGTTTGTCTTAGAGCATGGCGATAGAACGCCAGGTAGTTTGCAGGCTGTTAAACCCGGAAATAGGCGCAGAACTTGCTGTCCCACGATTGGCGCACATGTCACATGACCTGGCCAATCAGAGCGCAAAACTCGAACGCGGAAACAAACATTTGTTGTCGAAAGTATACACGCAACCAGGCCATGCTCAAATTGTAGTTCAAATCCATCCACAATGTTGATTCATGCTTGATTGAGCTTGCCTGACCATTAACCCTTTCACTGCCACACGACGACAGCCGGTTAATCCTTTCACTGTGACAATACAGAAGGTTAGCCCTTTACTATCACACAACCGACGGCGATGCTCCATGATTAGCATCATTAGCTCCGCATCCTTATGTCGCGTGGCAGTGAAAGAGTTAAAATAAAATAAAAATCTAAGATTTCAGGCAGACCGAATCAAACCATGACAAGAGAAGTGGGCGGATTTTCTCTCCTATTTGAGCCAGGTCTCACACACAGTGGCACAGCAGGGACACAACCATGACGTGCACGGGCTTCACCAAGACCACCACCACCACCGCCAGTAACACCGCCATGGACACAGGACAGTGTCACACACACACACACACACACACACACACACACACTTCGTACTGTACAGCACCGGCAGTCAGGCAGTTAGAACACTTGGAGAAAGAGAGAGAGTAGCGGGACCGGGTCTGACAAACTGTCAAACAAGGGGTGGTGTGTTTGTAGACTGTAAGGAGCACAAGGAGGAGACAGAGAAGCTATCAACATGCAGCACATCAGCCAGCTGCTCACTCCTACATACAACTGGCTCGCTTTCCCTTCAATCTCCACCCCCCCCCTCTCCCTCTCTCTCTCCTTCTTACTTACCCTCTCTCCTTTCTCTCTCTCCCTTACACCCCCCCCCCCCCCCCCCCGTCTGTCTCTCAAGACACTGGAACAAGATTTAAGGACCCCTCGAAAACGAGATAGCATATCTCAAGGGGTTTATCCTTCAAATACATTTCAATTTCAAATACACTAGACCCTGACTGTCTGTCTCTCAAGACACTAGACCCTGACTGTCTCTCAAGACACTGGGACACTAGACCCTGACTGTCTGTCTCTCAAGACACTGAGACACTAGACCCTGTCTGTCTCTCAAGACACTGGGACACTAGACCCTGACTGTCTCTCAAGACACTAGACCCTGACTGTCTGTCTCTCAAGACACTGGGACACTAGACCCTGACTGTCTCTCAAGACACTGGGACACTAGACCCTGACTGTCTCTCAAGACACTGGGACACTAGACCCTGACTGTCTCTCAAGACACTGGGACACTAGACTCTGTCTGTCTCTCAAGACACTGGGACACTAGACCCTGTCTGTCTCTCAAGACACTGGGACACTAGACCCTGACTGTCTCTCAAGACACTGGGACACTAGACCCTGTCTGTCTCTCAAGACACTGGGACACTAGACCCTGACGGTCTGTCTCTCAAGACACTGGGACACTAGACCAGGGCTATTCAACTGGCGGCCCGCGGGCCAGATCCGGCCCGCCAGGCAATTTGGACCGGCCCGCGGAAGATTACATGATAATAAAAAAATATATATATATATTTTTTTTGCATCACTGTTTGCGGGTAGCCCTCACTTCCTATGAACCCTCTTGCCATTGCCCAGTCAAAGAAGTGCAATCTCTCTCATTAGATGTGTATATGTAGGCTAGGCCTGTCTGCCCCCCCACCCCCCCCCCCCCCCCTGATGTTTGAGAGTTAAGAGTGGACAATAAGTGCTAATAAGATGCTGTGATTTACTGTTGTTGCACAGACATGAAGCACTTTTTCATAAGCTCAGCTGCACTATAAATGTGTTTTTTGTTCAAGTGTTGATGTTAGAATGTTCAGATGCACATCATGCACTTGTTTGTTTTTTATTTTATTTTTATATTGAAATGTTGAAGAGGAGATGTTGCAGTCATAAATGAAGCACTTTTTGCAGGAGATGTTGCAGATGTGGCACATAAATGAAGCACTTTTTTTGAAAAGTATACTACTTTTGCAATGTAGTTAAATAAAAGTTGTGAAAATGTGGTTGCGTGTTGTGTCAAGTGTACATATATTCATAGCACGGGGAGGCGCCGTGGCAGTCCGGCCCCTGGCCCCTTGGGTTTCTGACAATGTGGCCCCCTGAACAATTTAGTTGAATAGCCCTGCACTAGACCCTGACTGTCTGTCTCTCAAGACACTGGGACACTAGACCCTGACTGTCTCAAGACACTGGGACACTAGACCCTGACTGTCTCTCAAGACACTGGGACACTAGACCCTGACTGTCTGTCTCTCAAGACACTGGGACACTAGACCCTGACTGTCTCAAGACACTGGGACACTAGACCCTGACTGTCTCTCAAGACACTGGGACACTAGACCCTGACTGTCTGTCTCTCAAGACACTGGGACACTAGACCCCGACTGTCTCTCAAGACACTGGGACACTAGACCCTGACCGTCTCTCAAGACACTGGGACACTAGACCCTGACTGTCTCTCAAGACACTGGGACACTAGACCCTGACCGTCTCTCAAGACACTGGGACACTAGACCCTGACCGTCTCTCAAGACACTGGGACACTAGACCCTGACTGTCTCTCAAGACACTGGGACACTAGACCCTGACTGTCTCTCAAGACACTGGGACAGATACATAAGAGACTGTGCAGACTAGGGGTCCTGGGAGGAGGTTGTGGGGAGAGGACCTCGGACAAGATAACAAGAGAGGAGGAAGGGAGGAGCACAAAGAGGAGGACGAGGGGGAGAGAGCGTCGAGACGAAGAGGTGGAGGAGGGCGAGACACAGTCCATCCATGCGCCGGTTCACGATAAAGAAAGAGTGCAAGGCTGTCCACAGGCATGAGACCAGACCAGACCAGACCAGACAGGTAGGCAGGCAGAGGGAGGGAGGCATCAACCAACCTCCTCTGGCAGGTTCTGTCACACAGACATGGCCAGGTGTAGTAGAGGGAGCGCACACAAGATCCCCCCGAATGAAGAACGAGAAATAAAGAGAGAAAGAGAACACACACACACACACACACACACATACACACATCACGCAAGCCTGTGAGAACTGCGAAGCCACCAAGTGTTTTATCATTTAACACACAGTTCCGTTAAGGGTCAGGCTACTCGTTAAGAAAGTTGAATACCCCCCTTGGCGGTAGTACTAATTAAGATCTAGCAGAGGAAGCTCCAACGCCCTCCCTCTCCCTCTCTCTGCCCCCTAAATGAAAGCCACATTGCCTCTTATACAGTCTGACCACATCCTCTCCTCAGCCCGGACACAGTGCTACATTCCCACACTCCTAAAATCAAAAAGAGGATGAGGTGGCCGTCTTAATCACCAAGCACTTGATCCGTGTCAACCTCTAAATGACCAGGCAACAACCACAGCCGTCATAAGGGCACGTTGTGGGCAGTTGTCAGGCGATTGTGCAACAGGTTCAATAAATTCCCTTCCTCGTTTGAGCCTCTCGGTAAAGAGCTTATAAATCTGAGATAGCAGAGATTAAATTTACTTGATAAATAGTTTGTAGCATTTGTCCTGGTAATAGGTTCTCGTTATATATATATATTTATTCTTACTGTATATATATAATATATATATCTATCCACATCTGTCTGTACATACCTCCATATAATCCTTTTTACACATCTGTAGATACTATATCTATATACATATCCCTTACCTACTCTTACTAGTTACGCTGCTGGCCAGTATGACCTACTACCATAGTGTCTTTATACCTGTATCACTGTACATATTAATACTACAACTCTGTACATATACATCTGATTAGCACTATACTTAGTAGTACTAATGTATTTTATACCCAGTTGAATCACCTGTACATTGCTATTCCTGTTACATTTGCACTCTTGTTGGATGCCAAACTTATTTTAGTTGTACTGTACTTGTGCTGCATAATGACAACACATTTGAATGTAATCTAGTGGAGTAGTGCCTGCCTGGTCCTCTAGGGGGCAGTCTAGAGTGGATGATAGTGGTGGTTTGTGGGCTGATGCTATACTAGTGTGCTGGAGTTCTACTGCACTGCATGCTGGACTCACAGGAAGGGGCCCCAGGTCACCAGGGTCCAGAGAGTTCTTCGCCCTCAGATGAACTGGATACTTCAACCTGGGATCCTCCTAGAAGAGAAGAGAGAGAGAGCGGGAGGGGGAGAGAAGAGAGGAGAGAGAGAGGGGGAGGGGGAGACAAGAGAGGGAGGGAGAAGAGAGGAGAGAGAGGGGGAGAAAAGAGAGGGAGGGAGAGAGAGACGAGAGGAAGAGATGAGAGGGAGGGAGAGAAGAGAGGAGAGAGGGGGAGGGAGAGAGAAGAGAGGAGAGACAAGAGAGGGAGGGAGAAGAGAGGAGAGAGAGGGGGAGACAAGAGAGGGAGGGAGGGAGAGAGACGAGAGGAAGAGACAAGAGAGGGAGGGAGAGAAGAGAGGAGAGAGGGGGATACAAAAGAGGGAGGGAGAGAGAGAAGAGAGAAAGGGAGGAAGAGATAAGAGGGGGAGGGAGAGAGAGAAGAGAGGGAGGGAGAGAGAAGAGGAAGGGAGGAAGAGAGAGAAGAGGGGTGGAGGAAGAGAGTATAGAGGGAGGAGGAAAGAGAAGAGGGAGAGCGAGAGAGAAGGAGGAAGAGAGAGAATAGGTAGGGAGGGGATAAAAGAGAGGGTGAGGAAGAGAGGGGTGGTGAGAGAAAGAATAAATGGAGGGAGAAAGAGACAAGGGAGGGGGGAAGAGAGAGAAGAGAGGAAGGGAGGAAGAGGGGGAGAGAGAAGAGAGGGAGGGAGAGAGAGAAGAGAGGGGAGGAAGATAGATGAGGGAGGGAGGAAGAGAGAAGAGAGGGGGGGAGGAAGAGGGGGTGGGGAGAGAAGGAAGGAGAGGGGAGAGAGAAGAGAGGGAGGGAGGAAGAGAGATGAGGGAGGGAGGGAGGGAGGGAGGAAGAGGGGGGTGGGGAGAGATGGATGGAGGGAGAGAGATAGGGAGAAAGAGAGATAAGAGAAGGAGGGAGAAAGAGAGGGATAGAAGAGAGAGGGGGGTAGAGAGATGAGGGAGGGATGGGAGAGGGGAGAGAAGAGAGGGAGGAAGAGGGGGATGGGGAAGGAGAGAGAGGGATGGAGAAAGAGAGACGAGGGAGGGGGAAGAGAGAAGAGAGGTAGGGAGGAAGAGAGGGGGGAGAGAGAAGAGAGGGAGGTAGAGAGAAGAGAGGGGAGGAAGATAAATGAGGGAGGGGGGAAGAGAGAGAAGAGAGGGGAGGAAGAGAGATGAGGGAGGGAGGGAGGAAGAGAGGGGTGAGGAGAGATGGAGGGAGGGAGAGAGATAGGGAGAAAGAGAGATAAGAGAAATTGGGAGAAAGAGACAAGAAAGGGAGGGAGAGAGGGATAGAAGAGGGAGGAAGAGGGGGATGGATAGAAGAGAGACAGGGGTAGGGAGATGAGGGAGGGAGGGGAGAAGAGAGGGAGGGAGGAAGGGGGATGGGGAGAGGGAAGGAGGGCGAAATAGAGGGAGGTAGAGGAGAGAAGAGAGGAAGGGGGGAGAGCGAGGGAGGGAGATAGATGAGGGAGGGGGAGAGAAGAGAGAAAGGAAGAGAAGAGAGAGAGAGAGGGAGGGAGGTAGAGAGATGAGGGAGAGAAGAAAGGGAGGGAGGGAGGAAGAGGGGGTGGGAGAGAGAAGGAGAAAGAGAGAGAAGAGAGGGAGGTAGAGAGAAGAGAAGGAGGTAGAGAAGAGAGAGAGAGAGGTAGGAGAGAGGGAAGAGAGAGAAGAGGGAGGGAGGGAGAAAGAGAATAGAGGAAGGGAGAGAAAAGAGGAAGGGAGAGAAGAGAGGGAGGGAGAAGAGAGGGAGGGAGAAAGAGAGAGAAGAGCGAAGAGGGAGGGAGGGAGAAAGAGAGAAGAAAGGGAGGGAGATAGAGAAGAGTTGGAGGGAGAGAAGAAAAGAGAGGGAGGGGAGAGATGGAACAGAGGTGGCAGACATGGCAGAGAAGATGAACAATGAGAAACAATTAGGATGAAAGAAAGAGATTAAAGTACAAAAACTCATCCAGACCAATCAAACTCAAAGCCCCTGCTCTTCCAGGAGAAGCTGTATTGGCGTTTCTAATCGAATCAATCGCCCCGGCCCATAGGACGCTGGCGTAGTTTAAAAAGGATCCCCGATCGATACCGCTTCCTCACAATGATTTATTACAGGTTTCTGAAGGGGGGCCTGCCCACTGCCCAGTGCCAAGTGAAATGAGTGCCTGAAGTTTTAACTTCACCATCACACCACCAGGTGTCACTGTAAGCTCTCGTGAGATCCAAGGGAACTCACTGCCCCAGATACTCACTGCCCCAGATATTCACAATCCTTAGACAATACAGTCTAAATAGTACTTTTAAGAGTTGTAAAAAAACACCTTTACACCAGTACATTTGCACCTTTGTTTACAAAAATTCTCACATTTCTATATTCAGTTAATCACATTATTTACACGGTTACCCTGCCCATACCTGTACCTCACCTCCCCCTTCCCCATGCTGTTATGACGCCCGAATTTCTTCCCTTATCAGAACCCTTACTGAACCCTTTCACTACCACATGTGGTAGTGGAAGGGTTAACCTTCTGTAGTGTGGTAGTGAAAGGGTTAACCTCCTGTAGTGTGGCAGTGAAAGGGTTAACATTCTGTATTGTCACAGTGAAAGGGTTATGGTAAAAAGGGTGAACTACTCCCTCACGTCGGCTCACCCAGGTGGTGGCCCTGCTGTTGTGGTCGATGAAGAAGGGTCTTCCGTTGGGGGCTATCCTCATCTCCCAGCCCGGGGGCAGGAAGCTCTGCTGGGTCTTGTGCTGCGTCTTGGGGGAGCTGTAGGGGGACGGCTGTGGGGACTGGGGGTTGGACAGCGTGTCCTTCACGGCCCGCCGCACCTGGATGTTGTTGGCCCCCTGGAGCCAAGACGGACAGCGGAAACAATCAATCAATCAATCCAAATCGATAAAAATAATGTCAAAACAGAAACTGCGGTTTGTTTGCTGGCGAGAAGGGGATTCATTCTCAAACACGTGTTCATGGGATGGATGATGACAGTTTGTCAATATTTGTGATGATTCAGAAGTGAAGTGAACCCCTGACCTCGATGGTCTGCGTTTATATCCAAACGCGCTTTACAATTTATGCCTCACATTCACCCGTTCACACCGACAGTGGAGGCGACCATGCAAGGTTCCGACCTGCTCATCAGGAGCAGTTAGGGGTCAAGTGTCTTGCTCAAGGACACTTTGATATGCTGCCAGGAGGCACCTTCCAATTACCAGACGACCATTCTAGCTCCCGAGCCACGCCGCGCAGAGGTGACCATGTCAGCAGTTCGGGGCTTAAGTGTCTTGCTCAAAGACACTTCGACACACTGCCGGGAGGAGCTGGAATCAAACCGGGAACCTTCCGATTACCAGACTACCACTCTACCTCCTGAGCCACAATGTCACATAATTGGGAGAGAATCTTGGTTTTCTCCTGACCAGAGAAGCAAGACCTCCATCAAACTCCTAAACCTTTGTATTTTCTTGGCAACGCTTTCACAATAAATCTGTATCAACCACGGAGATCTGACCACGCGCATAATTGACCTCTACCGGGTTCCACCACACTAGTGACAGAATATGGACAAGCCCGAACGGTGAGTTAATTACGCAAAGGGGAGCAAAGCCATTTAACATCCCGTTGGGTTAGTGTCTCATAGACCAGGGGTTCTCAACCTTTCTGCTGCCAAGGCACCCCTGTGTTCAATAAAATATTCCAGGGCACCCCTACATACGATAAAGACTTTTCCGGTCCTGTCTTTTTTGCTACAATGATGACAAAAGTGCTTGCTTTCAAAATAATGTTTATTTAAGAAACCGGGAAACACATGTGTGTATATGCAGGCTATATAATGCATTATTAACAGGTGTTTCGGGTCTAAATGGCTTAGTACTGTTGACATTACACTGCTTGTAGTAGTAAATCAAATAGCATATTTCTTTAAATAAAATTACAGAAAATTATCACTAAAGTGCTATCTGTTGCAGCTGCACACCTTTCCATAAAAATAGCATATTTGGATAAGTGTGACCATTTCTCAAAAACTGAAAATCATGTATTTTTTTTTAAATACAGAAAAGGATCACTAAAGTGCTATCTGTTGCAGCTGCACTGTTCTCCATAAAAATAGCATATTTGGATAAGTTTGACAATTTCTCAAAAACAGAAAATCATGTATTTTTTTTAAATAGAGAAAAGGATCACCAAGTTACCATTTCTCAAAAAATATAAATACAGACAATAAGCACTCGTTCACTCAGTGGACATTTCTAGCTCAATGCGAGGTCTGCTGCTGCTGGCTAATAATACGGTCAATACGTGGGGAGATCTTTGACAAGGCAACACGCATGTCATCCTCAAGGTTCAACTTGGCCCTATATTTTGTTTTCAGAGCTGTCATGGATGAAAAGCCAGCTTCACACAGATATGTGGTGCTGAATGGTATCAACACCTTAACTGCTGCATCATGAGATACTTGGTACTCAGCACCACACTCTGAAACGAGCTCTCCAGGTGGTATCAGATGAGATTTCAATGAGTTCTTCCAAGAGTTTGGATGGAGATGTGTCAGGAAGCTTTGTCTCAATGTTGTCTGTAAAGTTTTTTTTTATCCAGAGTAACTTGGTGATCCTTTTCTGTGTTTTATTAAATAATGATTTTCAGATTTTGAGAAATGGTCAAACTTATCCAAATATGGTATTTTCATGGAAAACAGTGCAGCTGCAACAGATAATTTTCTGTAATCCAAAAAGAACGTAAAAAAAAGAAAAGAAAAAGTATTTTTTTCTTTTAATCTCAAGGCACCCCTGGCAGCTCTCTGCGGCACCCCTGTTGAGAACCGCTGGCATAGACCACTGCACTTTCGCGTTACATTGAAATCAGGGAGGAGATAGTGGGGGGAGCAAATTAATGAATGTGGATGAGAGCCTTGATGTAAGTGGTTGCAGCTACGGCTGTGGGGGTGCTGGAGACATGATCTTATGCGCCTGAGTCTCCTGAACACGGCGCGACAAAGTCCAAATCGATCAGAACTAAATCGGCCGAACTAAAGTCCCTTTTTCAGCACCTACTCCCCATACACATGCGCAGATTGCCAACGGAGTCTGAACGGCGGGAGACGACACGCAAATGAATGTTGAATGTTCCATCAGAGGGGGGAGCTTCGGTGGCCAGTGTCATTTCAGCCGAACAGGATAATGGAAAAATGATCCCACTCAATGGCCAGACACGTCTTATGGCGACATCTACCTCATTGAGTCTCCAGGTAGACTAATGTTTATATTAAGTGCAGTGGTCTATAGCCGCTCCACTACCACCACAAGCTCCCCCGCTCTGATGGAACATTCAACATTCATTCGCGCGCCATTCAGACTCCGTTGGCAATCTGCGCATGCGTATGGAGAGTAGGTGCTGAAAAAGGGACTTTAGCTCGGCCGATTTAGTTCTGATCGATTTGGACTTGGTCGCGCCGTGTTCAGGAGACTCAGGCGCATAAAAGTCTATTGGATCATGTCTCTAGCACCCCCACAGCCGTAGCTGCAACCACTTACATCAAGGCTCTCATCCACATTCATTAATTTGCTCCCCCCGCTATCTCCTCCCTGATTTCAGAATCCCGGCAGTGTTGCGGTGGTCTATAGAGTCATTGAGCAACCTGATGGCCTGGGGATAGAACGGGATCACAAGTCATTAGACTAACAAAGGCAGGGCTGCTCTCAGACTGAAGGTGTCAAGTCAGAGAGGGGGGAGGGGGGATTACATTGCTTTCTGGGTAAGGTAGTCATTAAGCATTATCAAGAGAAATGGCTTTGGTTTCTTTGAAACCCTATTGCTCAGGAATGAGTAGTGTGGTATCAGCATGATTCATAAGACAGATTGAAAAGTATCCGCCCGATTTGTACAAGTGATGGCTTATTTTCATATAATGTAAAACAAATTAAATTTGAAGCTTTCTTGATATGACCCTATTATCTGCTCCTGGTCACAGATGAGGAAGGTCGCCAGGGGACTATTGGTTCCCTGAACCAGAATGGCCCAACAATGGAGAGACAGAACCCAGTGGGAATCTTGAAAGGAGTCTGCAAAGAGCTGTTTCTTTTGCAGTAAGTGCATTTCTCCCTAACATGGTTAGGAAACAGGAGGGGGGGGGCAGGAAAGAGCAGGACTGAAAGAGAGCAGTCGTTCTGAACTCCATTACCTCGTCTGAAACCACAGAAGAATCCCACTGAGGGAAGGCCAAGGAGCCAAGACGCACCGTCACCAAGCATCTCAACCGGATCCAAAGCAACAAGCGTGACAACTTGATTAATCCACCGAATAGAGGTTGTCTTTTAAAAAAGACAAATGACCGTCCTGTTCATTTAGCTGATGTCTTGATTTTTAATAAGGCTGGTTAATTACTATACATCCCTCTACTCCTCCCTGCTTAAGAGATTTTTTTAATTACCACGTTCTATAGCAAGGATTTCACCTTCCTTTATTTGCTCGCTGCTTTGTTAGCACGCACACACGTGAATAGACATGTGCGTGCATGCGCACGTGCGCACACAGTCACACAAACAGACACATCTTAATTAAACCTCCTCCAGGTCAGTTCCCTCGACAGTTACATACTCAGCTCAGCTCGCTCCATTAAGTGCAATAAGAGCAGCACACAACAGGAGACGAGGGCTGTTTTTAGAACACTACATTCCCACTAATTGGCCAACGTTTGTGTTGATCCTCATTCATCACAACATTACACCACCTTTCCAAACAATTCACTTAAAGTATATTATATCGGGCCCCAGGGAGTCAGGGAAGATAAGACTTTAGTAAATATAAATTCCACCACGAGTTGAACCCATTGTACGTGCAAAAAGGAACGCACGCGTAAACAAACACACACACACGCACGCACCATGATCATGAGAGCACATGAGCCGAGATGCGTGCACAGCTGGTACATCGGTCTCATCACTATGTGTGACGCAAGATAGATTTCAACACATCGCCAAGACTCCAACCTTGCGATGAGAAGTTCCATGACGTGGGGTTTATTTCCGTGAAGTCGTTTTGCGCAACACAAGAGTCAAACAGACGCAGTAACACAGAACTATACAGTATATATTGTGGCTGAGACTCACTTTTTTTGCTGCCGGTAGAACATCACGTACGAATTAGAAGAGCAGTCGCGTGTCACGCTAACGCTTTGAGAAGCTTTGTGGTCCGGGCTTGAACTTTCCATAAACGTGTCCATATAAAATCCATTTGGTTAGATCCAACACTGAATGTATCTTGTGATTATTATCAATTTCCGACGACGACAACAACTATTAGCGCTTGCTATTTCCTGGTTGATGTGATTCGGGATGTGATGTCACACGAATGCCACGCTCAGCCAATAGAGTGAATAGACAATTCGACAATGACTCTGCTTGGGGCGCTAAATAAAATAAACCATTTGAAGACGCTGATTGGCAAAATGTTGTTGCTAGGTGCATTTATGTTGCCCTGTGCATTTTTCAATTGGCTGCATTGCGCACTGACGGTGGGGCAATATTTCTAGCACCCCAGAAGAGAGAGATGAACAGGACGCAGAAACAATGATTTATATTTGATATATTACACGTTATTGTGCATTTTAAACACAAACACTTAAAATTTGTAATTATTATTTATTTATGTTTATTATATTTTTTGCGGTCGAAATCTACTATAATAAAATAAAATCCAAAACCAATTTCCACCAGGGAGGAGCGACGCCCTAGCACCCTCTATGGACCAGCCACCACTGCTGTGAAGCACTTTGGGCTGCAATTATTGTATGAAAGGTGCTATACAAATAAAGTTTATTATTATCATCATGAACTGGGGAAACCTCCGAACTACAAAACGCTCTGGACTTTTCCTCCTGAGGTATACAGATTATTATCTGATCTAGACGATAAGGTTTCCTTGACAACAGCGGAGAAGTTTGATGGCTTTGAGTTTATCCACTTCCGCAAATGTTGACTGAACGTTGTTAATCCACAGACCTTAATGTGCCTTCTCTCTTTACCCTTCTGGCGGCACGGAGGTTTGATGAACCTTGATCCGTCATGTGACCCACAGAGGTTCCAATTGGGGCGTATCCAGTTATCACAGCCCTCGACCAGTCATAGGCCAGTATTCATTCACACACGCATGCGTGCATAACTCCATGCAAGTCTATGGTGGGAAAAACACCAACACAATGCTTTCAAAACACAGCCTACACTCCACCAACCTCAGTGTGATGTGCCTTGATCACTTATACTGAAATAACAGATCAATAACTGAATTAATGTGAACATAGATATTCTATTTTCTTTTATTTATTTTGTCTTATTTTCTTCTCATTACTATTAATATTACCTCAACATATCATAGTCACATATGTATATGTATTTTTGTAAAAATAATCAATAAAAAGATCATTGAAAACAACAAAAAACACAGCCTACAGACACTGATCAAAGATTTGCACAATTCGTTAACAGGTGGCTGAGCCATTTAAATGGAGGATGAATTTACTGGCAGCTCATTGTGGGCATTTACACAAGTGGCCGTATAGTAAATCTCAGTGATGCCTTGCCTATTAGTTTTGTGAATGTGATCAGATTATAATTTTTTTATCTTCATGCCTTTGTGTACCATCTCTATCGACGGCTCTGTGTTATTGACGTCCCCTGACTGACTCCTACCAGAATAAATTTATTTTAACTACTCTCATAACCCGAGATGCGTCGTGGGGTGGGTGTATATATATATATATATATATATATATATATATATATATATATATATATATATATACGTGTGTGTGGGCGTCGCTGTCAAAACAAGACGCGGCTGTAGATGGAACATTTCAGATAATGCCAAGATTGGATTCAGCCAACAATGAAATCATCACACTGATGGACAACAACTGCGCCTGATGGTATGTGACTAATCGTTATCTAAACTGATTATTTGCATTAGTCATCGCTCGTTTGGTGCCCCGCCAGCTGAGCTGGAGTTCAAAACTGACGGCGGAGAGCGAGAAACATCAAAATGTTGAGAAGAATAGTGAGATTAACACTTTCATAGAGGTGGTAATGATGAGAGAGAGAGGGAGAGAGAGAGAGAGGTTCGCTATTGCAAC
The DNA here is from genome assembly GCF_963971535.1 of Notolepis coatsorum. Classification (NCBI taxonomy): domain Eukaryota; kingdom Metazoa; phylum Chordata; class Actinopteri; order Aulopiformes; family Paralepididae; genus Notolepis; species Notolepis coatsorum. Next base: position 89,814,170 of record NC_140175.1, read on the forward strand.
GACTAGGACCCATATACCCCACCAGCTTCCCATCTGCGAAGACGCGGCGAATTGTGTTCGTAGGGACAACTGACCCGAGCCAGAAGTACTGTTGGTCTGCGGTGGTTAGCTTAGCACAATGACTGGAAGCAAATAGGAAATGGCTAGCCTAGCATAAAACTAGCGTGCAGCAGGATCTCTCCCTACTGAACGCACAGAGAGGAAATTGGTATCCAATCCATCTTCTTGAATTTCCCATAATGTTAAGATAAATTATATATATATACCAGTGCTGTCAATAGATAGTTTTCTTTACTAATTAATCTCACAATTTTCTGTAGTTAATCTAGATTAAAAATCGCATTTTTCTACTTAAGACTGAAGCTTGTAAGATATATATTTAATTGAGTAAATCATGTAATCTTTTTTTTTCTTTTTCTTTTTTTCTTTTTGGGTTTTACAGTAAAAATCATGGAATTAATGTAAAATCAACACAAAGAAAGTATATTTAGATTCAAAGACTATTTTAAAAGCTTTCTTTGAATAGTTTCTCTCCTGTGAAATACAAATGTTTCACTCCATAGATTAATCTAGATGAATTGTTTTTAACGCTTTAAATAATTTCAATTAATCTCCAAAGTTAAAGCATTAACTTTGACAGCCCTAATATATACACAAAATAGAGAGATAGAGAGATAGATAGAGAGATAGAAAGATAGAGAGATAGAGAGATAGATAGATAGATATAGATAGATAGAAGAATGGATGGGTGGAAGGGAAAGGAAGGAAGGAAGGAAGGAAGGATGGATGGATGGAAGGAAGGATAGGTGGGTGGGTGGATGGGTGGATGGGTGCACACTAGGGTTAGCTCTCACCTCCAGCGGGGTGGACAGGGTGACGGTGGGGGAGCTGAGGCTACGGGCCCGTCGGATCTGGGGCTCATGGAGGTGGCTGGTGGAGGCGGAGGAGGAGGAGAGGGAGGGGGAGGCCGAGGCCCCTCCTGATGCTGCTGCTGACGTACTGGCTCCATCCTCAGTCAGCTGTCAGGGAGGAAGGGAGGGAGGGAGGGAGGGAGGGAGGGAGGGAGGGAGGGAGGGAGGGAGGGAGGGAGGGAGGGAGGGAGGGAGAGTGGAAGTGAGGGAGAGAGAATGTGAGGGAGGGAGAGAGAAAGTGAGGGATGGAGGGAGGGAGAAAGGGAGGAAGCGAGCGAGCAAGAAGGGGAGAAAGGGAGAGTGGAAGTGAGGGAGAGAGGGAGAAAGACAAAGTGAGGGAGGGAGGGAGAAAGTGACGGATGGAGGGAGAAAGTGAGGGATGAAGGGAGGGAGAAAGGGAGGAAGCAAGCGAGAGGGAGAAAGGGAGGGAGGATGGAAGCAAGGGTGAGAGGGTGGAAGCGAGGGAGAAAGGGAGAGAGAAAGGGATGGAGGGAGGGAGAAAGGTAGGGAACAAGAGAGGGATGGAGGGAGGAAGCGTGGGAGAGGGAGGGAGAGTGAAAGGGAGGGAGGGAGGGAGGGAGTGAAAGGGAGGGAGGGAGGGAGGGAGAGAAAAGGAGGGAGCGAGAGAGGGATGGAGGGAGGAAGTGTGGGAGAGAGGGAGGAAGGGAGGGAGAGAGAGAAAGGGATGGAGGGTGGAAGAGAGAGATAACACTTAACGTTAGGCGGGGATTGAATCAAGTGAGTCATGCTGTTGAGAAGAAAACAAACCAACTGGTCCTCAGTAACGAGCCATGCTGTCAATGACGCTTGCTGTTGGTTTTGGATGCAAGCTGTGTGTCTCAGGAAGAGAAACAAACAAACTCAGTCCATAAAGCCCCAGAAATAATGTTTAGTATCGTAAAAACGGCTGACAGTGACACGCCATCATTACGGGCTGTATTTACATATCAGTGATAAAACACAAAGACAGGTTTTCATTCCATTTCTATGGAAATCATTAGACACCGACTTGTCATCAAAATCTCCTCAAAAGCAGGGAGCAGGAAGAGCACATGGACGAGGGAGAGATGGGAAGAAGACAACAGGCGCAGGAGAATTATTAGACGACAGCATTATGACACAAGGAAACAAAAGGAAAAAGAAGGGAGAGAGAGTTTTAGAAACGGAAGGGTGAGAGACGCAGACTTGAAAAGAGGAGAGAGAGGTGAGCGTTAAAAACAGACACGTTAACGCCCCGGGGAGCCGGGCTCGGTTGCATCATGCAGCGCGGCTGTCTCTCTCTCCCAGCCCAGCGGGACCCTGTTGTAGGGCCTGCTGCCCGACTCCCAGACAAACAACAAGACGGGGGAGGAGAGAAGACGAGAGGAGAGAGAGAGAGAGAAGTCAATCCCATGCAGAGTCGGGACATCTTTCTGTTGTGACCGACAGGAGAGGAGGACAAACAAACAGTGTGGGAGAGTAAGTAAGAGTAAGAGACACAATAGAGGGAAAAGAGAGAGAGAGAGAGGGAGAAGCCTTCCCTCTTCTCTTCCTCATGGCTACAGAGACAGGCGGGGGGTGGGAACAGATGGGGAGGAAAACGATCCAGAGCACACAGCACACAGGCCCCTATAAACCGAGGCCCCAGTCACCATGCACTGTGTGTCCGGGCCCCAAAAAGCTTGCCAGCCCTCCAGACCTGGTGTACCACTACCTGCACGATAGGCCTGGTCCAGGTGGTGGAGCGGCTGTCATGGTTGACGTAATAAGTGCGTCCCTTGGCGTCCTTCCTCTCCTCCCATCCCGGGGGCAGGCCAGGGGTGGTCACGGCCGCCGACGGAGACTGAGCGGGGAGCGCGGGGGGGGAGAGAGCAAAGCAGAGACAGCTAGTTAGCCTCCAGCCGGACCCCCGTTCAGCGATAGAGAGAGGGGGAAGGGGGGTCTTCTAGATGTTCTGTCAACGGGGGGGAAAGAGAAGGGAGTTAGTTAGCACTTACTACGGTGTCTATATACAACACAGGGCTCCAGGCTGGGACCGAAATGTGAGACCCCCCCTTTTTTTTTTTGAGAGTGTGCGTGCGCAAGTACAAATTTCACATGTATCGTGGTCAAATTAAGAGATATCATGATGCATTGAATCGTAATCGAATCGAAGTGGGGTGAAATATTTACACCCCTAACGGTGACGGTACGAAACACAACACCTGCAGGGGCCGATGCTCGACACTGAAAGACTGAGGCCCTGCCCACTACCTTTCAGCGGGTAGATGCGAGTAATCGCTCTGCGGAGGAGAACGAAATGGTCATCAAGTTCAACACTGTTACGAAGCAGGGAGATGGAGGCCGACCACTGCATGGCTGTTTTGTGGGATAAATAGAGAGACCGTATGCTGGCAAGTGGCTTAACGTTAATGCTTATTGTTGGTGTGTAATTATTACGGCATATTACAGTGTGAGCCCCACTGGGCATTTGTGCTGAGCAGTGGAGCGAGTCATACTATGGCCAATGAAAACCTAGCCGGTAGACCCTCCCGTATAATGGTCAATCCCTGTTCCAAACACAGTCGTGATCCTCTGGGATACATCCATAGGGAAATCTTTTAGGTCCAGGGATTGAAGAGATGCTGTGCAACGTAGATGCAATCTGTTTAGGTCTGAGGCTATGAATTGACCCATACGGATGGTCGGAGGCTTGCGACCATGTCATGTGTGAGTCAGCCTGGAGCCCTGTACGTACGGTATGGTCGGCCGGGATTGGAGCCGATGTTTTCAGGAAGCCTTATTAAAAAAACAGTGTTACTTGGTATAATATTCAGTTCAGAGTTCTACACAGGGTTCCCACAGACATTGCAAAATGAAATTCAAGGACTTTCAAGTACTTTTCCAAACAAGATTTTTTTTTTTTTTTTTTTATCCACTTTTTTTCTCCCATTTTCTATATTTTTTCTCCCATCCCAATTTCGTATCATCCAATTCAACCCTCCCCTGTCACGGACGCTGTTTCTTGCCTCCCACAAGCCGGCTGCAATGTGGACTAAGTCATACATAGCACAAGTCCCCTCCGGTACTTGAGGTAACAGCAGTCGCATCTTTTCACCTGCGCAGCTCGATCTCTCAGTGGCGAGGAGTAACGCGTGGGAGGCTCACGCTGCCCCCGACACTTCCTGATTCTACTGCGCAGGCGCACCAACCGACCTGTAGGAGTCGCTGTCCACAACGCCCGATCCCCACCCATCAGTTTCCCACCCCCTAATACGGCCAATGTGTATTAGTACGGACGACCAGCTAAACTGAAAGCAAATGTGGAGCGCTGGGCTCAAACTGACGAGCCCAGCGTCTCCAGCATTTCGTGGCGAGCGCCTTGCCCACTACGCCACGTAGCCGCACAAGATTTTTTATTTTAAAAAGGATCCAATTCAATGCCGCTTTTTATAGGGAAAAGAATCGGATACATTTTTTATAGCGTAAAACCAATTTCCGACAATTAGTTACACTTTAGATTTAAAAAAAAAAGCTATTTCTTGATTCAGAACAATTTTATCATGGATGAACAAAACTTTCAATGCGAATGGTTGATTTGAATTCCAAGCACCTTACTTACTTACTTAAAAAAATTTGCTGTTCAAAGAATTACAGGCCTCGACTTTTTTTGGTAAAAAAATCAAGCACTTCAAGCACTTCAAGGACCTTGTGCGAACCCCGTCTACAGGAGGACTTTCATACAAATATCTAGCAATAACACAACAGGCCCCCCAGCATTGTTTCTGTTAACAGCTGTACAACACCAATCACTGTCACAAAAGGAGGTTAGGAAATCACATGACAACACCACAACCTGCATTTTAACTGGCACGGGGAGAACAGGGTGACAATAACATATTAAGTGGACTTCAAAACACGAAACACGTTGAAAATACGGACAAGCACACCATGGACACCACATGAAAATAATGGTCGTTGCTGGGTGACCCATTAACCCCTTTGCCACATTCAAAAAGGTGACTGTAGTGAGTAGTTGGTCACAAAATGTACGTGTGAATTACCTTGAAGCGTGACTGGATTATTCTCCAGAATGAGACTTTCTACCCGTGAACAAGTGAAGAAAAAATAAACAAGTGATTCACAGTGTGGAGGAGAAAGACAAAAAACAAACAAACAAAAAAAACTAAAACCGTGCAGAGAAATTAATTGTGGGGCTCTTGAGCGACCGGGGGCTGATAAGGTGTGTATGTGTATAATACATACTGTACTGTGTATGTGTATAATACACACTGTACTGAGTATATAGACAGAGACATTACCAGAGGCTCCTCCACGCCTGTGACTGTCTGAGCTCTCGTTCTTCTGGTCTGGGAGCTCTGCTGGGGCTAGATAACAGGGGAGAGGAGGAGGAGGAGGGGGGGCGGTCTTTAGTTTACAGCAGAGATATACTATCCTCATGGTGAGGTGGCAGCAATGTGACGAGAGGAGGAACAGAAGGAGTGTCGAGGTGAGGCGGGGGGGGGGGGGGGGGGGGGAGAGACAGGATGGGGGAGATCAGAGAGAGGGGAGTGGGGCTCCCGGTGATCATGGGCTGTGGGAGTAATAGTGAGGCGCGGCTGGAGAAGGTCGGGGGGGTATATTTGAGGTTTCTCGTGATGGGAGAGTGAGGGGCGATTGTGAAGAAGAGAGAGAGAGAGGTCGGATACCACAAAGCAAAGGGTCGACGAGGTCGGCGGGGCTGGTGAGGTCGATGAGATCGGCGGGGTCTGTGAGGTTGGGTGAGGCCGGTGAAGTTGGCAAGGTTGGCGAGGCCGGTGAAGTTGGCAAGGTCGGTGAGGTCGTGAAGTTGGCAAGGTCGGTGAGGTCGGCGAGGCCGGTGAGGTCGGCGAGGTCGGCGGACAGGGAATCAGGGAATCACGGTACATTATGGTGATTTTAGTTGATTGGGTTACAGAGTTAATAAAATGTAAAAAAAATAATAATAATAAAACATTGAGTAAAGAGTAGCAGAGTAGTTTCCTCGCTTGGTCAGAGTTGGTTCAGCAGTGTATATCATGAGTGACTGGCTGGTTACATCATGTCATCATTCAGATCACAGAGAGGAAGCCTCAGTCATAGAAGCCGATCAGCATTTTGTCCAGGGCAGGACAACAACCATGTTTAACCCTTTCACTACCACACTACCAAATGGTTACCCCTTTCACTGTGACAATACATACGGTTAACCCTTTCACTGCCACATGACATGGTTAACCCTTTTCACTACCACCCTACAGAAGGTTAACCCTTTCACTACAACACTACAGACGGTTGAAAGGGTTTAAATGGAGTCCCTGGCCACTGCAGCATGTTCAAAATCACACATTAGAAAACCAGGGCTTTCTCTAAACAATGGCACAGTATATAGGGGCGCAGCGCCGCTAAGACAACACGCCAGCACCACAAAAAGTATTGTATTTTTGCAGTGAAAGCTTGGGGCCAGCTTAGAAACAGACACATGTCTAATAAGTGATTGCCCGGTCCTCTATTCCACTGTGTGTGTGTGTGTAGGTGTGTGTGTGTGTGTGTTTTCATGTTCAATGTTAAACTATTGTGTAACCGTATACACTGTACTTAAATAAATAACTTGTGTTTGCCATTTTATTGAAATCATGTTTTTAAGTTTGCAGGAAATTACAGCACATTGCTTTCTTTGAATGCACATTTCTTTGGGACAACGCCCCTCCAGACCCCCTCCTAGTTGAGATTCAGCACCACAATCCTGGGGAAAGCCCTGAAAAGAATGTTAAAGCCACACTCGGGGTAATGATGGCATCACATTAGCCAGTGAACCAAAACCAGAAAAGAACACCTTCACACCAGAGGAGAGAGAAACTCGATACATATTCACAGAGAAAATCATTTTCTCATACAGAGTTGGGGGGAGATTAAAACCACATACCTGGGAAAGGTGTGTACTTGACATGAGTTGACGCCACAGAACCCCCCCCCTCTCTAACGGGTGCACGCCTACACAAGAGTAAGGTAAAGTAGCCTGGGGAGTCGGGACGCTGATCTGGGGACACTTTTGCAATCTCACCACTGAGGCTTTAAGTTGGCTGATAGGGCAGGATAACCTGTATTTCGTAATCTTTCATTTGAGAACATAATTTTCTGATGAAGCCTAATGGTTCATTTTCACCCAAAGCAGCCAAGTCTAGCAATCAATAACTGAAATGAAAAATAAATAAATAATAATAACTAACCTTCCGTATTTTACCATCAAGCACTTTGCTACTAAATAATCGTCCTTGCCTATACTAAATTATGTCTTTACTACTACTATGCACTCAAGACTGTAGCACTTGAGCTCAACACCGTTTGACGATCAATCTTACTGACCCTTAGCTGCCAGAGTTGTACCCTTCCTGCTGACTAAATGGAAAAAATGGAAATATAACCGCGCGGCAGCATTCAATACATTTCTGATGTAGAGGAGCATATGCAGCCACAAGGTACAACACGAGGTACAACACAAGGTGCTGCATACGTTCCTCTACATTGGAAATTAATTGAATGCAGCCGCGCTGCTAGACTTGGCTGCTTTGGGTGAGAACGAACCATTAGCCACAGGGTTCCCACAGACATTGCAAAAATGAAATTCAAGGACTTTCAAGTACTTTCCTAAGCACAATTTTTCATTTCAAAAGGGCTAACTTTAAAAAAACGTTTTTTATAGAAAAAAAATCTGACCCAATATTTATGGTTTAAAAAAAAAACAATTTCTGACAATTAGTTACACTTTAGATTTAAAAATAAAATGTCTTGATTCAGAAATGTTTTATCATGGATGAACAAAACTTTCAATGCGAATGGTTGATTTGAATTTCAAAGACTTGTTAAGCACCTTGTTAAGAACTGGGCTGTTTTCAAGGAATTCCAGGCCTTGACTTTTTTTGGTAAAAAATCAAGCATGTTAAGCACTTAAAGGACCTTGTGCGAACCCTGTGTGAAGCTGCACTGAGAGACACTTGAAACGTTTCTGAGCTTTGCGTCGCCTCAACTCCACTGGGGTTCACCTCCCGGGCAAAGTGCCAAGCAATGCCAGTGGTCCTCCCTTCTACTCCTCCCCTCTCCTCTCCTTTCTCTTCCCTCCCTCCCTCCCTCCCTCAACTCCACTGGGGTTCACCTCCCGGGCAAAGCGCCAAGCAACGCCAGTGGTCCTCCCCTCCCTCCCTCCCTCCCTCCACAGTGACTTGACCGAGGAAGTCTATTTCAGGCCAGGAATCAAAGGGCACAACCAACCAAATATATCGCATATGTGTTTATACTCCTGGTATTGAAAGAGGATCCCAACCTGAGCATGACATAAGAGCAAAATGGGCCACGGTGTGAATCTGGTCAATACTAACCAGCCTGTACGAGAGAAAAAAGACATAATGACCACAATCCTACACACACACCATTACTCACTCACTCAATGACTCACTCACTCCCCTATTCAGGAAAGCTGCATCAGGCGTAATATAGGCCAGAAAACACGTGGAGATTATATCTTCCTTCGGATGGCTCCTAAAAGTGCCTACTGTTGTGAAAATCCCAGAAGGACACTCATTCGGGGGAGGGGGGGAGGGGGGGGGCTTGGCTGACCTCAGCACCTGTATTTTTCCTATGGAGCCTTGGCTTGCCGACAACACAAGAGCCAGGCTAGTGTGACTCAGATCTCTCAACTGATGTCCGGCCCTCAAGTCTTTACATCCTACCCTATGGCCGCTACCCAAGACTGATCATTTGTCATAATTTCAAGTGCATTTGATGGTGTGTGTGCATGTGCATGTGCATGTGTGTGTCTCTGTGTGTGCGTGTTCCATACATGCAGCAGCCACCACCTGTGTTCTGCTGGCCCAGAGCCCAGAGCTGAGGCCAAGAGAGCCTCTGATTCAGCACAACAAGAGGCTGAGAGTGAATCACAGTGAGCAGAGAATAGTTCTAGAAGAAGGAGGAGGAGGTGTGGTCACCACGGGTTACAGGAGGAGGAGGAGGAGGAGGTGTGGTCACCACGGGTTACAGGAGGAGGAGGAGGAGGAGGTGTGGTCACCACGAGTTACAGGAGGAGGAGGAGGAGGTGTGGTCGCTACTGGTTACAGAAGGAGGAGGAGGAGGTGGAGGTGTGGTCGCTACTGGTTACAGAAGGAGGAGGAGGAGGTGGAGGTGTGGTCGCCACGGGTTACAGGAGGAGGAGGAGGAGGTGGTGTGGTCGCCACGGGTTACAGGAGGAGGAGGAGGAGGTGGTGTGGTCGCCACGGGTTACAGAAGGAGGAGGAGGAGGAGGAGGTGGTGTGGTCGCCACGGGTTACAGAAGGAGGAGGAGGTGGTGTGGTCGCCACGGGTTACAGAAGGAGGAGGAGGAGGAGGAGGTGTGGTCGCCACGGGTTACAGAAGGAGGAGGAGGAGGAGGTGTGGTCACCACAGGTTACAGAAGGAGGAGGAGGAGGTGGAGGTGTGGTCGCTAGTGGTTACAGAAGGAGGAGGAGGAGGAGGTGTGGTCGCCACGGGTTACAGAAGGAGGAGGAGGAGGTGGAGGTGTGGTCACCACGGGTTACAGAAGGAGGAGGAGGTGGAGGTGTGGTCACCACGGGTTACAGAAGGAGGAGGAGGAGGTGGAGGTGTGGTCGCTAGTGGTTACAGAAGGAGGAGGAGGAGGAGGTGTGGTCGCCACGGGTTACAGAAGGAGGAGGAGGAGGAGGTGTGGTCGCCACGGGTTATAGGAGGAGGAGGAGGAGGAGGAGGTGTGGTCGCCACAGGTTATAGGAGGAGGAGGAGGAGGTGTGGTCACCACAGGTTATAGGAGGAGGAGGAGGAGGTGTGGTCGCCACAGGTTATAGGAGGAGGAGGAGGAAGAGGAGGAGGTGTGGTCGCCACAGGTTATAGGAGGAGGAGGAGGTGTGGTCGCCACGGGTTATAGGAGGAGGAGGAGGTGTGGTCGCCACGGGTTATAGGAGGAGGAGGAGGTGTGGTCGCCACGGGTTATAGGAGGAAAAGGAGAAGGAGGTGGTGTGGTTTCCACTGGTTACAGAAGGAGGAGGAGGAGGAGGTGGTGTGGTTTCCACTGGTTACAGAAGGAGGAGGAGGAGGAGGAGGAGGAGGTGGTGTGGTTTCCACATTAAGAAAGGAAGGAAGGAAAGCAGAATTGGAAGAGGAGAAAAGAGAAGGTGGTGCAGGTTGAGGAGGCGTGATGTCTGAGCAGTGCAAAGCACGATGTAAGTGAAGAAGAGCACAGAGGAGGACGGAGGATCGGGTGAGTTCAACCCAACGCACAGATACATATATTAAAGAGAGGAAGAGGAGGAAGAGGAGGAACACAATACAACAATACAACACACCTGCTAAAGACATCCATAGAGAAAGGAGAGCGGAAGAGCGAGAAGAGGAGGGAGGGCGGGAGGGAGGAGATGTTCCCTGCACTGGGACGAGGGGAAGGAAGAGGAGGGAGGAGCAGAATTGCATACCATTGGGGGAGGAGGCTGGGCTTGGTCACTGACTCCATCCGTCATACTGGAGGAGCGAAGTCTGTTGGACAGCTGGCTCTGTTTGGAGAGAGAGAGAGAGAGAGAGAGAGAGAGAGAGATAAAGAGAGATAAAGAGAGAGAGAGATAAAGAGTGAGAGAGCGAGAGATAAAGAGAGAGCGAGAGATAAAGATAGAGAGAGAGATAGAGATAAAGAGAGAGAGAGAGAAGATGAGATACAAAGTAAAGAAAAAACACGTACTGTTTACTGCTGATACCAGTTCTGATAATTTTCACATTGGACGCCTTTTTGAACACACCTGTGCCCTTTTTCCTATTGTTTAGCTGTGGAGCGCACCGACGTCCATCACGACTAGTGGTTGTGTCACCAGAGCAGAGCTGTATTATGACTAGTGGTTGTGTCACCAGAGCAGAGCTGTATTATGACTAGTGGTTGTGTCACCAGAGCAGAGCTGTATTATGACTAGTGGTTGTGTGTCACCAGAGCAGAGCTGTATTATGACTAGTGGTTGTGTCTCACCAGAGCAGAGCTGTATTATGACTAGTGGTTGTGTCATCAGAGCAGAGCTGTATTACGACTAGTGGTTGTGTGTCACCAGAGCAGAGCTGTATTATGACTAGTGGTTGTGTCATCAGAGCAGAGCTGTATTACGACTAGTGGTTGTGTGTCACCAGAGCAGAGCTGTATTATGACTAGTGGTTGTGTCACCAGAGCAGAGCTGTATCACGACTAGTGGTTGTGTCACCAGAGCAGAGCTGTATTATGACTAGTGGTTGTGTCACCAGAGCAGAGCTGTATTACGACTAGTGGTTGTGTGTCACCAGAGCAGAGCTGTATTATGACTAGTGGTTGTGTGTCACCAGAGCAGAGCTGTATTACGACTAGTGGTTGTGTGTCACCAGAGCAGAGCTGTATTACGACTAGTGGTTGTGTGTCACCAGAGCAGAGCTGTATTACGACTAGTGGTTGTGTGTCACCAGAGCAGAGCTGTATTACGACTAGTGGTTGTGTGTCACCAGAGCAGAGCTGTATTACGACTAGTGGTTGTGTGTCACCAGAGCAGAGCTGTATTACGACTAGTGGTTGTGTGTCACCAGAGCAGAGCTGTATTACGACTAGTGGTTGTGTCTCACCAGAGCAGAGCTGGGCCCTGGCAGTTCTCCATTGGTATCGGGGGCGAGCGACAGCCTCCGATCGGCCTCAGACAGGATCAGATCCTCCGAGAACTCCGGGGCCGGTGCTGCTGGGGTCGGCGTCTGGGGGTGGCGGGGCGTGGAGGCCGTGTAGGGCATCGGCAGGGACTGGGACAGTGGGTCATCGGGGTCTTCTTCTGTGATTGGTTCCCACGACTAGGGGAAAGGAGGATGAGAGGGGGAACATTAATGATTAGAATGTTACGATAAAGTCTGCATCTCAAATGATGTGTAATAACGAGATATGGCAGCAGCAATAACGAGATATGGCAGCAGCAATAATGATATGGCAGCAGCAATAACGAGATATGGCAGCAGCAATAACGAGATATATATATATAATAATTGAGTTACATACTCGCACGCTACCGATTTTATTATGTCTCGCTCCACGGACATAAGCAATGCGTATCGTCAGTCACAGCGAGGGAAGGATCTAAGAGAGGTAGTGTGACCTTCCGCACGTTACACTCTCTCAGTGAGAGTCCACGCTGCCAGGTGAAAAGAAGTGGTGGGCTGGCTACACATGTGTCGGAGGAAGCATGTGATAGGATAGTCTCCGCCCTCCCAGACAGACAGTAGGGGGTAGAGTGCGCAACGACCAGGAAGGGGATTGGGAATTGGCATAACGACTAACATTGGGAGAGGAGAACGGAATAAGAAGGGGGGGGGGGGGGAAAGATTATAAAAAAAAAAAAAAAAAAAAAAATAGAGCACCCTCAAAAACTCAGTTCAGTTGAAACGGCGAGTAATTGATTACTCAGCCAATCCCTTGTGCGCGCGTGCGTGTGTGCGTGTGTCTCACGTCGTCCATGTCTCTGGGCTCTAGCTGTTCGTTCTCCAGGTCTTCACTGATGTGGCGTCGGGAGCGGAAGACGCGGTGAGCCTCCTGGTTGATCTGCCGCTGCTGATTGTCGCTCTCCATCTCCGAGATCACATCCCTGAAAAACACACACAGGAGAACAAGAGAGCCAACATCACAAACTCTGTTAAAATATGTAAATTAAATACTTATCAACCACAGGAAAACAGTACATATTGTACGTTATGTCATAGCCAAGTAATAAATTTACATATTTACTAAAATGTACAATGTGTACATATTACAAATAAGTAATATATTGACGTATTTACAAATAAGTACATATATTCAAAATGTTTTTACTTATAGTGTATATGTACAGAGTGTATATGTACAGATAGTGTATATGTACAGAGAGTATATGTACAGATAGTGTATATGTACAGAGTGTATATGTACAGATAGTGTATATGTACAGAGAGTATATGTACAGATAGTGTATATGTACAGAGTGTATATGTACAGAGTGTATATGTACAGATAGTGTATATGTACAGAGAGTATATACAGAGAGTATATGTACAGAGAGTGTATATGTACAGAGAGTGTATATGTATTATGTACAGAGTGTATATGTACAGAGTGTATAATTATGTACAGAGTGTATATGTACAGATAGTGTATATGTACAGAGAGTATATACAGAGAGTATATGTACAGAGAGTGTATATGTACAGAGAGTGTATAATTATGTACAGAGAGTATATATGTACAGAGAGTGTATATGTACAGAGTAGGGGTGGAACGGTACGCATTTGAACAGTGTACCGAACAATACACACATGCCCTGAACCGTGGAGGTCGTACCAAACGGTACGCATTCGGGGCATGTGTGTATTGTTCGGTTATATAACGTTACGTTAGCTACGAGCTAACTAACTTTAGCCGCAAGCTAACTAATGTTAGCCGCAAGCTAACCGCGGAAACGCTCACAGAGAAGTGACTCCACGACACCAGTTCGATTAGTGGGGAAGGGGGGTATATCGACAAGTTAATACTTTGACAAATGTTGCCTACATTTTTCAGTCAGTTCGGTCTTTGTGTGCCAAATATTATTAAAGGTAAATTTTTTTTTTTACCAAATACATGAGAAGCATGTTTAACTCAGCAATGCCTCCCCTCTTGATGTACCAAAATCTCTCCTAGCTCTAACCGTCACTGTCAAAATAATGTGCCTGATGTCAAATGGCCTCATTCTTTCAGTTTTTGCATGACTACGTCCTTGAGAATGACTGAAAAGTTGGATTATTTTTAGGCTATATAACGGAACGTAGACCAATCTCAGTCACTCTTATTGTCTTGGACCAAATTCGGTCACACGGCCCCATTTTGTGCGACATCCAGGCTTTTTTTTACCGTCAGCGTTTGGGAATTTCATGTCGACAGGTAGATGAAGTGAAATTATACTTATTTTAGAATATATATATCAAATTTCATGAGTATTCATCTATATTTAGTCATCTAAAGACTATTAGATATGAACCAGATCTAGATTTATACCAGTAAAAAAGTGGGAATCTCACAGGAATTGTGTAAAGTTGCCCAAATAGTGCTAGGAATAGCAGTACATGTCCCCTTTAACAAAAGTGCATCATTCGCATTATGTTTGTTGTCTAAACGGGAACATAATGGTACAATTTAAGTAAGAAACCTCAATGAAAACGTGTACAGAGAGTGTATATGTACGGAGAGTATAATGTACACAGAGAGCCCGTACGTGTTAGAGGGCCGTTTCCACTGCGTGGAGCGCTTGTTGTGGTTGACGTAGTAGGTGCGTCCCAGGTTATCCACCTTCTCCTCCCAGCCCGCGGGCAGAGGGGGGAGCAGCTGCTGGGCTCGCTGGGAGCCGGGGTCCGCAGAGTCCTCCCAGCCCTGAGAGGAGGAGGAGGAGAGGGAGGAGGAAAGAGGGAGACAGGAGAAGGGTTGGAGAATGGCCAAAAGAGAGAGAGGGAGACAGATTTACTACGCATCGATTTGCAGTTTAGAGGTAAATTCCACTCTCGTTTTGAGAGTGAGGGACTCTTTCACACAGGAAACAAAGCGTGGATCGGTGGAAGGAGTGACATTTCAGTTTCCCCACTGAAGTCTGTTAAATGTCACCTTATCTGGAGAGTCTTTCACTGTCTGGGAGTGTTGATGCTCTCTTCTCTTCTCACACACACACACCACACAAGCTACTATTTCCCCTAAACGAGGGGGAAGTACTGCAAATGGTCTTTCCAGACGCTGACGTGCTGGAGAAGACGTTTTCTCCAGACCCCTTCTTGGCGGTGGCGGCGGGACACCACTTTGAATACTCTTGAAAAATCAAATCCCCCTTTCCATCACACTACGTGACTTCTAACTGGACCCGAGTGAGCGCAGTGGGGAGTCATTATTTCAAATCGTTGGTTGCTTTACTAAATGCGGGAGGAAGGAAGGAAGCGTACCGACGACGGTAGAGGCACTCGTCAAGACCAGTTATCATAAACAAGAGACTATAAGAGGATTCTACTTAACTTCTCGTGTTGGGGGAAAAACAAAGAAACACAGAGTGCGCTCCGAACACAAGGGACTTCAATACTTGTGGAAAAAGAGGAATCCGCAGCACTTTAGTCACATCGATGACCGTTTTAAACCCCTAATGTGTTATGATGACTTATAATAAACAAGAAGAAGAGACAATAAAAGAGGCTGGACTACCAACTTAGCTTCTTGTGTAAAAAGACATAAATAAGGGTTTTCAATAGTTGCGACTTGTGAAAAAGAAGGATTCTATTCTACTGCCTGCTGCTTATTCATAACAGCGAGTTCAAAACAATGACTCACAGATTTAGGCCCCATCGCCCTTCAGGTCCTAACAAAAAGGCCATAAAGAGCCTAACCACATTGGTCACCAATTTAAACATTCTGTTATGCAAAAGCCTATAAAAAGGCTTTTAACTCCATCGTGCCTGGTTCTCCAGTTTCGTTGATCAAGGGGACCTTTTTGATGGCTTAATGTGGGGGGCTCAGAACTCACCTCAGCCTCCTCTCTCATCTCACCAGGCTCCTCCTCCGGTCCTCCCTGCTTGGGCAGGTAGGCCATCTTCAGACGCAAGTAGCCCTTCACCCTGGATTTGTGACTGTGGTGTGTGTGTGGGGGGGGGGGGGGGGGAGAGACAGACAATAACATTAGCATAACATCATAACATTAGGCTACATCCAATGATAGTGTAACTTGTGTTTCAGGCCACTAAGAGTCAGGAGCTCCTTAGCGCTGGATCATCTTTCAGCCTCAGCTCACTGTCCCTCACATGACTGGAGCGCTTCAGCCTCACAAACCACCGTGAACTTAATAATAGGCCTATCGATGACCTTTTCCACCTCCAAACCGCTCTTCTGGGAGCACCAGTCGAGGTTAGACACGGCGTATTCATTTCCACTGCTTACTGGGTTAGTTGATATGTTAACATCCTGCAACATCCTGTATGAACTGACCTTCTGGGCCGCAAGAGGAAGTCTTTAAACGTGTACGGCCGCTCCATGGCGGGGTCCTCCGTCTGTGAAGCAACAAGGCGACATTTTGTGACAACAATCGCCAGGAGACCCACAGAGACACGAGAAACACACGGCAAGGCTGAAATACAAGAAACACATGGCAAAACTGGACGGGACGGTATCAAAATCTCCCGGTCGACACGGTGTACAGCCAGGCTGCAGCCCTGTGGGCAGCCTCCCGAGAGTCATTATGCAAGAACCGTCTTCTCTGGTTACATGCTGCACAGCAGACCAGGCCTTGGCTGATACACTACACTCACACTGAGGTAGAACCCTCTGTGACCTGGCGCAACCGGTCGGTACTGGCTGCTGACGAGAAACAACCGGTGCTTTATAAAGAAACCGGTGCGTTATAAAGAAACCGGTGCGTTATAAAGAAACCGGTGCTTTATAAAGAAACCAGAGCTTTATAAAGAAACCGGTGCGTTATAAAGAAACCGGTGCTTTATAAAGAAACCGGTGCTTTATAGAAACCGGTGCTTTATAGAAACCGGTGCTTTATAAAGAAACTGGTGCATTATAAAGAAACCGGTGCGTTATAAAGAAACTGGTGCTTTATAAAGAAACCAGAGCTTTATAATGAAACCGGTGCTTTATAATGAAACTGGTGTGTTATAAAGAAACCGGTGCTTTATAAAGAAACTGGTGCGTTAAAGAAACCAGAGCTTTATAAAGAAACTGGTGCATTATAAAGAAACCGGTGCTTTATGAAGAAACCAGAGCTTTATAAAGAAACCGGTGCTTTATAAAGAAACCAGTGCTTTATAAAGAAACCGGTGCTTTATAAAGAAACTGGTGCGTTATAAAGAAACTGGTGCTTTATAAAGAAACTGGTGCGTTATAAAGAAACTGGTGCTTTATAAAGAAACTGGTGCATTATAAAGAAACCGGTGCTTTATAAAGAAACTGGTGCTTTATAAAGAAACTGGTGCTTTTAAAGAAACCGGTGCTTTCGGTGGTTTATAAAGAAACAAGAGCTTTATAAAGTAATTGGTGATTTTAAAGAAACCGGTTCTTTATAAAGAAAACAAAGCCTTATAAAGAAACCAGTGGTTTATAAAAATAAATCGTCTGTCCATGTATTCATGTAGCATATTGCATACAAAAGCATGCAATACAATGTGCTTTGCAGAAAAAGAGCAGAAAAAAGGCGCATACATGGTCAGACACATAGGTACAGGCACACGCACACCATAGTAATATGTACACATGGAACAGTCTAGTCAAAAGCCAAGGTAAAGGATGGCAGGTTTACTTAAGCAACCACAGTATCCACAGCTCTAAGGTCCCCTGGAGGCTGTTCCACAGAAGCTGCCTCCCAAAATGTTGTTCTGGCTCTGGGAACAGCCAAGAGGCCAGACCTGCCAGGAACATACTTTGCAATCATATCATCAAATTACATAGGAGCGATGCCATGGATACATTTGAAAATCAATAGAAGAATCTAAAAAACGAAGAAAAAATAAATCTAAATTTCACAGGCAGACCAGTGTAGTGATCTCTAGAGAGCAGGAGTGATACACAATATTTGTCTGATATAAACTTAAAACCTGAGCAGAAGCGTTGTGCTCGTGCTGAAGCTGTGCTATATGGACTGTTAGGGGCCAATCCACAAAGAATGGATTGCACGGCGCTAATATCACCCTCAACTGCGCACGATTAGCGAGCGCTATTTGCTCCGTCTTTGCAAGCTATTCACTAAAGATATTGCACGGATGATATACTAGCGCAAACACGCCCATGGGTGTGGAATTTGCTCCCGATATCTGCCAGTGCAGTTGGCTTGCGGAGCAGTCTGCACCTGGCTGGCAGCGTTGTTGGCAGATATCAGGAAGGGGGGGAAATAAACCAGAACTGAGGGAGAGGGAAGCTCTTAGACATAACAGTATTTTTCACCATTTGTATTTTGTTTATTTCGTAATGTATAGAGCTTTCTTAATTTGTATTTTCATCATTCATCCTTTGTTTTTGTCACTACCTTTCGTCATTGCATTTGTTTGTCATGTCATCCCAATAAATTATTTTTAGCAGATGGTGCTGAATCTTTAGACCGAAGTTAGGCGGGACTGTGCCAGTGAAAATATAAGGAGTGTTGTGAATGTACACAACACTCCTTACAACTTACCATCTTTAGATAATACAATTGGAAAACGTCTTTCTAAAAAATCATTTTAAACTGTTATATGGTCTTCATCTGAGATACTCAATTGAGGCATACTTTATCAACCCCCCCCCTCTTTTCTTGATCCTCCAATCACAACTGTTGCTTCCTGTTGCCATTGGAGGATCAAGAAAAGAGGGCAGGGCTTCAGACGGGTCACTTCCTATCTACTTGTGACAAGGCGGCATGCACCAGCATCTCTGCGTCCGTCTTCCCCTGTACAGAATCAGTGCAGCCTCCTACAAATGAATCAGCCCAGAGAACCTGACTCACAGTAACCGTTAAACAAAGAATGTCCAGCAACAGCAATGGAGGAAGAGATGGTGAGTAATAGTACACTAAGCAGCGATGACTAAAAGCTTGGCCTACATTCTGCACTTTGGACCATGTGCCGGTGAATGGGACTGGGTGGTGGAGTGCACAATACACTAGAGATGGGCAAACTCACACAATTACTATTCAATAGTCACTGGGAGCTATTCCACTATACCGCTTAAGAGGTTAATAGCGAACATGACATAATCAAACAATCGAGCTAGCTGGCTGCCGTCATTGCTAACAGCTAATGCTAGCGGACCAGGCTAGTGTATTTCCGAGAACAAAAGCATTCATTCTGAACGTTACATCGCTGATGCTGGAAATGTGTGAAACAACATGGTGAATAGGGTTGGGCATCGTTTGGATTTGAACGATTCCGGTTCCGATTCTCCATTTCAATTCTTTGAGGTGCAGGTCAAGACAGGTCACAGCTTATTTTTATTATTATTTTTTGTTTTTAAATCATAAATTTTTTTCATACTATTCACATTGTCAGTTGACTTGATACAGTTTAATTTGGTTGCTGTACTGTAACTAGGGTATTAATTAAAGTAAAAAGAAAAAAAATCGATTTTTTTTATAATATAAATTAAGAATCAAAATGCAAATATGTTACCGGAACCGGAAGTTAGGAACCGGTTCCTATTAGAACCGGTTCTCGGTGCCCAACCCTAATGGTGAACGTACAAAACGTTGCTTTGGTAACCGTCGGTAGTGTGATAGTAAAGGGTTAACCTTCTGTAGTGTGGCAGTGAAAGGGTTAACGTCCCGAAATGAGTGGGCTGTAGCTCTATCTCCCCGTAGTCCCCCTCAGCGGAGGCCCCGTAAGAGATTATAATTAACCTCGACACCTTGCAGTGTCAAAGCACTTTAAAGTTCCCAACACTTCAGAACATAAGAGAGGCCCTCACAACCCTCGTCTGACTTCACGCAGAGCCGGTTCTCCTCTTCTGCTGGCGGACGAAAGCATAGCAGGAGGAGTGAATGAGCTGCCGCAGGGATTCCAAGCAAACTTCTAAAAAGTGAACTCGCGGGTTTTTCAGTTTCCATCAAAACTGGAACATCCGGTAACATCAGAACAAAAACAGCACCGAAATCGAATTTTCTCAAACTCACTGGCATATATGTCAATAGTACTCCGGAATGCTCTGCCGGAAAATATCTTATCTACAATACATAACAAAATGACTTTCAAAAGATATATGAAGAGATATCTTGCAATCTTGTCAAGTATAACTGTTATCGTGTATTTTTTTTTATTTGACTGGAATGTTTTTAATAATGTGAATTTTATTTGTATACATTTTTTATTTGTGCGTTTTGTTTTATTTTAATCTGTATTTTTAGTTGTACATTTGTATTGTATTTGTTTTGTCCAGGACCCGTTCACACTCACACACTGACACAGCGGAGGCGGCCGCCGAGGAGCTGGGATGGGACCGGGGGACCTTCCAGACGACCGCTCAACCTCCTGAGCCACTGTCACCTTCCAGACGACCGCTCAACCTCCTGAGCCACTGTCACTTTCCAGACGACCGCTCTACCTCCTGAGCCACTGTCACCTTCCAGATGACCGCTCTACCTCCTGAGCCACTGTCACCTTCCAGACGACCGCTCTACCTCCTGAGTCACTGTCACCTTCCAGACGACCGCTCTACCTCCTGAGTCACTGTCACCTTCCAGACGACCGCTCTACCTCCTGAGCCACTGTCACCTTCCAGACGACCGCTCTACCTCCTGAGCCACTGTCACCTTCCAGACGACCGCTCAACCTCCTGAGCCACTGTCACCTTCCAAACGACCGCTCAACCTCCTGAGCCACTGTCACCTTCCAGACGACCTCTCTACCTCCTGAGCCACTGTCACCTTCCAGACGACCGCTCAACCTCCTGAGCCACTGTCACCTTCCAGACGACCTCTCTACCTCCTGAGCCACTGTCACCTTCCAGACGACCTCTCTACCTCCTGAGCCACTGTCACCTTCCAGACGACCTCTCTACCTCCTGAGCCACTGTCACCTTCCAGACGACCGCTCTACCTCCTGAGCCAGTGTCACCTTCCAGCAACGCTTTTGATTGGATGATCGAGAAAAGAGGGGCGGAGCTCGAGATGGGTCAATTATTTCCAGAGGCCGACATCAGACCACAGTGTGCGCGTGTTCTTTCAGTCAGCTCCTATGGAAGTTCCCCCCCACCCCTCCCCACCCACACACACACACCCCGACCCCCTCCAGGCCAGACACCTCGCTTGTTTACATTCCAAACCACTTTCTTTCC
Source organism: Notolepis coatsorum (assembly GCF_963971535.1). Classification (NCBI taxonomy): domain Eukaryota; kingdom Metazoa; phylum Chordata; class Actinopteri; order Aulopiformes; family Paralepididae; genus Notolepis; species Notolepis coatsorum. The sequence goes on from NC_140175.1 coordinate 89,834,879, forward strand.
ACTCCTAACAGGGGGGCCTGCCCACCCGGCTGCTCAATTACAACAACAGGCTGCTGATGTGTGACCAGGGTTTTATCACATTCACACACACAAACAAAACGCGCACGCCATAGGTCTGACCTTCACAGAGGTTCAAAACGTGAAGATAAGAAACAGCTGAACATTTGAAAACCTCTAACGACGACAGTTGACTCACACACACACACGCGCACACACACACACACACACGCATACATACACCTCTAACGTCAACAAACTGTACTCACCGGCAAATGATTAAGAGGCACGTCAACTTGTCCCAGGAAATCATCTCTGGTCTGCAGAAAGAAAAACAAGTAGCTCAGGTTTAGCGCTTAGCGGTTGCTTTTTCAGCCCGTCTGAGACACGGAGTGAGAACAAGAGCTCCATTTCCAGCAGGGCTTCAAGGAGGGGAAAACACAAAAGTTAGGGGAATTACCAAAGCCCACCGTATGATCCATGAGTAGTATGTGAGAGTGTGTGTGTGTGTGTGTGTGTGTGTGCGTGCGTGCAAGCATATGCGTGTGTGTGTGCGCGTGTCTCAAGACAGAAGCGAGATGCACCCAAAAAAGGAGAAGAGAGTTGATATTCATTGAAGAGAGAATCCCATCCAGTTACTTGGACACCTGTAGTGACCCACTGTCGTGGATAACGGCACCGCTATGAATGATGCCGTTACAAGCTGCACTCAAAACAACCCATCATAATCATCTAATTCTATACGCTTCATTGTTCTGCTAGCCAGAACAACATTGACCTCATCTCAAGCCCCGCCCTCTTTTCTTGATCCTCCCAATCACAACCGTTGCTCCCCTCCAAAGAGTTTGTCCGAGTGAAGCAGCAACAGTTGTGATTGGAGAATCAAGAAAAGAGGGCGGGGCTCGAGATAGGGTCAACTCCCGACTAGTGTTTTTTTGCGGGTCACAATTGCCCCCTCTTCCAATCAAATGAATGCATGTGATTCATTTATACTCTTTTTTTTTAAGTGTATATTAAGTGTCCAAGCAGCAGGGTCGGTCTAGGGTGCGTTTGTCGACAGGCCTCTGGTATCACTTCATAGAAGAACAACCCACCCCACGACCCGGCGAGGGAAAAGCCACTTCAACTGCCACCACAGAGCTAGGGACCCAGAGAGAGAGAGAGAGAGAGAGAGAGAGAGAGAGAGAGAGAGAGAGAGAGAGAGAGAGAGAGAGAGAGAGAGAGAGAGAGAGAGAGAGAGAGAGAGAGAGAACGCCTGAGAGAAGGGGAGAGGAGGTGGCGGGGTGGAGCCAGAGAGGGGCGGAGTGTGAAATCAAATGCACCTCTAGCGTCCCCCGTCCTGCACTCATTAATGCGGATTGAAGGAAAAAGGTAAGATTGACAGGTGATTGAGCCACACAGCATCAGCCCTTTGTGTGTGTGTGTGGGGGGGTGATGATTATTACCTGTCCAATGTGGAAAAGCCCATTCTTGGAGGCAGCCTGTGTGTGGGATACAACTGGTTTAGATTACAGTCAGGGACAGTGGAGGCCGAGATATGCTTCAACATCGGCTGTCTCTCGATATTTTGCGTGTGGGAGCTAGACCGACATACTTCCACCACGCCAGAGCAACTTGTGGGTTGCAGTACATCGCCGAACCACTAGGTGGCTGTACTGCGTTGTGGTCATAAAAAATGGCTATATTTAATGTAGTTAATCACGATCGATAATGGAACTCTGACCAAGCTCCCGAGATGATAAATGGTACGTCAGAGGAACACGTACTGTACACGGCCCACAGTGCAGGGCAGCGGCCAATCACAGCTCAGCTGGAGTAAGGTAGTGTGAGGCAAACTCAGCTATTTTCATTTCAACTTGTGTATTTTCATCATTTCGTCAGTTTTCCAGTACGAATGGGCTCATCTTTACACTCCTATTATTTATGCCGATCTGAATCAGGAGGGGAAAAAGTAGATGGCTGGGAACAAGTCAACGGACTATATTTACATGGCGGCCATTTTGCTCTTATGTCATAGGTTGAGATTCTACCTAGGCTTGTCATGGTAGTCGGTGAGCCTGGTGTTACGGCATCCACAAGTACATTAATCGCCCACCACCTCCACCACATGCTTTAAAAAAAAATATATATATAGAAATAAAATATGGGGCGGCTGAGTGGAGCAGTGGGCAAGGCGCTCGCCACTAACGCAGGACATGCTGGTATCGAGCCCAGCTCTCTGCGTTGCTACCGGCTTGGCAGGCCGTCATACTAACACAATTGGCAGAGTTAGAGGGTGGGAAAGCCGGTGGGTGGGGATTGGACGTTGTGGACAGCGACTCCTACAGGTCGGTTGGGTGACGCCGGTGCGACGGAAGCAGGAAGTATCGGGGGCAGCGTGAGCCTCCCACACGTTACTCCTCGCCACTGAGAGTTCGAGCTGCTGCGGTGAAAAGATGCGACAGGCTGCCTCCTCGGGTACCGGAGGGGACACGTGATGCAAGGCTTCTATCCTCACTACAGCCGACCAGTGTGAGGCATAGTCTAGCAACGTTCAAGACAGGGGAGGGGAGAATTGGAAATACGAAATTGGGATGGGAGAAAATTGAAAATGGGGAGAAAGTGGTAGAAATAAAATATTAAATACATTTTCGCATATCAGTGCCCACATTCATCAAATAAAAGAAAATAGCATTTGTAAAATACTATCAATACTTCAGACAACATTATAAACTGAGTGTGTCTGATCTATTGTATAGGTCACAGTAACCTACAGAGTAGCTTAAGTTTCACTTAAATTAATAGTTACATAAGAGTAGATTTAACTTTGCGGGAAAGAGGGTAAAGGAGGCTCTAGAGACGACAGGTAATTTCGTGTCAGCTACATTGATCCGCCAATGAACATATTTTTTTATTAGAACATAACGTCAACATAATAGTAATTGAAAATGTATTAAAAACCAGACGTAGACGGACACGTTGGATCAATGTAGCCGCATAACTGTTAAAGATCAAAGGAAGCACTTTACAGATATTGAGCGTCATTTTCATACTCCTTTTCGAACATTACTGTTTTGCTCGTTTGTTTTTTTAATCTGTTTATTACTTTGTTTTATTTACATTTTTTTATTTATTTAATTCGTTTTTAATTTATGTTTGAAATAAATAAACTCATTCATTCATTAATTTTGTAAAATGTCCGGTGTCACCGGTAATACCGGTGTTGTCACGAGTCTATTAGTCATGAGAAATTTCACATCACCACGGCAACCCTACTTCCACCCTGGATGGGAACAGGGTGGAAAAGCAATCCCAACCTGAGCGTAACATAATCAGTCAATGTTCGACTGTCTGGCAGCAGGACAGCCTGGAGGCCTGAGGTGGTGGTAGTCCTCGTGAGTTCAAACCCCAGTCAGAGTGTTCGTTCACACTGTAGAGGAATAGACTGGAGACACATAAGGTGAATAAGGTCCTAAGTGAAGTCTACATTATTCTCTCTTTTTTTTTTTACGAGAATAACCACCAATAGTATTCTCATGACGTGTCATGCAAGCTAATATGCCCCCCGCCCCCTCTATCACAGCTGGTTTAGGGCCACGTTTGTCATTTAATGAGTATTGCCTGTTATTTGATTACAACCACCTGTTTGCCTACTGAGAGGTCTGGAATGGAATACTATGACTAGCCTAGGTCTTAAATCACTACTGGCATCTTACAACTATGCAGGGATATACCGATATCGATACTGGCATCAGATATCCGTCTGATACCAGGCTAAAATAAGGTATCATATCTGAGACTTCCCCCCAATGCGATATAATCCAATACCAAGAAACATGTAATATGCTAGAAAACTAAGCACAGTGACTTGATTTGCTGCACTTACATTAACATGCGTTAGATCTCACTAATGGAGAAAAACGTATTATAGATCTCAATCAGTTTTGTCCAATGACCCCAAACTGAACGGTCTAAGTCTACACTGTAAAAGCGTTGGATCACTACTCCGTATTGGCCAATACTGAAAGTTTAGTACTCTGAATGGGCAGTGGCATCCTTATCTAAATATTTTGTACAGAGCCCTCGACTAAGCTGTACCGGAATCATCTATTCTACAGTATAGACAACCACACTAGTAAGGTGTGTCATCGGGTCCATTGTGGTAATCTGTGACGGCCAACAGTACTGGCTGGTCAGGCAGCGGGTGAATGAGACGTCCCACCATCGCTTACTGAACTGCCATTCAGTGGTGAAAGGTTACAAATGAGTCACAGATAATGGGTCATAAATGCACAGGCATGTAGCGCGCATGCACACACACACACAAAATGATGTTTATCTTGGAAAAGGCCAGAGGAAAATGCTGAAAGTGAGGTAGACGCAAAACAGTGACTAATTTGTAGCTATTCTCAACCAATTCAACAACCATTAAACAATATTTCTTCCGTCAATCTCTGTAATTCAAAAACTGAGAAAGGCCAATAATAACACAGCCTTTAGGCAAAGAACCAGAGTAAGACTCACATTGGATTGCACCAGAGCTGAGCCATTGTGAGCAGGTAGACATAGCTTGATAAACCTTAGCCCCTTTCGTGACTGTGATACACGAGTGAATCCAGTCACTTCCTAGCCCATAGCAAACCAACCTATGTTGACCATGAAGGACTGGTTCTGCCTGAACCGTTCGTTATACAAGTATCAGAGAAAATTCAAAGGTACTCAGTTGCACGAGCGTTTCGGACAAAAATACATAATGGTTTGAAAGCTCGGCGTTGCTAATAAACATTTTAAATGTTTTTTATAAACTGGTCAACACTGCTCAAACCGGCTTTATTTCCGCGTTTGGCTGCCTGGTGCGCCTGCAGTGTGATCACAGCGCATGCGCATCATGCACCCAACGCCGGAAATAATCCAGTGTTGACATAGTTTATAAAAAATATTTAAAATGTTTATTAGCAACGCCGAGCTTTCAAACCATCACGTATTTTTGTCCGAAACCCTCGTGCAACTGTGAGTACCTTTGAATTTTCTCTGTGATACTTGTATAACGAACGGTTCGGGCAGAACCAGTCCTTCATGGTCAACATAGGTTGGTTTGCTATGGGCTAGGAAGTGACTGTGGATTCACTTGTGTATCACAGTCACGAAAGGGGCTTGATAAACCTGTACATGGTCATTCGTTCTGAGGTTTGGTCTGGCAATAGTGGAAGTATGGCTTGGAGCAGGGGTGCCCAAATCTTTTGACATGGAGGGCAGAGGGTCGACACTTAACGTGGGTGGTGGTGCGGCGTAAGGACATCACATGACATTTGACATTGATTAGCATTAGCCTATTTGGAAATGTAGTAACTTCATGTCCTACACCTCTTAGTGTTTGTTCATATGCAGTGTAATAAACAAGTCGTCTCAAAACCACTCCTCAAATGGAATTAAAATACATCAAAACAAAAACAGAATAATTTGATCACTCTCTGGAACTCTTTGTAGGACCAAAAATAATGTTGTGATTGTTGTTGGACAGCAACCATGCTGGTCTGGACCCTGCTGTGTGCAGTAGAGTCATGTAGGCTGGCCTGGTCTGGTCTGGACCCTGCTGTGGCCAGTAGAGTCATGTAGGCTGGCCTGGTCTGGTCTGGAGTCTGGACCCTGCTGTGGCCAGTAGAGAGTCATGTAGGCTGGTCTGGTCTGGACCCTGCTGTGGCCAGTAGAGTCATGTAGGCTGGCCTGGTCTGGTCTGGACCCTGCTGTGGCCAGTAGAGTCATGTAGGCTGGTCTGGTCTGGACCCTGCTGTGGCCAGTAGTCATGTAGCCAGGTCTGGTCTGGACCCTGCTGTGGCCAGTAGTCATGTAGCCAGGTCTGGTCTGGACCCTGCTGTGGCCAGTAGTCATGTAGGCTGGCCTGGTATGGACCCTGCTGTGGCCAGTAGTCATGTAGCCAGGTCTGGTCTGGAACCTGCTGTGGCCAGTAGTCATGTAGCCAGGTCTGGTCTGGACCCGGCTGTGGCCAGTAGTCATGTAGGCTGGTCTGGTCTGGACCCGGCTGTGGCCAGTAGTCATGTAGGCTGGTCTGGTCTGGACCCTGCTGTGGCCAGTAGTCATGTAGGCTGGTCTGGTCTGGACCCTGCTGTGGCCAGTAGTCATGTAGGCTGGTCTGGTCTGGACCCTGCTGTGTCCAGTAGAGTCATGTAGGCTGGCCTGGTCTGGTCTGGACGCTGCTGTGGCCAGTAGAGTCATGTATGCTGGCCTGGTCTGGTCTGGACCGTGCTGTGGCCAGTAGAGTCATGTATGCTGGCCTGGTCTGGTCTGGACCCTGCTGTGGCCAGTAGAGTCATGTAAGCTGGCCTGGTCTGGTCTGGACCCTGCTGTGGCCAGTAGAGTCATGTAAGCTGGCCTGGTCTGGACCCTGCTGTGGCCAGTAGAGTCATGTAGGCTGGTCTGGTCTGGACCCTGCTGTGGCCAGTAGAGTCATGTAGGCTGGTCTGGTCTGGACCCTGCTGTGGCCAGTAGAGTCATGTAGGCTGGTCTGGTCTGGACCCTGCTGTGGCCAGTAGAGTCATGTAGGCTGGTCTGGTCTGGACCCTGCTGTGGCCAGTAGAGTCATGTAGGCTGGTCTGGTCTGGACCCGGCTGTGGCCAGTAGTCATGTAGGCTGGTCTGGTCTGGACCCGGCTGTGGCCAGTAGTCATGTAGGCTGGTCTGGTCTGGACCCTGCTGTGGCCAGTAGTCATGTAGCCAGGTCTGGTCTGGACCCTGCTGTGGCCAGTAGTCATGTAGGCTGGCCTGGTCTGGACCCTGCTGTGGCCAGTAGTCATGTAGCCAGGTCTGGTCTGGACCCGGCTGTGGCCAGTAGTCATGTAGGCTGGTCTGGTCTGGACCCTGCTGTGGCCAGTAGAGTCATGTAGGCTGGTCTGGTCTGGACCCTGCTGTGGCCAGTAGTCATGTAGGCTGGCCTGGTCTGGACCCTGCTGTGGCCAGTAGTCATGTAGGCTGGTCTGGTCTGGACCCTGCTGTGGCCAGTAGAGTCATGTAGGCTGGTCTGGTCTGGACCCTGCTGTGGCCAGTAGAGTCATGTAGGCTGGTCTGGTCTGGACCCTGCTGTGGCCAGTAGAGTCATGTAGGCTGGTCTGGTCTGGACCCTGCTGTGGCCAGTAGCAGCCAGTAATTAAGAGCATGGGCCCTGAGGACAGGCCAGGCCACGAGGGTCTTTTCATTACATTCTCGCCTCAACCATAACCAGCCTTTAAAGTTATGGCCGTGTGGACGCAGGGGGAGATATTTGCAGAGTCATCATGGGGTCACAGCTGAGGCTGCAGCTGCCTCCCTGGGCCAGATTACACCCAGAGGGAGGGAGGGGGGGTTGAGAGAGATAGAGAGAGAGGGCGAGAGAGAGGTATGGGGGTAAAGACGTGTATAGACCTCTTCAAAGTTGACAACATAAACATTCTAAATGGGGACACGTTCACTTCCTGTCGTGGTGTTTGCCAATAGCAACAGCTGACTAACTGACAGGAGATACACTTGGCCCAAAACGGTCCGCTAGCAACGCAGTCGCGCTGAAAAGGTCTATAGGTAAACCTGTGATAGAGAGGGGGTAAAACTAGAGAAGTAGGTGAAGCAATAAGCCTCGTTGAGCTGCGGTGCGTTGACCTGGTTGGCTGGCACGTCCGCCACATTACAGGAAGAATATTGTGTTTCTAAATCATACATGCCTGAATGGAACAGCTCCGAGGTAGCAATACCGTGTGAAAAGGTTACAATCCCATGTGACTCCCCGGGAGCGGAGGGGGGGAGGAGAGGGGGTATACCCGGTGGAGAAAGCCCGCCATAACAATGCCTCTCCTCAGTCGGAGAACTAAAATAAGGTTTGAGAAACCTCCCCCCACACACACATGCCCCCCCCCCCCCCCCACCGCCAGGTAAATATAGCTGCTAGCCAGACCCTGCTTCTAGGGCTCTTTGTGAATGGCAACTGGGGCTTTAAAACAGGGCCTGGGATTGAGGGCATAGCATGGCAGCATAGCTGTCTGCAGCCAAGCTGGCGCACACACACATACGCAGATATATACACACACACGTGGAGTTTCACACATAAGGCTTTCTAAAGGGGGCACTCCAACCACAGGGCACCAGTGGGGGAAGACCTGTCATTATGGTCTATATGAGGATTTCCCTTCTGCGTATGAAATAGGCTGTGGCCCTTGAGTAACACAACACCATGTGTCTTAATGGAGGATAGAGAGGAAGTGTTTAAGATAAGACTCCTGTCCTGTACGGCCGCCTGTACGCTGTCCAAAAACATAACGCATAAGAGGTGAGGAGCAGGCTATAGTGAGCTGAACACACAGGTCTAGTTAATAATATACAGTAGCAGGCTATAGTGAGCTGAACACACATTAGGGTCTAGTTAATAATATACAGTAGCAGGCTATAGTGAGCTGAACACACAGTCTAGTTAATAATATACAGTAGCAGGCTATAGTGAGCTGAACACAGTCTAGTTAATAATATACAGTAGCAGGCTATAGTGAGCTGAACACACATTAAGGTCTAGTTAATAATATACAGTAGCAGGCTATAGTGAGCTGAACACAACAACACATTAGGTCTAGTTAATAATATACAGTAGCAGGCTATAGTGAGCTGAACACACAGGTCTAGTTAATAATATACAGTAGCAGCTAGCAGGCTATAGTGAGCTGAACACAACAACACATTAGGTCTAGTTAATAATATACAGTAGCAGGCTATAGTGAGCTGAACACAACACACAGGTCTAGTTAATAATATACAGTAGCAGGCTAAAGTGAGCTGAACACACAGTCTAGTTAATAATATACAGTAGCAGGCTATAGTGAGCTGAACACAGTCTAGTTAATAATATACAGTAGCAGGCTATAGTGAGCTGAACACACAGTCTAGTTAATAATATACAGTAGCAGGCTATAGTGAGCTGAACACAACAACACATTAGGTCTAGTTAATAATATACAGTAGCAGGCTAAAGGCTGGGGAAAAAACCAAAACCATGAAGACATTTCCACCGCAAAATGAACTTCAGAGTTCAGAACTAGCATTGGGTTCTCAAGGTCGTACGAGTTAAAATCCTGGTGTGTTGGGCAGGGGTGTAAAAAGTACCCAGAAATTATACTTCAGTGAAAGTATGGGTACCGTCTCAAAATCGTACTCAAGTAAAAGTCAGAGTATCTGGCTAAAAACACACTTGAGTAAAAGTCAAAAAGTGTCTAGATTTTTTCTTTTTTTTTCGGTTTATTTTTTAGCGTTTATTGCTTTATTCTACTGGGCAGTCCAGTAGAGAGAGAGAGGTGAAACGGGAGGGAGACAGAGTGGGGGAAGACATTTGACAAATAACGACGGGTTCGTTTTTTCTTCTCTGAAATGTAATTGAGTAAAAGTACAATTATACAAACCTAATAATACTCGAGTAAAGTAGTACAAATCCCGCAAAACAGTACTTAAGTATTGTAACTAGTGCTGTCAGGCGAGTAAAATTTGTTATCTAATTAATTACAGGATTTGTAATTAATTAATCTAATTAATCGCATTTTAATCGCATAACCATTTTATGCCTGATATTCTATAATCATATTTCAAAATGCATGTGTCCGGATGGCAGAATTCAGTACCGTCTACAAAACCTTCTGTTTAATCATCTTCCATCTATTAATTTGCTTAGATTTTTCAGGTCTGGTCAATTTGAGCATAGTGTTATTCACAGTCAAAGATAAAAAAAAAAATTATTGATATTCTCATTTGGTTCATTACAATTTACTCAAGCCTAGTAACCGACACAGTATTTCTGACACTGGGAATACATTCCCTGAGATCCGATAGATGTCCCTAGAATCAGATACCAAGAACATGCAAATGGCCCATATAAAAGAAAGTCTGTAAATGTGTATTCTACGTTCTTATGGAATGAATGAGATTAAAAAAAACAATGTTATTAAAAAAAAAAAAAAAAAAAAAACACGATAATTTGCTGTGTAATTAATTAATCTAATTAACACGATAAACTGACAGCCCTGTAACAAAGTACAATTAATCAAGTACTTTACACCCCTGGTGTTGGGCCTGACTGGTGATGGGGGGGGGGGGGGGGTTATAGGAAAAGTGTCACAGAGTTCCCAGAATTCCCACTGACTTGATAAAAAGCCCTGTCACGTCCACTGCACTGGTGCTGGCGTTGTGGCAAGACAGGCTTAATATGGGGAGCTTCCTAGAGAAGGAGCTAGAACACCAGGGTACCACAGTGCTGCTCACCTCATCACGAGACATCCCACTCCACGGTGCAAAGCCCAAGTATCAACTTGTACTGCGTGGAATAGGCTGTATATACCGTATATATATATCATTATCCATCTGTACATACCTGCATATAATCCTTTTTACATATCTGTAGATACTAATATATATATATATGTACATATCGCTCACCTACTCTTACTAGTTATGCTGCTGGCCAGTATGACTTACTACCATAGGGTCTTTATCCCTGTATCACTATACATATTAATACTACAACTCTGTACATACATCTGAGTGATTAGCACTATTACTCAGTAGTACCGATTTATATATTTTATACCCAGTTTAATCACCTGTACATTGTGTATTACTATTGCACTTTACCGTTACATTTGCACTCTGGTTGGATGTCAGACTTATTTTCGTTGTACTGTACGGTGACAATACATTTAGAATCTAATCTAATCTAATATTTGGTGTCTGCAATTAAATGTGTTTTAGGGGGGAAAAAGCGAGGGGTCCAGGATGAACGTTTCCCCTGTTAGACCCCGGTTACCCTGAAGCCTCCCACAGTCTAAACCTCCATGGGAAAGTACTGGGAGGAATCACACACACACTCAGTCATCTTTAAGCCTCAGTCGGAGAGGCGGAGAGAGGGAGGCGAGAGAGAGAGAGGGAGAGGCGGAGAGAGGGAGAGGGAGGCGAGAGAGCTGCGACACATTCCACTGGGATCCATGGCTACAAAGCTAATGATGACACGGCGATAACTCCGATATCTACCGGATGTTGTTGCCATTTATATCCTTCAGTCGACAGTAAACTCTGTGATATTAGCAAATGGAAAAACATTTAGGCCTAAAAGGCCATGTGAAAATTAGGGCACTTTTCTTTTTTTATATATATATATAATCGATTCTTTCTGATATTGCAATCGACTTAAAGCCCGCCCTCTTTCCTTGATCCTCCCAACCACAACTGTTGACTAATCTCAAACCACGCCCCCCTTTCCTTGATCCTCCAACCACAACTGTTGCTTTCCTCGGACAAACAAAGTTTGACTCACAATATTAAGTTAAGAGAGAATGATCATTCCGGCTTCATTCATTTTCCTTTTCGATCAGAGTCTAAAAGAAGTAGAAAAACATGATAATCATGATGACATTTTTTGCACAGGTCCGTTTCCTTAGGTCTGCAGCGCCAAAATACTTAATTTAGAATGGTATCTTGACACACATTTAGCCTTTACCAAATATTGCAGCTTCCTGCAATTGGGAAATGGCACTGCTGGGCCATATTGTGATTCAGATCAAATAAAACCCCAATGAATTGTTCAGCCCGGGTGAGCATGTCATTCAAGGACGTGTGTGTGGTGGTGGGGGGGGGGGGGGGGGGGCTGATAAGACAACGATGCTCGGCTGGCTAATAAATAGAAACCGGTGGGGGTTGGGACTGAACGGGGAGCTCGAGCCGCATATGAAAAGGAAAACACATGACAGCGGCATCAAAAGACTCCAGGCTTTTAGGAAATGTTGATACCGATAGCTTGTTAAACTTCTCCACCGTCGTTGGGGACATAGTAGTGACGTCTCGGTGGTCTTAATCACTCGCGGAGCAGCTGCGCGGATAAGAAGAGAGATCCATACCAGCCTGGAGCCAAAGGAGAGACATGCCGCCCGCTCTCAAAATCAACAACCGCACTCCGAACGGGGCCTAAAGATAGAAATGGGGCAACTCTCAAAAGAGGAGCCCCTGCCAATGTGAGTATCGTCCAAAGTTACAGGAGTCGCGCTACGGTGTGCGACAAGTGTCATTTGTTTTTCCCAGTTTGAATCCGCTCCTGTTTTCCCTCCCTGTAATGGGAATGGGCTGATGAGCGTAAACACTGGAATGCCTGTGGTGGCGAAGTGAAAGGAAAGCTGGTGTGTGTGGTTTCAGACCCCGGCTATGCCAGGCCTGGGCTGCCCCACACTTCCCAGAATGTCACCACCCTCTTCCTGCACAGGGCTGGATTCAGCGGAACATAGGGATGTGTAATATTACAGAAAGACCCCCCTCCACTCCCCTCCCCTCCCCTCCCACACCTCCACCGTGGATTCCCATCAGTAACGGAACTCTTCCAGAATATTCTAGAACACTCTCGAACGGACCACTATCGACTGCTGAGCCTAAAGCGATGAGAGAGCGACACAAACTTTTCCATGCGTCCGTTTAAGACATTCCGTCTCAAGACCTTCGCTTATTTCATTAAGAACTGAATGATTTCATTAAAACTAAGTATGTGGAGCATTTAAAATTAAATGACGACCGTTTGAAGCAGAGATAAACAAAGCTTGTCCCCTTCACACAGCTTCAGAGCAGACAATAAGCCAACAAGATATTTTCCCCACATTAACAATCATTACCTGTGGATTATTCCAGGCAAAGTCGTTGCCAAAGCGTATGTCCTGATTTCCGAAACAGATCTTGAAATGGGGCTGTCTTCTGATTTTGAAAGTGCAGCCTTTAGGTCGCTCTTCCGTTTCCATTCTCTGCGTCTTCATGTCCGTTTGATTCTCTTCTGTAGTGTCCGAGCTCTGAAGCTGACCCTGTGCGGACGAGCTTCTCTCCAGTCGGATTCTGGGGTAACGCACCACATGTCCACCCTTGGAGCCGGTGAAGCCCAGATCGGTGCACTCTCCCTGGGATGAGGCAGCCTGCTGCCTTCCCTCTCCCTGACCCTGGTTCTGGTTGTGCTGGAGGTGGAAGACCAGTCTCTGAGTTCCACCATTACAGCCCGAACCTCGGTCCGAGCTCTGCTGCTGGACAGACCAGCCTCCGCCACCACCGTAAGGGAGGATCCTGAACTGCTGGACCTCAGAACCATCAAGGGACCTTCTGTGGATACACAAGCCCCCAATACTGATACCAGGTTGGCCTCTGTTGTACACAGCATGGCCATTAGAGCCTATACTGTAGACCCTACGCTTTGGCAGGCCGGGCTCTGTGGGATGACTTTGTGAGTTCACTGGACCATCTTGGCTGTAGTACGGAGGAGGTGTCGGAGGAGGCGTCGGGGGAGGCAGAAAGTCGGTGCCGACCCCCGGCTCCGTGTAAGGCGGGGCGGGTCCCGGAGGGGTGTAGCAGGGCGGCGGGGGTTCCTCCGCGGGTCCATAGGGTTCGTTGGAGCGCTGGAGGGAGATCTGCATGGAGGAGCTCCGGGTGGCGCGCGGCTCGGCCGACGACGGGGTGAGCTGAGGTATGAACATGGAGGAGCTGCGTTTGAGCGAGGGCTCCGGGGCCAGAGCCAGCGAGCTGGGAGGCCGGGCGAAGCGGTGGACGGTCGGCTGCTGAAGCTGAAACGGATTTGGAGGCGGCTCCATGCGGAATGTCATGGCCACATCGTCTCCACGCAGTCGCCCCGCAGAGTTTCCTTCCGACAGCTCCAGCTCCGGGGCCGTGTTGCTGCGGCCCGATCCAAAGTAGAGACGCAGGCGGTGAGACATTTCCACCTCCGGCCCTAAGAGCCCACAACCGTGCTCTCTGTGTGTCTCTCTCTCTGTCTGGCTGGCTGCTTGGCTCTCTCCTCTGGCTCCCGTTTCTGTCTCAGAGTGTCGCCCACTTCTCCTCTGCTCTGGCTTGTCTTGCTTGGCTAGCTGATCGCCTTTCTCCTCCCTCCCCCTTTCTCTCCCTCTCTCTCTCCCTCCCTCTCTCCCGAGTCCCTTCCACAACTTTCCCTCCCACAGTGGACTGTGTGGAGGAAAGAGGAGCAGAGAACTCACGCCACAAAAACAAAGAGGCACTGGCAGGGAGCTGACAACTCAACGCTACACACTCCAAGAGTGAGGGGGAGTGAAACCACAAGAGAGCGCGGGGGGTGGGGGGTAGGGGGGGGGGGGGGGGGGGCTTGGGGAGAGAAACAAAAAAAAGAAGTAGGATCCCCATATGCCAAACTCAGAGCACCACTGAGCAATAGCGACAGACAGCAGAAATAGCCTTAGCCGAGTGACGGCCAGCATTCCAGGCGTGATTGGATAAGAGCCGCGGGCGCTCCTGGTAACCGAGGTGATGGTGTGGGCTTGCCTGTCAGTCATGTGACCATAAATGTCTCCCCCCGCCTCCCGTTACAACCCCATGCTGCCCTCCAGTGCCAACTGTCCCCCACATGTATATCTTACCTGCCACAGACTCCATCCCCCCCCCCTCCTCCCCAACACAGTGCCTTTAACCTCCTTGTATCCCTGTCCCAACACTGCCCCCTTAAAAGGACCACACCAGTCTAATTTTGACTTCTCGCCACTACCAGAGATTGTTCCCGTCCTGAACAAAGGTTGTGTTTGTAGGTGTATACAGTGTGTGTTTTAGCTGGTATCAGCTTATCTTACTAAACACCATTCAAACTGCGTTTGATGTTGAAAAGGGGTGTAAAAAATACTCCATGAGACTTGAAAGTTGTAAACCGTACTAGAAGCTCTACTACAAAGAAACATTTAAGGTTTTTCATACGGAACACCTCAGTGCTACATTAAAAGGGTAATGACAAAAAAATCTATTTTTTTTCATTTGGCACTTTTCCTTTCCTGCCGGTCTTGTTGGCACTACTGAAACTGCAGAAAGAGCGTCCGTGTTTTGTTTTCACTAATAAGTCAGACACTGTTTCTCTTTTCTTTGAAGGTACTAAGGTATATAAAAAAAAATGTATTCAAGGACTTTTCCAAGCACATTTTGTCATTTTAAAAGGGCATTTAAAATGATCCAATTCACTTTTAAATTGGAAAAGAATATGATCCAATATTTATGGATAATATACCGGTAACTACTATTAGTTACACTTTAAATTAAAAAAAAAATTCTATTTCTTGATTCAGAAATTGTTTATCATGGATGAACAAAACTTTCAATGCGAATGGTTGATTTGAATTCCAAGGACTTTTTAAGCATATTGTTAATTTTTTTTCTGTTTTCAAGGAATTCCAGGCCTAGACTTTTTTTTGTAAAAAATCAAGTACTACAAGGACCTTGTGTGAACCCTGTAATTCACATGTAGGTAATGCAACCCATGTAAAAGTTATGTATTATTGTATAGAAATTTGGCAATATCTGTGCCGTCCGTTTATTTTTTATTTGTGTAAAGAGAGACTTAATAAAATATTACCAAAAAAAATATTCCCAGGTGCCAAAATAAATGACAGTGATTTTCACAAGGGTAAATTACCTACAGTATGCTATTGCCTAGCAACTTTCAAGTTTCATGGAGCATATTTTCAACCCTATTCAACATCAATGCCAGTGTGAAAGGTAGGCTGAGATCTACCAAAACAAACACTCTATACACAAGATCTGTTAAAGACAGGGACAATCTCTGGTAAAGGCGAGAGGTCTAATAAGACTGGCACGGTCCTTTAACTCATCCACACCATAATATGCGCTCCAGCCTGCCTGTGGCCCTCCCCTCCTCACTCCAGGTGTCAGCCTGGTCGTTTTAAACCCCTGTCCTCACCACAACATCACCTTCCTAAAAACCTTCTAATGCTCTTGCTTAAGGCAGCAGAGAACGGTAGAATCCCCTCCCTTCCTCGCACCACTCCCTCCCGTCGCCAGCCGGCCCCATGCCGTCTGTTTTTAACTGTGGCCGATCGGGGGGCCAAACCAACGGCACCCTCTCTCAGCTGCTCCTGATCTGTCAAGAGGCCAAGCCTGGCCCCGGGGGACGGGGTGAGAACAGGAGAGAAGAGAGACAGGAAGGGACAGTGTCAGAGAGGGAGTGGGAGAGGAGAGGGTGAGATTACAATCGGAACCCAGATGGTTGCAATGGAACAGATTCATAAATCTGGGTAATACACACACACACTTGGGAATGGTGCACTGGTCCCAATGGGATAAGAGGCTGCATGATATGTACAGGCCGCCCACATGTCCTTACTGAACTCAACTCCCCACCACTACCAACAAGGGACAGTAGGGATGGACTGTTCAGGCCCACATAGGGCTGGGCGATATAACGATAACGATAAATATCGCGATATATTTTAATAATCGATATCGAATATCGATTTTTTTTTTATTTTTTTTTTATTATTATTATTATTATAAAAAAAAAAAATTGTGACCTGCAACAGGGCAGTTTTAAAACCAGAGACAGTGGACAGACTTGTCTTTCTTGCCTGCAACTTAAAGTAATGGCTTTGCTTGTCCAAATGACAATACTGACCAAATTGAGATTTATTTTTCTCTTGTCCATTTATTTTGTTTGCTTTCTAATTTAAAATACAGTTTGAAACAGTCTGTACACAGTAGGCTATGTGTGCTAGCAGAACTAGACTCCAGTCACGAGTCACGGTGCACATGTGCGGTGGTTTGTCCACCAAAAAAGCGCCAAAAGATCGAAAATAAACTAGCAGAGCCAGAACTGTTCAACTCCCCTGGAGCCACAGCCAGCAGAGAAGCCGGTTTACTTTCGCTGCTGCAGCCTGAGAACTGGAGTGTGAGGGGATGTAACACTAAAGATGGCGGCAATGACAAAGAATTGCTGCAAAATAAACATACATTCGTTGTTAAAAAAAATTTAAATAATTTTTTTTATACTTATAACAATTCGATAATTATCTATATCGAGAAATATGATAACATTATCATATCGTTATCGCGATATGATTTTTTTTCCATATCGCCCAGCCCTAGCCGCCCACAGCAGGGCTGGGCACGAGTAATAAAGGTCTTATAACAGAGTGTTATTATAAAGTGTTACCGTAATGTCTTCCCAGATCGAGTACTCGCGTGAATTACTCATGTAGTGCCGGTAACGCTAGCATAGAGGCTGGATATAGTGTGTAGGTCGTTAGCCCTCTACGCTCCACAGCTTCCAGTAGTTCCAGCCTTGCAGGATTTTAACACTTTGAGAGCCCACCACGTGATAACACGTGTTATCAGCCCGCCCCCTGAATGCCCACCACGACAATTAGCGTGTGATTTTTTTATTAGCGCTCTGAATTCATATTTCATCAACGGAGTCTCCCGTTGGTAAACCAGCCCCATCAGGATCTCAGATGTGAAAAACCGCCCCCTATCGTCTCCCAGATGGTAATGCACCCTTTTGGAATGGACTCAATGAAAATGGATGAGAAAAGAAAAATCCGGAATCCACATTTTACTTCTCACTCAGGCATGTACCCCAAGCCGATCGGATTCATTGTGGACCATCAGAACAGCGTGGAATATGTGTTTACAGTATGTAGCGTTGGATCAATAAAAGCGATCGACTTTTGGAATGGCGATCAGGAATTGGAATGATCTTTTTGGATAACATCTGATCTCAGGTAAGGAATCCATTTTACCAGTCTTAGGGTAATCAGACCTGTTTTTTCACGGAGATATAAGCTTTTCCCCTATGTGTGATATGGCTGTGTGGCTGTGCGAGCGATCAGGAACTAAGAGAATCGATTTTCAGCTCGCGGCTCCAGCGTGCATACGTACACATATACTATCGATAATCTAGCGTTTATTTGAAAACGATTCATAAATAGGCCGAAAAATTACAACGTTCTAGAATATTCCAGTACAGGGCGTTTATCACAGAATCTTTTTATTTTCCTTGAAAAGGAGGACTTTTCAAAATGCTATAAAACGGAAATGAACCGATAAAAAAACAATCCGCTTCGACAATGTTGACTGGAAAAGGAGTCATTGATAAGCGACGGGCAGATTAGACACAGCCATAATTTAAAACATAGATTAGGCGTTTTTAACGCTAACATTGAAGTGGGTGCTGGGCATTCAAGCACTAAATCGTGCACCCCCTGGTGGGCGCTGAAAGTGTTGATCTCCAACCTTTGTCAATCAAGTGTTTTAATTGATTGTTATCCTTACTGGTCTTATTGTTATGATTTTATATGCCTTTTTTTGCTTAACTCTGTATGTGTACACTCGACGTGAGTGTAAATGAGGGAAACCTCAGTTGCTTTTTAGTTTAAATA
This sequence comes from Notolepis coatsorum, assembly GCF_963971535.1. Taxonomy (NCBI): domain Eukaryota; kingdom Metazoa; phylum Chordata; class Actinopteri; order Aulopiformes; family Paralepididae; genus Notolepis; species Notolepis coatsorum. The sequence goes on from NC_140175.1 coordinate 89,853,069, forward strand.
AAAGGTTTGAAATTAAATGAAAATGTCTTCTACTGTATAAGAGTCTTTCTGGACCGTGCAGCCGCGAAGAAACTACTGTGGTGTAGTACCCTCTTAAATCCACAAACAAATTACCTTCAATGAAAGTAATGGATAGGCTTAGTCGTCCGAATCGGATGACACTTTTACAGTCTTTTAAAGTGTGTACTGGGAACAGGCAGTGATAAAGTGCTATCACACTTAACCCATTGAAACCGGGAAACACATGTGTGTGTATATGCAGGCTATATAATGCATTTGTAGCAGGCGTTTTAAGTCTAAATGGGTTAATGAGATTGACTGGAAAATGAGTCATTGATAAGCGACGGGCAGATTAGACACAGCCATAATTTAAAACATAGATTAGGCGTTTTTAACGCTAACATTGAAGTGGATGCTGGGCATTCAAGCACTAAATCGTGCACCCCCTGGTGGGCGCTGAAAGTGTTAAGAGCGAGATTTCGGTTTCAGTGGCCAAAACATGCCATTATAAAAAGTTGTGTAAAACACTCATTTTCTGTGGTATTGTTATCAACTTTGGACCTGTACTAGATATGGCTTTAGGCTATGGACCCATTGTGGTATCCAGGCCATACCTATCAGCTGGAACCTGTAAGAGGCCTCTGTTTGCAAGATAATTCAAATGGAAGTAAAAAAAATTAAATAAAGATTTTAAAAAAGAACGTAAAAACTAGCACTCTGAGTGATTCTTCCTGTTGTGGATTAAAATTCTGAATGTTTCCTTTCAAAAGAGACCAGACTCATGCATGTGCTATAAGTATAAAGTATAATAAATTGCAGATTACTTTGGGTATGCAATTTTCAGGCGTTTCTGATAAATGTGCCCATCAGTTAAGTAATTAAAAACCTTGAGTTCAGTTGAAACGGCGAGTACTCAAGTAATCGATAACTCACACCCATCCCTAGCCCATAGCAGTCTAAATATGGGTAACCGAGAGTTTCCCCACTACTAAAATATAATACCAATACTACATCAGAAATATCACAGGAACTTTTTTCCAGTAAACCCCAAACAAATGATTGACAGACGGTTGTCCAGTTTAAACGCTGAGGAAGGCTTACTGCTGAGAGACATACATTGTGTAGTATCGCTGCCCATGCTCAATCACACTACCTAAAAAAGGGACATTTTGGTGAGTCCTGGACTATGGTGATGTCATTTATAGGCATGCTGCGGCCTCAACCCTTAAATCCTTGGACTCTGTATATCCCTCTGCCCTCATCACTAATGATAGATACGACACTCATCACTGTGTCCTTTATGAGAAGGTTGGTTGGTCACAATGGTATTTGTTCCTTTTTAAAAAAAGGTCCTTATTGGTAAGCTACCTCCTTATACTACATCATTATTGGAATGGAATTTTGGAACTGTGGGTGATAACGGACTCGTCTTCTCCTAGGCTGTGTCTTTGCCTCCTCACTCTCCCCAAACGCCCAGTTTATCGTGTTCCCCCTCCCCTCTCCTGTGTATAAATGGGGTCCCTTTTCTCTGAATCGGTCTCTTCTTCCAGATTCCAATAGCTAGTTGTTTGGTGATGAGCCATTCAAGCCATTATCTCTGAGTAAATTGTATTTGATATTTTCATAATTTTAAATTTCATTTAAAATAAATTTAATAAATTGTATTAACTGGATCCACCGACCGAGTAAGTTATTACGGCTTTAATCGGCCACATTCATTCACAGGACCTATGGAACCCGTTCTAGTGACTGGCTGGTCTGTAAGGTCCCTCGAGTTTGCTCTGAACAGGGTAAATCTACATGTTGCTATGATGCTCCTAGCTCATGGAATGAACTCCAAAGCTTTAAAGCTTGAGATTCTCCCCTCTGTTGCAGAGTTTAAAACGTTGATCTCCAACCTTTGTCAATCAAGTGTTTTAATTGATTGTTATCCTTACTCGTCTTATTGTTATGATTTTATATGCCTTTTTTTGCTTAACTCTGTATGTGTACACTCGACGTGAGTGTAAATGAGGGAAACCTCAGTTGCCTTTTTAGTTTAAATAAAAGGTTTGAAATTAAATGAAAATGTCTTCTACTGTATAAGAGCCTTTCTGGACCGTGCAACCGCGAAGAAACTACTGTGGTGTAGTACCCTCTTAAATCCACAAACATATTACCTTCAATGAAAGTAATGGATAGGCTTAGTCGTCCGAATCGGATGACACTTTTACAGTCTTTTAAAGTGTGTACTGGGAACAGGCAGTGATAAAGTGCTATCACACTTAACCCATTGAAACCGGGAAACACATGTGTGTATATGCAGGCTATATAATGCATGTAGCAGGCGTTTTAAGTCTAAATGGGTTAATGAGACTTAACTAGTAACTAGTCCCGTTATTTACTGGAAGCAGAACAGGGCTGGATAAGGATGTGAATGCTAAAAATGTATGTTCAACCCATAAACAGTTATGAAATATAAAGTTATGAATAATAGAGATACAGGAATACTCTGTCTGGTTTAAACATAATTATTGTGTTGTGTCATTTGTAGGCTTCAAAACATGTGTTCAGTTGTGACGCGTCTGTCCAAAAGGTCCACACTAGAACTGGAATGACCCAAGTCAGGGCAGCTTGACTAAGTACAACAGAGCTTAGCTGGACTTTGGTTAAAACCATGCTATGTAGATGGTTGTGGCAGAGCGCCGAGCCAATGGCAGAGGGGGTGGTAGTTTTGTTGTCTCAGTTTCATATGTATAAAAGATCTTTTTTGTTTTTCCTTGCAAGAAATAACTGGTACTGAAAATTGCATGTAAATCAATAAAGTGCCGTGTTCATTCCTGAATACCTTTCATCCGTAATCTCATTTCCTATAACGGCTCCTCAAAAATGTTTAATAAAATTTAAAAAAAATTATAATAAGGCTTCAGCCGTATGAAGAGAAAACTCTCTAACAGATTGCAGCTTTGATAAAAGGAACACCCTGCTCCTCTCTGGGGTTAGGGTCGAGCGAAGTCTTCTTTAAACAGAATAGATAGGATCCGTCTCCCATCCAGTGCCAGAAGAGGGACTAGACAGAAGACTCCCAGGTGGTTTTATAGACTCCGCTCGCTTACAAAATGCCACTGCAGATAATACTGTGTGGTTGTGATCATGTAGGGATATACGCTCCACTGAGATTGGCCAATTATGATGCAACTACATTGTTCGCAAAAGTATATATGTTCAAAGCCGTGTAAAGATGAATACATACGGTTAGATCTGGAACGACATGGACAGATAGGCACGTAAGAAAGATCGCAGGATAGTTATTATTGTAATCACAGGTTTCACTCTTCCTATTGTCTTCTGCCCTCCTATTCACCTCACATTCCTAGGCAACAAGGACACCGGTAGTTTCCTACTTTTGTCCGTCCACTTCCCATGTACACAGTACCAAGAAAGGGACATAAATTAGCCTTCCGAGTCGGGTTTGCGATTTGGCCAAAATATCACATGATATTTCTTTTTTCTAAAATGTTTCACAGTATAACGGTATTTGATTGTATTTAGTTTTTTTATGTCATTATGTTGTAATACAATTATAATACTTGATATTTTATTAACTTAAAAATATACAGTATATATATATATATATATATATATATATATATATATATATATATATATAAAGATGCATTATTTATTATCTTTGTTACAAGGAGAACAAGCTGGCTAAGCAGTGTTGTCCATAAAGATGTAATGTTTAGTATCTTTGTTACAAGGAGAACGAGAACAAGCTGGCTAAGCAGTGTTGTCCATAAAGATGTAATGTTTAGTATCTTTGTTACAAGGAGAACGAGAACAAGCTCGCTGAGCAGTGTTGTCCATAAAGATTCATTATGTTTGTTACAAATAAATGCATGATGTTTCCAAAGTCAATGAGTAATCGTGTTAAAATAAGCGCAATCTCAGTATTGACCAAAATAATCGTGATTATGATTTTTGCCATAATCAAGCAGCCCTCTGTTCAAGTGATACAGTCCTGCACTAAATAACAACTTTCAAGACTAAATTAACTTTTCAGAGGTGCCCCCTGGCCTGAGGGGCGTCCACCTGATGGTCCTCGACATGAAAAGGTTTTGAGAACAGGTAAAAAGGCAGCAGCTTGCACAACAACATGAGGACAACGAAGGCGTGATAGGAGGCATAATAAACACCATAAAGCCTATCAGAGGAAAAAGCTGCACATGCATCATATGGGTGGGAATCACCAGAGGCCCTACAATACAATATTATCACAATAATAAGAGTCACGATATTGTAATATCGCGATATATTAGGCAAATGATGTCCCCAACGGAAAACTGTCAACATTGTCAAACAAAAGAAAAAAAGTATTATTATTATAAAAAGAATTATCAATACTTAGTGTCCGTAATAATATCGGCAAATAATGTGATATATCGCTCTCTGTATAATTGTTTTCCCCAATCCATCACATTAATAAATGGGAGGTTATAGGCTACGTGGAACACTGTGCTCGCCTGAAGCTACAGTCAGTGGAAGAGAGAGAGAGAAAGAGAGGAGAGAATGGACAAAGCCCCTATGATAATGTGGCCTTTGAGAGGCATACAGTCTCCATAGTGAAGTGACTGCTTTGTTCCGGAGCTGCTAAGCCCTATGGTCCAGTCCTCAGTGTGTGTGTGTGTCAGCCTATCAGTGCCGACAAAAAAAAGAAGAAAAAGAAACGGGCTACAGCGATGACAACCCAGCGTCTTATGGTGAGTCACGGAGGGCGAGGAGGGTGAGGGAGGGGAGGTCGAGGAGAAAGAAAGAATGTCCTGGATTGTGGAGAAACGGGGAGACGGACAGCATTGTCTGGAGGCACAGTGACCAGACCAAGGCCAGACTGCGTGGTGCGTCCCCAGAGGAAGACAGAGCATGGTAAGAGAATGATGGCTGGGTTCCCACTCATTCCTAATGATGAACACAGGGTTCCCACAGACATTGCAAAATGAAATTTGAGGACTTTCAAGTACTTTTTTTTTTAATAGGGTTCGGATAAAATATTTATGGCTTGGGCGCCCGAGTGGCGCACCGCATACAAATATTTATGGCTTAAAACCAATTTCCGACAATTAGTTACACTTAAAAAATAAATATGTATTTCTTGATTCAGAACAATTTTATCATGGATGAACAAAACTTTCAATGAGAATGGTTGATTTGAATTTCAAGGACTTTTTAAGCACCTTGTTTTTTTTGTAAAAAATCAAAGCACTTTAAGCACTTCAAGGACCTTGTGCGAACCCTGTGAACAGCCTGAAGCATTAGCCTCAAACTGTCTCAGTACAAACCACAGCTAATAAGTTAGCACAAGTTAGCATAAGTCGGACCTCCCACGACCAGATTGCGTGGCTTACACTCCATCATTCCCTCTGTCAAATAAACTGCAAATTAATGGCCCCCTGCTCCTGGCCAGTGGCGTGGGAGCTGCCTTAGCAAGGACCTAGGGACAGACAATACACCCACCTATTCTGACTTAATAAGGAGAGGAGCAGGCCTCCATGGCTCATCCCTCTGGTGCTAAGAGAGGAGCCGGCCTCCATGGCTCATCCCTCTGGTGCTAAGAGAGGAGCCGGCCTCCATGCCTCATCACTCTGGTGCTAAGAGAGGAGCCGGCCTCCATGGCTCATCCCTCTGGTGCTAAGAGAGGAGCCGGCCTCCATGGCTCATCCCTCTGGTGCTAAGAGAGGAGCCGGCCTCCATGGCTCATCCCTCTGGTGCTAAGAGAGGAGCCGGCCTCCATGCCTCATCACTCTGGTGCTAAGAGAGGAGCCGGCCTCCATGGCTCATCCCTCTGGTGCTAAGAGAGGAGCCGGCCTCCATGGCTCATCCCTCTGGTGCTAAGAGAGGAGCCGGCCTCCATGGCTCATCCCTCTGGTGCTAAGAGAGGAGCAGGCCTCCATGGCTCATCCCTCTGGTGCTAAGAGAGGAGCAGGCCTCCATGGCTCATCCCTCTGGTGCTAAGAGAGGAGCAGGCCTCCATGGCTCATCCCTCTGGTGCTAAGAGAGGAGCCGGCCTCCATGGCTCATCCCTCTGGTGCTAAGAGAGGAGCCGGCCTCCATGGCTCATCCCTCTGGTGCTAAGAGAGGAGCCGGCCTCCATGGCTCATCCCTCTGGTGCTAAGAGGGTTAACACATTGAATTAGGAAGGTCCCCGACTCCCAATACCACCTGTTTTTTCCAGACCAAGTACAAGTATATTAGTATAAGTACTTAAATGTGGGTACTTGCTGATGCCGAATACCGGCGTGAGTACTTACTGTAATAATACGGTTACTGTTGTAACAATGACTTTAAAAACACGTTTTATTTTCATCAGATGTTCCTCACTTTCTGACTGTAAATAATTAAATATACAACATGATGCGGTTGCTGACATTTTAAGTAAAAATTATATAAATAATGTCAAATAATATAAAATATAAAAACTTCTCAACTTTGTGTTTTCCTGAACAAACATGGCACAGACGAGTAGTAGTATCAGAGTAGTTTTACGAGTACATGTGCACAGTATAGGACCCGATACCGATATCAGGATATCCCTACGTTAACCCTTTCACTACCACACTAGACGGTTTACAGGTGGTAGTGAAAGGGTTAACCTTCTGTGGTGTGGTAGTGAAAGGGTTAACCATTTGTTGTGGGGCAGTGAATGTATTGTCGCAGTGAAAGGGTTAACCCTTTGGTAGTGTGGTAGTGAAAGGGTTAAAGGGACACAGCCAGTACACATATAATAGGAATTAATGTAAATGTGAGTTCAGTCATAAAAACGGCCACATTAGACACCGGGACAAATTATTCTAACAAAAGGTTATCGTGTCTCCCATTACAAATGCCTACATAGTACACCCGGTAGTAAACCTTTCCATCTCCACTCCCACACAACCTCCCATGTCGCTCGTCCAGCCACAACAGCTGTATCCCTCAGCCTGTGTGAGACCCCCCCTCCCCAACAGAACAGGCTGGATCCTGAGCCAAGAACCCCCCCACTGACCCACCACCTACGCATATGTTGAATCAAACATATGAAGTGGGGGCGGCTAAGTGGCGCAGTGGGCAAGGCGCTCGCCACTAACGCAGGAGATGCTGGGTTCGAGCCCAGCTCTCGCCGTTGCTTCCGGCTTGGCTGGTCGTTCATACTAATACAATTGGCAGTATTAGGAGGTGGGAAAGCCGGTGGGTGGGGATCGGACGTTGTGGACAGCGACTCCTACAGGTCGGTTGGTGCACCTGTACAGCAGAATGAGGTATCAGTATCGGGGGCAGCGTGAACCTCCCACGCGCTACTCCTCGCCGCTGAGAGATCGCGCTGTACAGGTGAAAAGATGCGACGGCTGCCTCCTCGTGTACCGGAGGGGACACGTGACGCAAGGCTTCGTCCACATTGCAACCGACCAGTGGGAGGCATGGTCTAACAACGTTCGAGACAGGGGAGGGAAGAATTGGATAATACGAAATTGGGATGGGAGAAAAAAAATTGAAAAATGGGGAGAAAAAGTAGAAAAAAATAAACATATGAAGTGAACGTCCACTCCCCGTCCGTGGTTATTGAATGGCCATTATAGGAGGAACATCGGCATAGCTTCCATTATCCAATAACAGGCCTCAGCAAGGCAATGACATTCAGACTGCAGACGAAAGTGGCCCAAATCAGATTTTTTGCTCATATGAGACTGTTGTGGTTTTTCACAACAGTGTGAACAGCACAAATCACATGGAATTGGATCTTTTCACAGGGTTCCCAGACATTGCAAAATGAAATTCAAGGACTTTCAAGTACTTTCCTAAGCACTATTTTTCCTTTTAAAAGGGCATTTAAAATAATACAATTCACTTTTATTAAATGCCGTTTTTTATAGAAAAAATATCGGATCCAATATTTATGTCTTAAAACCAATTTCCGACAATTAGTTACACTTTAAATAAAAAAAATGCTATTTCTTGATTCCGAACAATTTTATCATAGATGAACAAAACTTTCAATGTGAATGGTTGATTTGAATTTCAATGACTTTTTAAGCACCTTGTAAAACAAATTGGCTGTTTTCAAGGAATTCCAGACACTTTTACACAATCTGCGCCAGAAACGAGTTAACTCGTTATTGCCCGCCATGCGTTCAGCGCCAGAAACGAGTTTAGTCGTTTTTGGGATCGTTATTTCGTTTATTCGCTATATCTATTCATAATTCATAGCTGCAGCCTCTGGTATAGACTTCAGACCCTGTCTGAGCTGGCAGACGGTCAACACCGCCCTCTACTGCCAGGCGGAGCTATTGCATCTAATTGAAAATGGGCTGGTGTGTTTTAGGAGGCGATCTGAGCCGGGCGGGCGGAGTTTAAATACTCAGGCGAGCCAGTTCTATACAACGATGTGAAACGGTCGGTAGTGTGGTACGGACCTCCACAAGCATTATTTGGAATTGTGATCACCAGATATTTGGATTATCTCTTTCGCATTACATCAGATACAAGGTAAGAACATTATATATAAATTTGATAGTTTATCTGACATTTATTTCTACCCCAATCACAGCCATCTGTGTGGACCGTGTATGGCTGTTTACCGTTGGCTGCGGTGGAGGGAGGGGGGCGAGCACCCCGCTACGACGGTCATTTCATGTATGCACAGAGACATAATAATGATAATCTAGCGTTGATGTTTAGATAATCAGCCGAAAAATTACAACGGATTACAGTAAAATGCATTTTTCTCGTCTTTTTCCTGGAATTACTGAAAAGCACCCAAACCATACTCTATTCAAAACGGTATAAAACGGAAATGTACGGATGAAAAAAAAATCTGTCTTGGGCATGTTGACTGGAAGCAACTCACTGAGGCCCTGTTTAGACGGAAACGCTAGCAGGTGAATCCGCAAAAAAAAAATTCGGATGTGCCTTTCGTTTATACGGAAACAGCGTTTTTACGGGGTGAAACCGCAAAAAAGTGAGACTACCTTCCAGGGTGGAATTCCTAGAAACGATAAACCTTTGCGCTATCATCTAAACTGTCAAACCGCATAAAACGATGACGAAGGGGTTGTCAAGGCTCTCGTCGCGCGTGCTGCTTACATCACAGGCATGCGCCAATAGCCTAGAAGCGTAAACAAAGCATGTCCGATTCTATCCATGGCGATCACCTGAAGGCTACATTGGCAGTACTTTTAAATACACAAGAATCTGTCCCGCGGCTATCACAACTATTAGTACTGGACCCACTGTCTGTGAGTGACTCTGCTTTGGTCCAATCACATTCCCCACCCACAGTCTGCGAATCAGAGGCAGAGTAGGGCGGGTCTTCACAGCACGTCATGTGACATATGCGCCAATCGTGTGACAGCGAGGCTCCGTCGTTCCGAGTCGTTCCAGTCTCGTCTGCACGCAGAATTCCATCCCAAAACACTAGTCTAAATGCAAAATTAAAAGTGAGACCGTAAGACGACTTTTGCGGTTTCTGTTCAGACTCTCTCCGTCTAAACGTAGCCTGAGACTCGACGGCGTTATTAGACCAATACGGTAGATATAATATAAGATATATTTTAAGCACTTGCAAATGTCGCAGTCTAAAACTATATCCATTGAATAAAGACCTGGCGATGAAGGGGCATCAGCGCCCCCCTGCTGCTGGCGGTCAATGTGTTAAGGACCTTGTGCGAACCCTGGACTGTTGTGATTTTTTCACAACAGTGTGAACAGCACAAATCACATGGAATCTGGTCTTTTCAATTCTGATTTGAGCGACTTTCATATGGAGGTCCTAAATCAGATACAGTTCTGATCTTTTGCAAATGCGACCTCAGTCTTGCAACTTTCATGTGACTTTTACGTCTAGATTGACACTTTCACAACTTCTTTTTTACGTACATCTTCTTTATTGTTCATTTGCGCATGCGGGTCAGTTCAGGAGCGGTGACCAGTTCACACTGGAAGCTGATCTTGGTCACATTTGAAAAGAATGTGAAAAGCCAAACAAAAAAGATAAGATATGAGCAATAAATCAGAATTGAGCACCAAGGCTTGTAGGTGTGAACTTGTAGGCGACCCCAAGTCAATAAACACTTTTCTCTACTCCAGCGGTATGGTTAGCCACGGATAGGGAACCTGTACACCAGAGGGACCGACTGAGACAGAGGTGAATTGATTACGCCGGATTACGCACGCCTGCTTTAGCTTTTTTATAACTGTAGCATTTAACATTATAGGCAGGTGTAGTCTGACATCACTTTAGTTTCAGTGCTGTCGCCGTCAGCAGCGCCAGAGAGAAGTGTAGTTCCTCACTGACCGAAAACATAAACGTTGTTATTTTGCTACCTTTACGATTAATTGCGAATTTTTTCATGTTGAGCTGTGTGGATGAATACACACAGAAAGGTACACCATGCCAATGTTCATGCTTTATTTTTTTTAAACGACAATGGTGGAACGAACTTCCCACCACAGTTAAGACAGCCGAAACCCATCCAAAAAATATCTAACCCTAACTAACCTTACTGTCATGCACTTGTCCTAATATACTAACCTACACTGTAGCACTCAACACTTTGATGAACATTGTTACTCAGCTGATAGAGTTGTGCTCTTCCTGATGGCTTGTCGTACAGAACTTGTAAGTCGCTTTGGATAAAAGCGTCAGCTAAATGACTAAATGTAAATGTAAATGTATACTAACCTACACTGTAGCACTCAACACTTTGATGAACATTGTTACTCAGCAGATAGAGTTGAACCCTTCCTGCTGTCTTGTTGTACAAAACTTTTAAGCCGCTTTGGATAAAAGCGTCAGCTAAATGTAATCGAGACGATTTAGAAATGTGTCCATTGGAAATTTCAAGAGGGGTGGACCACGCGGGAAACGGCAATGACGTAACCACTACACCTCCTTATGCCGAAATGTAATATAGTAGTCATGGCAACTGAAGTCCTACGGCAGGCCCCGGGGCAAAACCGCGTACAGGAAAGCGGAGTGTTCTCGAGCAACGCTAGAAACGAGGATTACAGCACCACCGCGATGACATAAGAGGAATGTAGGCGTCTGCCGGAGCACTCCAGTCACAAACGGCTTCTTCATAGTCAAGTCGATCTGGCCGCCAGCTAGAACAGAGGACTGTTGTTTTCTTGACAGAATACGATCAGAAGCTTTGGCCACAGACTCCCTTCCCTTTCCCCCGACTGCATCCCCCCCCCCCCCCCGTTTAATTCAAAAGCACAGAGCTGGCGTAAGAAGCCCATAGTTAACACCAACCCTACGGGATCTAATGCGTCTATGTGCCGAGGGAGTGCAGGAGAGAGAGAGAGAGAGAGATTTTAATATAGTTAAGGTTATATATGATTGTAAAAAAAAATTGTACTTCTCACAATCTTCCTGGACACTTGACATTTTCACACTTATTACTGTACATTTTACTGTATATTTTTGGCTGGATAGTTGTATACAAACCAGAATGTATATCCCCGGACGGTATTTTATTGTTTATTCTATTTTATTCTTATTTTTTATATTATATTCTTATTTTAGTGCTATTGACTACCTAAATGTTTATCGTTGTTCAATGCGAGCGATCTGTAGTGCCGAATTTCCCTCTGGATTATTAAAGGATTTCTATTCTATTTGTTGGCTGATGTTGGAGATATAAACAGACCACATGGCACCACTAGCATGTGGTCTCTCAAGATCACACGGAGGCTGCGGACAAACAATTATGATGAAGAATCGGCAGAGAGTTTAAACAGAAGAGAGGATTCTAAAAACCACACATAACCTAGTAGAATTAACTACTTAAATCCTGCAGATATTTGACAAAAATGTCAATAGTAGTGATGACTGTAGCATCCAACGACAGCTTAGTGTGATGTCAGAGGAATCATAGTGTAGATGACTTTGACCTAGTTTAAACATTTGTTAAATTTTGTATAATAATAGTAATGCATATTGTTACAAAGGATCAGATTAAACCGAATATATATATTTATTGATTGATATATATTGCATAGTATTTGTATATCGTTTGATATCCCTTGTATATTCCTTGTACATATACACGGAATATCCCTTTAGCCTATTACAGACCATAATATTTCATTCTCCTATTGGACAGCGGTCCACAGGCGCCGGGGCCGTGTCTCCAGAGTCAGGTTCAAAGCCACCGTCAAGACATGTCTGTACATGCCCGGCCTTGCTCAGGGATACGAGACAGAAATGAGGTTGGCACTAGATTGTTCGCCGTGCATATAAATATGGCGCAGGTGAATACAGAAGTAGAGTTACCCAATAAGTTGAAGCCTCACCCACGATACTCCGTGCGGTGAAGTATGGCCTGTTTTGGCCCCAAATAGAGCATTGAGACCGCGTGCGAATTAATAACTGAATTGTCAGAGTTTGGCGCTATACCGTCGAGTGCGACATATTTCTATTAAGTCAGTAATAGTCTATTTGTGTATAGTGTATCGTGCGGCTAAAGTTCTACAGTGACCAGCATCACCAACGCTTCCTCGTATCAGCTAGAGTGCTTATCCAGGCTGGGCTGCTTTCATGGCGCTTTCACCTGAGGAGACCTAGACGAGAACCGTGTGGACATGTACACTGGATTAATCTACCCGATGACTACATAGCCCTTTGCGGCTGGATTATATTTGTTTTGGTCCTGTGATTTATGGAGCGGAGAATAGCCGACGCCTACACGTGTGGGATTTACCCTGTGAGGAGACAAGTCGAGTCCGCGCCTCAGAGAGCCTGAGGCCGGCTAGCTTTCTTCACTGTGGAGCTACAGTCTACGGAGAACAGCTGTATTCGTCTGTGGATCAAGAGACTATTGCACCGTCTCCTGTACTTGGAGTCTCCTTAGTCATCGTTGACCAGACTCTCTACTACCGACAGATCCTCTACCCCTGCTGGCTTACAACCGGGGGGACCCTTCCAGTATCTCCCGCTATATATTACTAGTGTACCATAGATATAATTCCCTAAGATTCAGGTTGTATAATTACCTCCTGCGTAACCAGAGAATGGACATTCATTATTGATTTGCCTACGCACATTCCTTTGCCTTATAAGCGCATCCAAAGTAAAATACAGAGAAGTATATTATGTACCTTTTGCTGCAATACATACTTGATTACACCTTTGTGTGGAACCGATTCATTGTGGGAAGTGTTCATCATATTTATATATCATGTACTGTATGGCCAGTAATTAAAGTACATAAAGCGGTAGTGGTTTAATGATACCATACTTATCAATACAGTCAGGGAATTGTACCCCTCAGTTACACATATTGTGTTTTATGTCTGCAGTTTGCCTTTTGGCCAGTTGATTCACCTGCTGACAATGTTGACCCAAAAGTTAAGGTGCAGACAGTAATTCCTCTCCAGCAAACAAGGAACTGGCGGTGGCGTACATTAGCTGCTGTATCTCAGGTCATAGATAATAAATGGAGACCTAGTTGTTACAAGGCTTGCTTACAATGTAAAGGCAGAGTCTGGCCCCAGGCCTACAGTTTACAGCAAGGAGTAGTCCAAGGAACGTGGAGAATAGGCAAAAAATTATTCCATAATTTTAGTAATCCAGTCATAGCTAGATTCAATGTTAGTAATTTGCTGTTGGAACAGCCAATATGAATCATAGTAGAGAGTCTAATGTAGCCGCATATTATTATCCAAATAAAGCACACTGTAATAGATATATGTACAGTAGGAACATGCCAAGATATTGGAACATCCACTGAAAAGCATGAGGGATTCAGGATGTGAAATTAAACCAACTACAGCACAACAAATCCGAAGAGGACCTTAAAATAAAAGACTAATAAGGAGAACAAGAACAATAATAATAATAATAATAATAATAATAATAATAATAATAATAATAATAATAATAATAATAATAATAATAATAATAATAATAATAATAATAATAATAATAAATAATGATAAGAAGAAGAAGAATAAGCTACACAGGGGTGGCAAGAAGTGAGGAACTTTGAATCTTACCAATCTGTTTTCGTCAAACACCTCAAAGAGAAGCCTGTGGTTCTGGGGACACACCTGTGTTGGCAAGGTGGGAAATAACAGTGAGAAATAGTACAACAACAACAACAACAACAACAACAACAACAACACGCAGACAGACAGAGACAGACAGAGCAAAGCTAAAGAGGAATATTGAATAAAGTTGTATTTTCCAATGATGCTTTACAACAATATGGAGATTCAATACAGGTAGGGTACAACAGGTAAGCAAGTCTCTTCAAAAATGTCCAGTACAAATAAAAAGTGCTCTTGTCAAAACCTTGTACATAACAATATCAAAATCAAAAACAGGACATTTTAGATTAGATAATGAATATTTGACCAATATAAATGTAATAGAAATCCAAATATGAATAGTGAATAACATTATGGGGCTACACCAGTGTTAGCGATTTTTGGCCTTCCATCGCAAACTGTGCCACTGTAACTGGACCTTTTTGAAAACCCCTGCCAGGGTGAAGATTCAGAAACTATGTTTAAAAAGAAAATAATACAGGGCGGTCAGGTGGCGTAGCGGAGATTGCGTTCGTCACCAACCCCGGAGACGCTAGGATTCGCCTGTTCGAATCCAGCTCACCGCTCCGGGGTTGTCACCAGCTTGGCTGGCCGTTCACACTAATACAATTGGCAGTATTAGAGGGTGGGAGAAGCTGGCGGGGTGGGTCCGGGTCGTTGTAAACAGCGACTCCTACAGTTCGGTCGGGGCGCCTGCTCAGCGCGGATAGGATCTAAGGGGGGTAGTGTGATCCTTCCACACGTTACACCCTCTCAGTGAGAATCCGCGCTGCCAGGTGAAAAGAAGCGGTTGATTGGCTAGACGTGTGTCGGAGGAAGCACGTGATAGCCTCCACTCTCCCAGACAGACTGTGGGGGGTAAGTGCGCAGCGACCAGGAAGGGGATTGGGAATTGGCATAACGACTAACATTGGGATGGGAGAAAATCGGAAAAAATCGAAAAAAAAAAATACAAAAAATACAAATAAAAAAATACAAATACATTTATAAAAAAAATTATAATAATAATATGTATTTGTGTTGACGGGTGTAACCACAGTTTATGGAAAACGCTGACATCATGACTAATGGCCCCATCCACATGTATACAGATATGTGGTATTTTCTCTGCAATCAGGACCACGGAGAGCTCCTTGCAGGTGGAAAACTGAGTTTTAGGTCATGCTATCATCAAGTCATTGTTGTGTGGATGGAGAGATGTTCTAAAACATGTTCTAAAAAATTTATATATTTATTTATGTATGCATGTATTTCGTTATTTTAAAAAGGAGGGAAAACCTTGGTTCCAGAAATACCTGTGTACATATGGATAAGCCTCAGTCTTCTCCTCAGGCACAATATGTATTGCCTCCACACACAACTTAATTAAAATTCTATTTTTGGAGACATTTCAAAAGTTTTCCCGTAATTCGACTGACTCACTCACACACACACACACATACACACACACTTTGTCAGTCATTCACCGTCAGTCACTCACTCAACTACAGCAGTGATGAATTGTCAAAAAATAACTACTGAATGCTTTAGTAACGGTAAAAAGATTATGAGAAGAAAGGGTGGGAAAAGAGAATGACTTCATTTTTTATATCAAGGCAAGAATGACTTGGAACCCACATGGCAAAAATACTTTAACACAACTAATAAACAATGATTGTTATCTCATGGGGAGGAATCACTTGAGTGTGACTGGGCCTGTAAACTAGTTATTTGATTACATGGGCACTCATTTCCCTGACGTGCTTAAAGCTGAACTGCAATAAGGAAAGTACATTAGCTACCGGTTAGAGATGGGTGTGAGTAATAGCTTACTCTAGTACTCGCAGTTTCAACTGAACTGGAGTGGTTTCTGACCCCCCCCCCCATCACTAAAAGTGCTTGTTTGTGCCACTGAAACAGAAACTGCACTCTGAAATCCCACGAGGTGAGAGTTGTTGCAGGAAGACAACACTACTACATATTTACATGTGGAGCATGAAAGCGTTCTGTAAAACTTTTGTTGTGTTGAAACAAAGCTAGCTTTGCGTAAAAAAGATCAAATACTTTTTTTTTTGCACATTTCCAAATTGTGCCAACAACATGTCGGCCACTTTGCGTAGCATTCATATACTATTGATATGGACATGCCGTTCCATGAGCAGAGAGACCTGCTGCAGACAGAGTGGAGGTAATGTAATTATTATTACAAATAGAAATGATAACTGACTGGTAACTGTAAAAAGCATTGTTATGTCCGTGGAGCAAGACATAATAAAACTGGTAGTGTGTGTGTGTGTGTGTGTGTGTGTGTGTGTGTGTGTGTCTGTGTCTGTGTCTGTGTCTGTGTCTGTGTCTGTGTCTGTGTCTGTGTCTGTGTGTGTGTGTGTGTGTGTGTGACGCACGCAATATCTAGTTTTTCCTACTGCCATGTGCTTTAAGATGAGTTCTAAAAATAGATTTCCCTAAACAATTGCTCAAGCACTACAAGTAATTCATGCGAGTACTCGATCTGGGAAGACATTACTTGTGCCCTTCCCTGACCGGTACCACCACCACTTTACCATAAGCCATGTGTCAAACTCAAGGCCCGAGAGCTTAAAAAGTGTATGATTGTCTTAAAATAAGTTTAAAGCGTGCATTGACAATAAACTACATCTCCCACAATGCATGTCGATTATGTGACCCGTGAAGTGACAGCATCCCCCTACTAGATGCAGAGTACATCAGTGTTTAACTAAGGCGATTTCACCAACAAGTCGAATTGAGAAATATCTTCATTAATGATGCCAACATGTCCAGGAAGAGAAAAGTTGATGCAGATGGAAGGCAGTTTCAAGAAAGGTGGAAAAGTGAATGCATGTTTGTGGTTCAAGGAGAAAAACCGGTATGTCTTTTGTGTTATGATGATGCAGTGTCCGTCGTCAAAGAGTACAATCTACGTCTGCATTTTGACACAAATTGTCCAATAAATAAAAAGCAGACTGAAATCGCTGCAGAGTATGTTCACAGGAGCTACAGCCATAAACCATGCAGCAGTGAAAGCTAGTTTATTGTGGCTGAAGAAATATTGTCTGAACTGTCAGGTCCAAACTGGCTGTGTGACTTTGCTATGTTGTGTGACATAACCGAGCATCTCGCCCAATTGAATCAAAAGCTGCAGGGACGCAAACAAGTCCCACCCAAAACTTTACCAATATAGTTGTGAACTGAGACAACCCTAAGCCTTATTTTGTTATTTTTGGGTACAGTTAGAGTTGTGTGCTCAATGTTCATGCAGACACATGTTTTCTGTAATCAAAATATCTCCCACTAGTTGGATGTATGGCCTCTGCAAGGTTGAGTGCAGGATTTGTTTTTGTAACATGCTATATCTGTCCCACATGTTCTTTGCAGCTCACACTTGTTGGTTGCACTATAGTTCTGCCCCTCTTTACTGTGACAAAAAGGTTTTGAACAAACTTAATGTCATAGCTTGTATTTGATGATATTCTTCTTTGTTATGAATGGTTTGATCATTGATTGATTGAGTAATATGGGGTTCTTACCTGATAAAACTAAAAGGATTTGTTAACATAACATAAGCTAACATATTTTTACATCTATGCAAATGCATATGCAATATGTGTAACATGAACAAGTAATAAATACAGAAACAATATGTTTAACAATATGTAAAGGAGTAGTTACATTTATTTTACATTACATTTATACGGTCTTTGGCCCTTTGAAAGCATTCATAATGCTGATGTGGTCCTCTGTGAAAATGAGTTTGACACCCCTGCCATAAGCATTAAGTGAGGAATGTATCACACAGGAAGGAGTGTTTAACACATTCTTTTTATATAAAATGTTTTTATAAATAGCACTTACTCTGAAGTAGAACTCCTCGTTCCATTTGGGATTTAGAGTCTGAAAGAGAAGACAGGAAAAAACAGGATTAGAGTAAATAACTAGTTAACCATACATTTCGTCAGTGCCATGGATAATCAGCATTGCCTTCGACAGAGCAGAGACCCTTTAACCCTTTCACTGCCGCACTACCAAAACGGTTAACCCTTTCACTGCGACAATACACAGGAGGTTAACCCTTTCACTGCCACACAACAGCCGATTAACCGACCGCCGGTTGTGTGATAGTAAAGGGTTAACCTTCTGTCGTGTGGCAGTGAAAGGGTTAACCCTCTCTCACATTTCTATTTATTTATTTTATGTTTTAAGAACAAATTCTTATTTACAATGACAGCCTGGCGAGAGGACAAAAGGGCAGGGACAGGGAAAAGGGGGCAAAAAATTTAATACATTCATGAGAGTCCTTAAATCGGATCAATTTTGGCTATTTTCAAAGTATTTTGCATTTCATTCCAGTTACTGGGAGCAGCAAATTGGAAGGAGGATTGACCAAAGGAAGTCTTAACACAGGGAACATCTAGCAAGATATGCTGAGCAGTTCTGGTGTTATAGGGAGTAGATGACAATTTTAACAGGTGTATCAAATAAGGAGGGGTCACACAAAGGAGGTTTTTTTTAAATGAGTGTAAGCCAATGAATTTCTCCTCCAGAATGTAATGATGGCCAATTTACAGATGTGTATAAGTCACAGTGATGTGTTGAAAAGGGGGCAAACCTAATTGCTGAGTGATACAAAACATTAAGGTAACCAACGAGACTCTTGCTTGCATGTAGTGATGCACGATATATCGGCCGCCGATATAATATCGGCCGATATGGCCGTTTTTTTACACATCAGTATCGGTCCGATATAAAGATAGGGCAGATATTACAAAAAAAAAAAAAATTACATGTTTTGGCCTTAAATAGTTTCAAAATATCAGTCATTTCTGAAAATAAGTTACAAAAGTAAAAAAAAATTATGCGTTTTGGAAAATAGCTCTTTATTTGATTATCATAAAAAAGTGTTTTCTATACAGAGATATCGACATCGGTAAATATCGGTATCGGCCAAAACAGCAATATTAATATCGGTTATCGGTATCGGCCACAATTTTCACATCGGTGCATCACTACTTGCATGCATGTAAATTACATCACCATAGTCAAACAATAAGAGAATGGACATTTGGACTAGGGAGCGTTTAGCAGTAAAGAAGGAGTGAATCCTGTATAGACTTATTATTATTTATATTTAATTGTTTTTGTTGAGTGGTTTTTGAAAATCCAGAGTGCCTTTCCTACCATGTATAAAAAAAAATTAAAAAAAACATACACCACTGATTATGGGAATTTTCATCATGTTGCCATATAATAATAATAGGGAGGTGTAGTGGTTATGTCACTGGTGTTTCTCCTTGAAGTTGAAATTGTCATGTATTTCCAATGGACACATTTCTAAATCATCTCGTTTAAAACAAATAAAGCATGAACATTGGCATGGTGTACCTTTCTGTGTGTATTCATCCACAATCTATAAGCAATTAACACATTGGCGCCCGGGCACGGAGATCTCCATGTTTCGAGTCCATGCGTTGTGGACAGAGGCACGGATATATCCGTGGGAAGTTGTTATTGCTTTTATTCCATTTTAATAACCTATTCAAGGTCGCCGAGCGGCACTGCAGATTTACCCTACTCTATGAATTCGACAAGGTGCAATACCGGCCAGATCCTCTTAGGGGCGCTATCGCGATAATGCAGTGTGCCCTGTGGCTGAACGGATCAGTATTTTTATTTTTATTTTTTCAATGGAGATTTCAGTAGCAGGATTCTGGATGTGCAGCATGTAGCTTGGATTACGTTTCGGATCGCAGATTTCACCATGCAATAAGGGGATTTATCATCAGCCAATGGACATATCGATCTACCAGATGGCGATCGATAACGGGGAAATGCTCGGGGGGAGGGGGGGGGGGATCAGCCCGGACCACGGTAAGATCTTTTTCACGTAAATTACAGCCCGATCGGGTATTTTTTTGATAGCCATCCAGGCGTTCGGCCTATGTGGCTAGTTAGACAAACACGGTTATTGGTAATCAATAATAATAAACGACGTCCCCCGCCCCCCCCCCCCCCCCTTTCATGCATACATGCTTTGGGATCGTGTCGATCATATGCAGTTTGAGTTATTTCTGTAGCATCTGTAAAACGGAAATGCCATTGGATATACCGTTAGCAGCTATTAGCCCTATACTGTAACTAGCCTTCCAGAAAATATACCAGACCAAATCCGGTATAAAGCTTATATTCACGGCGCTATAAAATGAGAACCTATTGATGAATTTTTTTTCTTTACGCCATTTTGAAGGGACGGTTTATGGACTCAATTGACAATGAGAATGGACAGATAGCAATACTATAAAGTATAGATTTAGCTCTACAAAAAGCCCCACGTTTGTTTACATTCCCCGGTCCTCTTGACATTAATTAGACTCAGCCCAATGGCCCCGAATGTGTTAATCGTAAAAGTTGCAAAAAAACAACGTTTCTGTTTTCGTTCACTGAGGAACTACACTCACTTTGGCGCTGCTGACTGATGTAGACTCCTGGCTGTATTAGGAGACAGCACTGAACGACAGGTGTTCTACTGGTAAGTGTAGTTCTTTTTTAACGACAAATTATAAACCTTATAACTGACTTTATTTCAACCAGAAAAGCTTAAACAATAATGTTGGTGATAGAAGGGAACTCATTTTGTGCAAAAATGGAAAACTTGCCAATGTTCATGAGGCAGAATTATTACAATAGCCGATAATACATTTTCCCAATGATAAATCCCTATACGGGTGGGCCGCGCGGGGAACTAAAGTGACGTCAGACTGCACCTCCCTATTGACAACACGGCCACAGCGGCCATGTCAATGAGGCCGGCGGGAACAGAGCCGCTCCGGTTATGAATCTTACCTCTAGAGCTGCCCCTCTTATTCCAATAATCAGTCGGTGCAGACAACAAGGACTGATAGCACAGTTTAATAACCAAAAGCATCAACATTTATTTATTCACTCAGGGAACATGTTGGAATTGGGAGGTTTTGGAGAAGGTAACGTTTCGACAACCATTCACTGTACAAACCCACGACTAAAATGCTTCCAGTTGTACCAAAACGGTTCAAAGTAAAACATTTTCATAACCCCTGGAAGAGTGGATTTGTCAGTTTTAAGGAAGCAAAGCAGTTTCCGAAATGATTCAATGTACACTTAAACCGCTGGACTTATTACTGGTGACAGGTATGATACCCACCACTGTCGTTTACAAAAAGGTCGGATGGCCTTCTCTGGTTGAAAGGCGTAACTATCATTGGTATTTGTTAATTTTTAAAGCCCTTATTGGTAAACTTCTCTTACATCACAACACTGTTGGAATGGAATCTTGGAACCTATTCTACACGTTCAAATGACTGGTTGGTTCTTAGGGTTCCTCCAGTTTGCTCTGTACTAGGAAAAGTGCTTTTTCCTTCAATGCTTCCAACACCTAGAATGCCCTCCAACTGACCAACTGGTTCTTCCTTCTTTTGCTGCATTTAAAAGTATGATCTCCGACCACAGTGTGTTGACTTGTAACTGCCGCATTTTATTGTTTATTCTTATTTATTGTGCCTATATGTATGAAATTGCTTTTAAACTGTCTCGTTTTGTAAGCTCGCCATCGCTGTAAATGAGGGTAACCTCAGTGTTGAAATAAAGGATTGAAATGAAACACGTGTGTATGAGACCTGAGACTGAGTCTCACTGATCCTCTTATGTGGTCATAGGAGGTTTGTTATGATAACATGACCCAATGATTGCCATTAATCCATAGATCACCGGCCATGAGGATTTTCACTGACTCTATACTCAATAGGTGTGTGGGTGTGTCTGTGTGTGTCTCTCTCTCAGTCTCCATCACATGCAGTTTATTTTATTAGTCTAAGAACTATGTGACAGTTCCCATAAAAATGCCTCTGGTTAATGAAACGAGACAAACACCGGAATGTCAATTAAGATTAAATTCCACAAGCCCACCCGATTAATAAACAGTGAACACCACTAGATATTTTACGTCAGCGATAAAGTGACATCTGTGTTCGAATAGCTTTGCTGTGATATAAGAAGTCAGTTGAACCCAACGCCCTCAACTAAACTAAAACAAATACAAAAAAATAGACTACAACAATACATATATATCAATGTATGATATATGCATAATAACCAGTGATTCCCGCAGAAATGGAATATACTTTGGCGGAATGACTCCGGGGGGAGGGAAGTGCATAGTAACACTGCACTTCAGAGACAACCTACAACTAGTGATAGTGTCTAGGTCTTTAAGTGTTAAACAGCTGAGAGCAGTCACTGCTGTTTTTTGTAGTCTTCTTTCATACACACATCTTATGGGTGGCTGCCCCCAAAGTATAATTTATGTTTTTTTAAGTTTTCTTTTACTCACTGAGCACTCATTGCCACCAATGCAAATGCAAATGAGTGCTCACAGAGTAAAAAAATTTAAACGCACAAATTATACTTGGGGAGCCATTATACTTTGGGGGCCCCCCAAAGTATTAACATGCAGCGGGAATCACTGATAACCTTTAAAATGTTTCTATATAAGATCACTGTTTCATTTCAAACTCGAAAGGCAACTGATGTTTCCCTCATTTACAGTGACGTCAAGTGTACATTAACACTTTGAGTGCCAGCGACGTGTTATATCGTTATTTCATGCCCCCCGTTGAGTGCCGATGACGCGAATTGTAGTTTTATTTCTTATTAGCGATCTGAATTCATATTTCATCAATCGAGTCTCCCATTGGTACAGCAGCCCCTCTAGGAGCTCCGATGGGAAAATACCGCCCCCTATCGTCTATCCCTGTGTAACTGCAGGCCATTCGATTACACTGGTGGATCTGTGGGGGGGGCCTACTGGCTCCACTATGCTGGCGAGGGATCTGATGAAGAGGGAAGTGATCGCGAGATGGAAAGCAGCCTGGAATATATATTTACAGCAGCCAATAATCAATCAATAAACGCGATCGATATTTGGAATGGCGATCAGGAATTGGAATAATCTTTTTGGAGAACATCTGATCTAAGGTAAGGAATCTATGTTACCAGTCTTGGGGTAATCGGAGCTGTTTTGACCTATATCTCAGCGTGTCCCGTATGTGTATATGTGTGTACTGTGTTGCTGAGGAAATAAGAGAATCGATTTCTCAGCTCGCTTCTATAGCGTGCATAAGTACACATACTATCGATAATCTAGCGTTTATTTGAAAAAGATTCATAAATAGGCAGACAAATGACAACGTGTCTAGTGTATTCGAGAATATTCCAATAAATGCCGTTTTCTGACGGAATCCATCTATTTTCCTGAAGTTTCGAGAGAACGATAGCTTTTCGAAATGCTATAAAAAGGATATGAACCGATTAAAAAACAATCCGTTTCGACAATGTTGACTGCAAACAAGTCATTGATAAGCGACGGGCAGATTAGACACAGAATTTAAAACATAGATTATGCGTTTTTAACGCTATCATTGAAGTGGGTGGCGGCATTCAAGGGGGTAAAAAGGAAAACACGGCCGGCACTGAAAGTGTTAAGACATGATGTTGATTGAGAACGTGATGTAAAGTATATCTGCATATCTGTACTGTTTTGATTTTGTGCTGAATAAAAAAATATATGATCAAGAAAGTGTTAAGACATTAGCAAAAAAAAGCATATAGAATCATAACTATAAGACAGGCAAAAAGCAAGGATAACAACAACTCAATTAAAACACATACAACTTGATTGATTTTTAAACTCTGCAACAGAGGGGAGAATCTCGAGCGTTAACCCTTTCACTGCCGCACTACCAAACGGTTAACCCTTTCACTGCGACAATACACAGAAGGTTAACCCTTTCACTGTCACACAACAGCCGGTTAACCCTTTACTATCACACAACAGACGGTCGTTTAACCTTCTGTTGTGTGGCAGTGAAAGGGTTAAGGACTGTTTTGAGCTTACCAATAAGTAAAGCCCAGACAATACCAATCACTATCAAGATTCAAGAGGTAAGACACTACAACACAAGATAGCAACAGAATGAGATAATGGATAAGCCATACCCCCCAGTAAGTCTCTGACCTGCTCCAGAATAGCTTTTTCTTTTTTCTAGACTATACAGCCACTGGGCAACTATCAGGCACTTTTAGCTTCAGCAACAAGGATGCTGTCCCACTTTAAAAACACATACACAGAGCCAGTAGAGAAGAAAGCCTAGCAGTGAGGCTGCCTCTTCTGCTCCACATAGCAGTGCATTGTCAGCTATTTATATCCTGCGAGGCAGGCATGGCCACTGACAGCATATGTCTGCCTGTGTGGAGGCCGGGGCTGCCTGGCTGCCTGCTAGCCAAGGCATAAAAGAAAATATTGTTTTTTCCTGTTGGTTGTCAGTTAAGGCCATGGGTAGGTAGGGAATTTATTTAATAAATTTTTTTATTTTATTCTTTCCCACGGCGACTATGGATAGGGAATTTCTTTATTTAATTAAAATGTTCACAACAACATGGATGCATGTACTCTGCCAGCATGTTTAATATCCATAACACTAAAGGTTTGACTAAGATTTCTATGAAACGTTATTGTAAAAAAAGAAATATATATATATATATTTTTTTTTTACTCATAAAATGAATTGGGTCACACCTAAATCGGCAGGGTCGGTCGGCAACCGAAAACAATTTTTTTTTCTTTTTTCGGCCCAACCTACACCACCAGGACAGGAGGCTGCCTGCGTGGAGGCCGGGGCTGCCTGGCTGCCTGCTAGTGAACCTACACCACCAGGACAGGAGGCTGCCTGCGTGGAGGCCGGGGCTGCCTGGCTGCCTGCTAGTGAACCTACACCACCAGGACAGGAGGCTGCCTGCGTGGAGGCCGGGGCTGCCTGCTGTCCCACGATTGGCGCACATGTCACATGACCTGGCCAATCAGAGTGCAAAACTCGAACGCGGAAACAAACATTTGTTGTCGAAAGTATTCACACCACCAGGACAGGAGGCTGCCTGCAAGCCAACCTACACCACCAGGACAGGAGGGAGTTATTAACCAATGGGAAGCATCCTTATGAGGCTGAGCGACGTGGGCAAAATATTTATATCACAATGTTTTCCTTAATTTTGACGGTATTAAGGCTGAGACGATATGCCATTTGGATGAATCGATAAAATCGGGTCAAAATTTTCGAAAATAGATATTTTTATTAGTATTATATATTATATATTATAATATATATATCATATCATTATTTAAACAACAAACTAATTTATGTTTATTTTGCAGCAATTCTTTGTCGTTGCCGCCATCTTTAGTGTTACAGATTTCCCCATTCAAAACTACCACAGTGCTCATTCTAATTTTATAGTCGGTGGTCTCTGGATGTGATGGAGAAGTGCACTGCATATTGAATGCACAGTGCAGAGTTGCAATTCAACTGAATTTACATGAAATGGAGATGTTTTAAGTAAAACATGCCACAAGACCTAGTATTTTAGTATAGTATAAAAAAGGTATATATTCATTTTTTACACATTCATCATGTAAAAAGCAGCCACTTACAGTATGATGAGGATCACCACTTAAGTGGTCTCAGCCTTAGACGGTATAGCGGTATTTAACCATTTATGTTTTTCAGCACGATTTATATTAGATTCAAATGTATTGTCATAATACAGCACAAGTACAGTACAAAAAGAAGAGGCTTGGCATCCAACCAGAGTGCAAATGTAACAATAAAGTGCAATGTACAGGTGATTAAACGGGGTATAAAATATATAAATTAGTACTACGGAGTAATAGTGCTAATCAGATGTATGTACAGAGTTGTAGTATTAATATGTACAGTGATACTATGGTAGTAAGTCATAATGGCCAGCAGCGTAACTACCTAAGAGTAGGTATGGATATGTACAGCAGATATAGTATCTACAGATGTGTAAAAAGGATTATATGCAGGTATGTACAGACAGATGTGGATAGATATATATACAGTAAGAATAAATAAATATACATTATATACAGCATTACAATGTAATATGTAAAGTAACATGTAAATTTACAATGTAATATGATGTCTTTTTGATTTTGTAAGACAATTTTCATGGAACTATTTCAATCAAAATCTAATCTATTCTTTTAGTTTTAAAATACTGCAGAAAAAAAATTCAGTATGTACTATGCGTATATTTCGGTCTGTTGGTAGCTTGTAAAATATGGCAAGAGCCTCCACAGATGCTTTTGATTGAACAAGAAGGCACAGCAGTGCTGTTGAAGAGAAGGCCATACAAGCCACAGAGCAGCGGGTGCTGCTAACATTTAGCAAAGCAAACATTTAAAAAGGCAGACACGCCAAACTCTAGTCCAGGGGTCGGCAATTAGGTTTGGTCGCGGGCCAATTTTTCCCCAAGCCATTATATGGCGGGCCAGAACCAAAAACAATGGCTAATTTAATATAATGATAGTGAAAAATAAACGAGCTGCATAGGTGGCATAATAAACTGTAAACGACATATACATGCACTGAAATGTATACATTTGTCTTTTTTCCATTGTATTATAAAGCGCCTCTCTCTATCGGTCTATCCTACATTACGCGCAACCGTCTATCTGACGGCCACGGACCGGTTTAATGTTGAATGTTTAATGTTAAAACTATCTATTTATATGGAATTCGTTAAACTTATCCGTTGTCTTACTTATTATTATACTTATTGAATCGCAAACAAGCCTCGTCTTGTTAAATGAGACGGTCTGGTCTACGGAGGAGACTGGGGCTGACGCATCCAGATTGGGGAATCCCCCGCGATCGATTATTGACACTTCCGCTAAATATATTAATCTAGCTACTAACTGGGGAGACTGATCAATTACGGATAAAGGAATATAGTGGGACGATCGATTATGATAGTTAACCTTGTTAGATGAGGCTGCACTGGAAATGGAGCTAATGGACTTCCGAATGTCTCGTAATTCAAATACCTATAGTGCCGTCATTTCAGGAGCCTCTTCAAGCACTCTTTTTGTTTAAAGTTTAATTGCATTGTTTTTGCATTGTTTTTAATTGCATTACTGTTCACATGCATGTGTGGTGCCGTCAGTCATGAGTAAAGATAAAACTTGAATGACTTACTGAACTGGTGTTTTTATTTCATGGACTCTTGTTTCCCATTTCAGCACCACGCGCTGTCCACCTCACTTTGAGCAAGCCTATACGGTACATTGCCCCTCACTGCCTATCAGTGATGCCACTAACGCGTTACTAAGTAACGCGTTACTGTAATCTGATTACTTTTCCCCGAAAATAGTAATCCAACGCGTTAATCTTTACAAGCCAGTAATCTGATTGCAGTTACTTGTCCAAGTGGCTGTGCGTTACTATTTCGTTACCATCTCATCATAATGCAGGCGGAATGCAGTATTTTCTTTCGTTTTCGACAGCCAAAAATACGTTTGAAGCTGTTTTCCTTGTATTGGGGAGTGACGTCACAGCATGCAACCTCACGGAGTTGTACCATGCTGGTGGGCGCGGCTGTTATTGTTATTATCAGACTGACCTAAACTATAGCGAGCTAGCAGGGAGACGCTCACGCTGGTAACGCTTTCTTGCACTGGAAGTTCAATCACTAGTCTACTACTTAACGTTTGTGTCAGTCTAAGCTAAGCCGGGTGAAAAAAACATTCACTATGCGGAGGAAACAAAATACTGTGTACCGCATCTGGAATATACAGCACAGCACGACCAAACGGATAGAAGCCGAAGTATCGACTTCTACAGGACTCGGAGGTGCACCAGCCAAACAGCAAAAGCTGGATTTCTTTACTGGATTTAAACTTTACTACCCACACTTGAAGTGCTGAAGCACTCTGAAGGACACCCTGCAGGACACGACTGCAGGCCTTCCAGATGCCATAGTGCAGGTATGTTCCACCTTTGAGTTAAACATCTTTTGCATTGCACTATTCATGAACATGGAACACCATACTGCAGTATGTAGGTTGTCAGTAGCACACAATAATAAATAATAATAATAATAATAATAATAATAATAATAATAATAATAATAATAATAATAATAATAATAATAATAATAATAATAGCATAGGAGGAGCAGTACCGTTTAATAGACTGTTTTTTTAAGAGCATGAGCTTCAGATACTGGATAGACCTTCAAACATAAAGAACATTTTCTTGAAGTATAACACTCCAACCCATCAAGTGCTCCTGTGGAACGGCTTTTTAGTCTGGGAGGGTTGGTGCTCACGCCTAGAAGGAACAGACTTTCTGACAAGAGGTTTGAGAAGACTGAGATATAATCACTGGTTTACTCACCCCTCTCCCCTGTTTCACTAGGAACATTAGAACCATATCTGAATAGGGCAGGCCTCAAAGGTAGGCTACATATCAGCCTACATGTGGTGTTATTGACCATTTATCTTTTGTGAAATCTATAGATCTATAGATAGGCCTACCTGCCCCATTAGTACATTTTACTCAAACCTAGTACATTTTACTAAAAAAAAAATTGTCATTCTTATGTTGTGGCAGCAGCAGGGGGGACGACTTCGTAACCTAGTTACTTTCAAAGTAACTAAGTTACTCTGATAATCAAGTAATCAGTAAAGTAACTAAGATTACTTTTTAAAGGAGTAATCAGTAATCAGATTACTTTTACAAGTAATCTGTGGCATCACTGCTGCCTATACCTGTTATTCACTCTCAACATGGATAAAACATAAAGTATGCATATAATAAAAATTATATGATGAAAATAAAATAAATATCATATTCTCAAAATAAACTGACGGGCCAGAAATTATTGCTGGCGGGCCAATTTCGGCCCGCGGGCCGCCTATTGCCGACCCCTGCTCTAGTCCATAAAGAATTTCAAGAGGTTGGTCACAACTCTCGTTTCAATATCACTAAAGTATTCAAACAAGATGTCCCAGAAAAAGCTAAGCTAATTCCCCTCAAGAGCCATCAGGCCTGAGAAATTAGACAGCTGGGTTGTTGATTTGACGATGGACGATAATTAATTTAGTAAAGATGTTGTTGTGCTTGAGGACACCCAGTACACATCTATAAGAGTCGGTGGTGGCGGGCGCCTTCTTGTACGCTGTGACCTGCTGGGGCAGCGGACTGAGAGCGGAGGACACAAACAGGCTGGATAAGCAGGGGCGGCTACGTGGCGTAGTGGGCAAGGCGCTCGCCACGAATGCAGAGAGACGCTGGGATCGCCTGTTCGATCCCAGCGCTCCACATTGCTTTCAGTTTAGCTGGTCGTCCACAGTAATACACATTGGCCGTATTACGGGGAGGGAAACTGAAGGGTGGTGATCGGGCGTTGTGGACAGCGACTCCTACAGGTCGGTTGGTGCGCCTGCGCAGTAGAATCAGGAAGTGTCGGGGGCAGCGTGAGCCTCCCACGCGTTACTCCTCGCCACTGAGAGATCGAGCTGCGCAGGTGAAAAGATGCGACTGCTGTTACCTCAAGTACCGGAGGGGACTTGTGCCATGTATGACTTAGTCCACATTGCAGCCGGCTTGTGGGAGGCAAGAAACGGCGTTCGTGACAGGGGAGGGTTGAATTGGATGATACGAAATTGGGATGGGAGAAAAATATAGAAAATGGGAGAAAAAGTGGATAAAAAAAAAAAACAGGCTGGATAAGCTGGTCAGGAAGGCCAGTAACGTGGTTGGGGTGGAGCTGGACTCTAGCGGTGGTGGCGGAGAGGAGGAGCCTTGCTAAGCTCCATGCCATCAGGGACAACCCCTCCTACCCACTATACACAGACTTGGCTGACAGAAGGAGCACGTTCAGTGCTAGACTAACGGCGGGACCCCACCAGGCGCAAGCACGAGCGGGTTTCGTGCGAGAACAGCGCGCATGGCCGTCCACACGGAGTCCGACTTCAGAGCGGGCGAAAGCGCATAGAGGAAGGCACATTTACATTGGAACAGCTGTAAATGCCTAGTCTATATGCAAAGTCAGTCCCCGTTTGAAGATTTCCAGTTCCAGTGTTCTATTGTCCATTTTGCATGTATAACCAGTTATTATCTAATTAATTAGAATGTTAGAATGAATTTTAGAATGATGAAATCAGTGTGACTTTACTCCTGAAAAAGTATAGTATGGTTTATTTGTATTGGGAAAGATACAGACATGGGAGCGACAGTGAAGCGCTGACCGCCCGCCCGCCCGCCTGCCTCACACCCGCATCCCGCGTCTGGTGGGGTTGGGCTGTAACGACTCCCAAAATGTAGCACTGAACGGCACAGGAAGTCCTTCATTCCGACAGCCATCAGACTCTAACGCATCACTAAGCACAGGGTGACGGTACTATCTTCCTGGACTTTTACTTAAACCGACATAGTAAAGTTTTACACTTACTGTATATTTTATATTAGAATGTAACATAGGAAATGTATATCCCGGACCGTATTTTATTCTTAGGCTTATGTATTCTTATTCGTGACTTTTGGTTTTGTCTACCTAAATGTTTACTGTGAGCTATTTGTAGTGCCAAATGTCCCTCGGGATGAATAAAGTATTTCTATTCCATCTATAATAACGCATGGTGGACACATACAAATTCCTCGTGGGAACACTTGAACAATTAACTGGACTGGTCGGACAACACACTCTACAGGAAGGCTCAGAGCAGGCTGTTCTTCCTGAGGAGACTCCGGTCCTTCAACGTGTGTAATGGACTGCTGCTGTCGTCATAGCAGCCTGTCGTAGCCCGCATCCTCCTTTTCGCTGTGGTATGCCGGGGGGGGGGGGGGGGGGGGGGGGGGGGACAAACATACTGAACAAGCTGGTGAGGAAGGCTAGCTCTGTGGTGAGAGTCAAACTAGAGGTGGTGGAAGAGAGGAGGAGGATGAGGAAGCAGCTGGAGGCTGTCCTGGAGAACCCCTCCTCCCACCCTCTCTCTGAGGAGCTAGCCAAGATGAGGAGCACATTCACATTTTGCTAACTGCTACTGACCTTGAGAACTGTTAGAACCGTTCGACTCTTAACCACTGAAACCGCCACAGACTCTGGCGCAAGCTTAGATCCCATCTGTATTAGGGTTGCACAATACACCGATACTAGAAAAGTATCACGATACCCAGTCGGTAAAAAAACGGTCCAATATACTCCATTTTATTAGTATCGATACTTTTAGAATAATAGCCTGGTGCCGTATTTTCTATGAGTTCTGAGTGGATGCGTGACCGGAACAATGCATGTGTGAGAGCGTAGGCTTTGCATAGTGGGCGTGTCAACAGTGTCTGCTGAACACACACCAAAGCATTT
This sequence comes from Notolepis coatsorum, assembly GCF_963971535.1. Taxonomy (NCBI): domain Eukaryota; kingdom Metazoa; phylum Chordata; class Actinopteri; order Aulopiformes; family Paralepididae; genus Notolepis; species Notolepis coatsorum. Next base: position 89,884,380 of record NC_140175.1, read on the forward strand.
CCACATTGTCTGTTTGTGATTTTGCCTAAAGCCAGGACTTGACAGTGCGAGCGTTTCTCTCCATTTGCTCAAATAAATAATGTAAAAATAAGACAGTTAAATATTCTGTTATTTTATTAATAATAAAAGGTAGAGGAATCTGCGAGCGTTTCTCTCCATTTGCTAAAATAAATAATGTAAAAATAAGACATTGTTAAATATTCTGTTATTTTATTAATAATAAAAGGTAGAGGAATCGTCTGGCAATCCGGAGGTTCCCGGTTCGATTCCCGCTCCTCCCGGGCAGCATGTCGATGTGTCCTTGAGCAAGACACTTAACCCCTAATTGCTCCCGATGAGCAGGTTGGCACCTTGCATGGTTGCCTCCGCCGTCGGTGAGTGAATGTGTGAGTGAATGGGTGATATGCGAGTAACAAATTGTAAAGCGCTTTGGATAAAAGCGCTATATAAAAAAGCAGCCATTTACCATCATTTACCATATTCCATTATATTCCATTCGTTTTTTGCCGTGGTATTGTTTTAGAACTGGTATCAGTATCGAAGTCAACATTTTGGTATCCTGACAACACTAATCTGTATACGCACATTTATTTATTGATAATCAGCTTAATCCATCTACGTTACTAATGTTTACTATCCATGCTCCACAGCTTCCAACTTTCTGCAACAACTTATGGAAGTTAGAAATTCCAGTATTGTGACACTAATATATATCCTTTACATGGATCCATGAGGATATACCTTAATTTTCCCTCAAAGCCAAACTGATACCTACCTGGCAAGCAGTACTAACCAATGTTGCAGAAAAATGGGCTATACCTGTATTACAACAGGCTACACTGCAGCACTCGGATGCAAATGTATCCAAATTCCGCCTGCAGTTTGTTATACCATCTCCATGAGTGCTATAGTGCAGGTCGATATGTAGAACAGCTTTGCATTATGAGTCTAATGTAGAGGACACTCCCACACTCCCACCGCATACCCAGCTTTTAGTTTCCCCCGCTAAAATCACAGCCCTCCTCTGAGTCTATGAGTCTATTTTCGGAGTGGCGGTTGTTCTGAATAGTAAGAAACAGCTCCCTCTGGTGTGTCCCCCCCGCTCCCCCCCCCCCCCCCCCCCCCAGCAACAGCCCGTCCAAGTCTCCCTCTAGACTAGAGTCAAGAGAGAGACTCTTAACCTTTTCACTGCTGCACTACTAAACGGTTAACCCTTCCACTGCGACAATACACAGAAGGTTAACCCTTTCACTGCCACACAACACAACAGCAGGTTAACCCTTTCACTGCCACACTACAGAAGGTTAACCCTTTACCATCACACTACCGACGGTAACCGGTTAACACATTGGGCACCAGAAACGCTTTCCAGCGTTATTGCCCGCCATGCGTTGTCTGCCAAGATCGCTGTACAGCGTTTTTGAGATCAATATTTCATTTTTTCGCCATGGCATTCATAATTCATCCAGTCAACCTCCGGACACCAGCGGGACCCTAGATGTGACTGCAACGACTCAATACCGCCGCCTGGTGGATTGTCTGGCGAGTTACACTCTCGCAAAAACCGGAAGTGCCATCGGTGCATCGAGGAAATTCCTCCGGCAATCACATCTCGCTACGGGACTCCTGACAGACACTATAGTACATATGGATCGCTTTCTAAACTTAATAATCGATATGATTTCGGCGTTTATTGCACCATACAAACCGGAAATGGACCTAGGCGATCGGCGTCGAATAATTGGGATCTTTCACCGCCAGTCTCATCGGCCCACGGTAAGGGGAATATAGCGTTACTTTCAGTCCGATTGTTTATTCATTTCACTGCAAACCATCTGATCAATATATCACCCATACTACATAAAGCAAGCCGTTACTGATGATCAAGGAATTATAAACGATCCCCCCCCCCCTTTCCTCCACACATGAAGCATAATGTATACCGATCATATACATTTGAATTTTTTAATATAGCGTGTATGGGAAAGAAACGGCAATCGATAATCTATCATATGCGTTTGGGCCTATAACTAGTGTTTTTTGGAATTACAGCAGAACAAATTAAAAACACTTATATTCTCGAAGGTATTAACACAACAATGTATGAATGAAAAAGTATAACGTTCCCACATCCTGAACGATAGATAATCGATGTTGAATGGGCCATAGTAATGTCAATATAGCAATACAATTTAAAAAGTTATAGCCCTGCAAAGAAGGTAAACATCTCCATAGGCTTTTAACGGTGGCAGAGAGGGGTATGAGATGGGCACAACCCCCAGCGGTCAATGTGTTAAGGAAGAACTGCATTCTAGAATGGCCGTGCCAACTACGGGCCTCCCTCGCCGTCGCAGATGACGCGATTAGCCTTGGTTAGGTTAAAGCAACACACAGTGGTGGTAAGTAGGAGGAGCTAGCCGACTCGGCCATATCGCCTTAAGGAGAGTGAACAAGGGCACAAGTGAGTGACAGTAAAGGACTGCAGCGATGGCGGTACAGTAAGTGAGTGGTGTACTGTACATGTGAGAGAAGATTATGGGTGTGTGTGTGTGTGTGTGGGCAGAGTTCCCCTGACACAAGACAAACAACAGACTGAATCACAGCTCAATGTGCCTGTTTGAGGCAGCTACTGGGCCTAGGGATGCCACCATTTTTATTCCCTATACCACTTCCTAGCACCAAATTATAATACCACCAATAAAGATCTGATACATTGGATTTAAGATGAGAGATAAGATAAGATATTCCTTTATTGATCCCCTTGTGGAAATTCGGGCGTCATTCAGGGTAATAGTAGAAGATGTAAATATAGGCAATAAAATTATAGTAAAAATAAAAATAAGCTGCAATATAATTAACTGAATATAAGCATAATTATGAGCAAGTAAGCAGTGTAATCAACAAAGGTGCAGATGAGGGTCTGTATGCCCCATCAGATATATTATACGTTACGATATGGTCAATAACACTTAGACTTTAATTTACTGACATTTTTTTGCTGCGATTTGTGACATGGCTCTCGTGTTTGGAAATTAAATTCAAACTATGGACGTTCTCTCTAATACAGATACTCGATATTGTCCCAATATCACAATACCAGTATTTGGTATCAGTGCATTCCGATACGAGTCAATATGGAATGACGGAAAATTCACATGTGCCTTTTTCGTTCTACAAGAAAGAAACCAAAAATAGATGGGATGTGTGGGATGTACTGTAGGTTCCTCCCGAGTTAAAAGCAGATTGATGGACACAGGAAGGGAGCGGTAGTGTTGCCACAGAGAGCCAAGACTCACCGCTATTGTTTGTTTACCTCTGGACTTACTTACCTTTTTAATGGTTTTCGTTTGGATGAAGGCAAGCTCTTTGTTCTCCTCTGCAACATAGTGGGAAAGTTTGACGTAGGGGTCGCTGTAGTGAGAGGAGACAAAACGGCAGCGCGGTTAAAACGTGACACTGTGTTCCAACGGACACATCGGGTGAATAACGTCCAGGCACTAGGGCTGCACGATTTTGGGAAATAATCTAATTGCGATTTTTCTGACAGATATTGCGATTGCGATTAAATTTGCGATTATAATAATTATTATTTTTAAGCAGCCCCACAGAGGTTTATTGTAAAATGCGGCTTGCATCTGGCCTACGCGGTGGGTCTGTTCGGGACACCGAGCCTGAACATTTTTCTTTTTACCTGGGAATCGATACCGGTACCCAACGGTACCTTTTTTTCTGTACTTTACTCTCCCTCTCTGAAGTCTAAACTTCACAACACACAATCTAAAACCCCTTACCTCCCTCTCCCAAACCGATCTTGTATCTCAATGGGACTTCCTGGTTAAATAAATGTTTAAAAAAAAGATTTGCGTTTTAAATTTTTTTTGCGATTTGCTAATTGAATCATTCCAAATCGCGATTTCGATTTAAAATCGATTAATCGTTCAGCCCTACCAGGCACCCTCGCTAAACAAAAAGAGTTGAGGGTGAAAAAACGACTAACCTTCGTACTGTCTTTTACTATTATGCACTTTGCTACTGAAGGAATCTAGCTTGCCTATATTACTACCTACTATGCTAATATGTCTTTACTACTATGCACTCAAGACTGTAGCACTCAAGCACTTAGCTGCCAGAGTTGTATCCTTCCTGTTGACTTGTACAGAACTTGTATGTCACTTTGGATAAAAGAGTCAGCAAATATTACTAAATGTAAAAAACGTAAATACAATACCAATGCCACTACAGCTTTAAATGTAGCTGGCTTGTCACTACAACTGCCAATCTGACATCGCATTAGTTTGGACCCCAGGTGCTGAAGCCTCTATTATAATCAACTTTATTTGTATAGCACCTTTCATACAGAAACTGCAGTTCAAAGTGCTTCACAACAGAAAAAAGACATCATTCCCAGGCCTGAAACAGCCAGGTTAAAAACTGCTTGCGCTACATTATCCAGAGAGAAGGGCTACGGTGTCTTATAGACAAAAACACGGTGCTATAAATAGAAACGGCAAACCGCTTTGAGGTGAGCGGAACAAACAGTCAGCGCAGTGTCGGACCAGTCTCTTTAAAAATAGCAGAGTGATTTATCTGAAGGTGCCGACAGGGCAGAAGTCCCTGTTGAGTTGTGGGTAGAGAGGCAGAGCTGTGCCGTTCATTAGGCCACTCTCTGTCCCGATAGGCAGCTCTGAGTTCACCGGCAGGGTAGCCTTCCTATGGCCTTGCTTTAAAGAGAGTTCACACGTGTGTGCGACTGTGCGTTTCATTCCTAATCTTTATTTAAACTCCAATTCCAAAGACAACTGAGGTTTCCCTCATTTATAGTCACACCGAGTACATACAGAAATAAATAAACAAACAAACAAAAGCATGTAAAAAATATATATATAATAAAATCACACCGCATATAAAATCCTAACAATAGGACAACCTCAAGCTTTGGACTGTTGGGAGTTCATTCCATGAGCTAGGGCTAGCAAAATGAAGATCTTAACAGATTACCCTGTTCCGAGCAAACTCAGGGGACCTTAAGGACCAGTCAGTCAGAGTGTGTGTGTGTGTGTGTGTGTGTGTGTGTGTGTGTGTGTGTGTGGGGTGTGGTGTGTGTGTGTGTGTGTGTGTGTGTGAATGTGCATTTAGTCATTTTGCTGACGCTTTTATCCAAAGTGACTGTACAACAAGTCAGCAGGAAGGGTACAACTCTGGCAGCTGAGGGTAAGTAACATTGCAATGTTGAACTTAAGTGCATGATATTAGCATAGTAGGTAATAATATAGGCAAGGTAGATTCCTTAGTAGCAGAGTGCATACTAGTCAAATACAGTGTGTGTGTGTGTGTGTGTGTGTGTGTGGGGGGGTTAGGGTGGGGGGGGGGAGTGAGCATGAGCACATCTGTTTTTCACCTCCATCTTTGTTTCTAGAACCTACCTTCAAAATAAGGCAACAAAATGTACATGTGGATAAGCGAACCCCTTTCTCTTGGATGATGACAAGTAGACAGCTCCAAGTACAGGTGTGACCACACCCAAGGCACATTGAGGGATGCATTGAGATCCGATCACTCTAGCCACATTGGGAGGTGGTCTGGGCCGCATGTTACCAGTGTGTACGATCACACGTGGACACATGTGGAGACTCATTTTGATAACAGGTGTGAACTAGGGATGTCCGATATTATCGGCCGATATTGGCATTAAAATGTGATATCGGAAAATATCGGTATCGGTAAAAAAGCCAATATCGAGCATCCCTAGTGTGAACTGAAACCCGTCTCAACTCGGTCTAGAGACAATCTGGGTACAAAATAATTAAAAAAATAATTCACTTTAGATTCGTTCAAACATGATTTTATGATTTTTTTTAAGAGCTGTCCACTTGTGATCGGATCACCCAAGATGCATGTTAACGCCAAGTCTGAACAGGGGCCAGATGTGTGTGTGTGAACAGGGGCCAGATGTGTGTGTGTGCGTGTGTGTGTGCGTGTGTGTGTGATGACAGCCTCTTTGATTGCATCAGAGGAACAAGGACAAAAGGATCAGGGTTCCTTCAATGAGTGTGTGCGTGTGTGCGTGTGCGTGCGTGTGTGTGAGAGAGAGAGGGGGGAGATGAGAGACGGTGGAGATGAGAAAGAAAGAAAAAAGAAAGAAGAGAGCGAGAGAGAGCGAGGGTGGAGATGAGAGAGAGCAAGAGAGAGAAAGAGAGCAAGGGCGGGAGAGAGAAGGTGGAGATGAGACGGAGATGAGGGAAAGAAAAGAGAGAGAGGGTAGAGTGAGAGAGAAAGAGCGAGGGCGGGAGAGAGAGCGAGAGCGAGAAGGTGGAGATGAAAGAAAGAAAAAAGAAAGAAAGAGAGAACGAGAGCGAGAGGGTGGAGATGAGAGAGAGAGAGCGAGGGTTGGAGAGAGAAAGACAGAAAAGAGAGTGAGAGAGAAAGGTGGAGATGAGAGAAAAGAGAGAGCACAAGGATATTCAGACACGAGGGCGGCTAGGTGGTGTAGTGGTCTAAGGCACTCGCCACCAGTGTGGAGACGCTAGGATTCGCGTGTTCGAATCCAGCTCTCCACATTGTTTTTCAGTTTGGCTGGTCGTCCGCAGTAATACACATTGGCCGTATTACGGGGAGGGAAAAACTGAAGGGTGGGGATCGAACGTTGTGAACAAGCGACTCCTACAAGTCGGTTGGTGCGCCTGCGCAGTAGAATCAGGAAGTGTCGGGGGCAGCGTGAGCCTCCCACGCGTTACTCCTCGACACTGAGAGGTCGAGCTGCGCAGGTGAAAAGATGCGACTGCTGTTACCTCAAGTACCGGAGGGGACTTGTGCTATGTATGACTTAGTCCTCACTGCAGCCGGCTTGTGGGAGGCAAGAAACAGCGTTCGTGACAGGGGAGGGTTGAATTGGATGATACGAAATTGGGATGGGAGAAAATATAGAAAATGGGAGAAAAAGTGGATCAAAAAAAAAAAAAAGGATATTCAGACACGGGCGGAACCTGAGAACATTGCTGCTCCTTGATTGCTAATTAACATCGGTCAGGGTTCCCACTGCGTCTAACTGTTGTTATGAGCGTGTGATCCATTGCTGGTTGAACAGAAACAATGGGCTCGAGTCCCTGGCGTCTCCTTCCCTCCACCACTCACAATAATCCTTTAAAACGGTGGTTCTCAACCATTTTGGTTCGCGACCCCTAAAAGTAGAAGGATGCTTATTCGCAACCCCCCGACATAGTCAGGCATAGACAGAGTGGTGAACTTTTACACAAAAGAATGTTTTTTATTTTTCACTTTTCAGGCTACCAAGGATCAATCGGCGGCTGCTGATTCTTGGCAACCTTTTTTTATTTCTAAATATATTTAGACAGTAATCGTTAGTACTCAAAACAATAAGATGTTTGCCACCGAAATGGAAAGGGGTAAGGTAAGGGGCAGGAGCTAAGACAACGACATCCAATCAAGCAAGCGACCAAGTCAAATGATTGGAACGAACAAGCCGTCTATCAAACCCTCTAGTGACATGTGCGCTTGTTAAGTTATACACAAAGGCCATCCTATCATTGGCCTAGCATCACCTGATTCGTTCCAATTGGGAAGGAGGTTGTCGAATTCGGTTTTAAGGATTTGAAAAAGAGTTCTGCCCAAAATCAACAACCGCCTATTGCTCCTTTAAACTTGATTAATAACTCGAGCAGGGCTTTAGATTTCAAATAATCCTCATTTCTCAAGAAAAAAAACTGTCCAGCTGAGGCCGAGTTCAGGTCAACAACACTGGGAAATGAAAGCTACCATTAGACCCCGAGGGACTCGAGGCGATGACAGCCTCTTTGATTGCATCAGAGGAACAAAGACAAAAGGATCAGGGTTCCTTCAATGAGTGCAACAGTAACACAGAACAGAACATAATGGCACAGAGAAGAGAACGGAGTAGTAACATGAGTAAAAGCAGAGGGCCTGCTGTGGTTGAGTGAGTTGTGAAGCGACAGACTGCACAGTCAAAGAGCGCTCTCGTCTCCTTATCAGAGCTGCTGCAAGACCTCGTTCTCCGTTCCCTCGCCGCTACAACCTCCCCGTCGCGCGTTATCGCCGCCTGTAGCGGTTTCTCCTCGGCTGAGCCGAGCTGAGCCAACTCAGGCAGCAGGACGTCAGGACGCTAACACGTGTGCCTTGGCAGCCGAGTGGCACTCAGAACAGAGCTCGGCGTGTTAGCGGAGCTCCTTCTCTCCTTTACAAGCTCAGCTCTCTCTCAACCGGATACAGGAGAGTTACAACAACAGCGAGGGTAATGTACAGGAAGAGGGATTTCCATTTTCGCGGACATGAATAGGAGAACTCAACACCACGTCGCTCACGTCAATAGCGAGACTGACATGCTTGAATATTAGGAATGTCAATTACTATATTGTGAATGAAATTGTTTCTCAATCTGATGTCTAAACTAGACTAATGGTTGACCTAGCTTACCCTCGTCAAAAAAGGTGAATTATGTGATCATGCACCCAAGATTTTACAAAAATCCCTTTTAATAAAGAGTTTAAAATGTCAATATGTTGACCCTAAACATGAAATATTAATATTATTATCCCATTGCACAAAGATGGTGATGCTTCAGATCCTAATAACTACAGACCTATCTCCATTATTAACAGTATCCCTAAAGTGTTTGAAATATTAATCGTTGGTCAACTATCTAAATTATGTCAATGACTTTGATATACTATTGTTTTGTATTGTACGGTGTCTTGTATTGTGTTATGTATTGTATTTTCTTGTTACTCTGTGTTTAGCACCCGCTCGAAAATGAGATGGTTCCTCTCAAGGGGTTTATCCTGTCAATAAATAAATACATTTCAGATATGTTGCTCAATCAAATAAGCCTCCTCTACTTTTACTGGTATGAGCCATTTCTGGTCCCACTTCATTAATTTCGTAGAGCCTCACTGGTCTGCTTATTGCGTCAATTCCTCTATGTTTCAGATAACCTCCTGTGGATATACATGATGAAGGAAGGGGGGGGGGGGGGGGGTAAGGTTATACGGGTCTTAAGAATAGATGGTTCTGACCAGAGACCGCCAAAATCACACGGAGCTCTTGTTTAATTTTGTCCAAGGGAAGCAACAGTTGTGATTGGGGATCAAGAAAAGAGGGCGTGAGATAGGTCCATTACAGAATGGCGCAGATGATGTGTAATGTAATGTCCATTAGGCAGCCTTGTTCTGAGCATTTCCTCTGACATCTGAAGACCGTTAAGGAGGATCAAACTATTACAGAACACAGCTGCAGCAAACTCAAGCTCCCAGAAAAACACAGCTCTCTCATTCAGGGTCAAGCGGACAAGATGTTGGTCGGAAATTGATATACTGGTATAATTGCTTGTTTATTTAACCTTTATTTAGGAAGTCCCTTGAGATTTAAATCTCTTGTTTCAAGGGAGACCTGGCTAATGATGCAGGATGATAGAAGAATAGGGTTTCAAAACGTTCAATTAACCAAAACAATCCTTCCATTCAGGAGCTAGTGCCTTTAGATCCAGTCCTAAGAATAGACCAGAACCTAAGAAGGCCCAATCATTTAAGTGCTGCTGTTGCATACTGAAGGAGAATGACAAACTGACCGCTTTTCAACTAGGCAGGCTGTGAGCTTTTCAAAGCCGATAGACAGTGTTAAAATAACACTGTCTGTGTACAGAAAAAGGTGGGCGATTAAAATTCACGGGACACGAGTCACGTTGCTCGGCCGTGCAAAAATAACAAAAGGCAGGCTTAAAGTACAATGCCACGGAGGGAGATTATGTAACAGGACATAAGGTTGTGATAACAGCGGGTCACACGTCTTTACAGAAACGCTCATTAGGCTGTGGAGGGAGGGGGAAAAAAACATGCTTTGATCGCTGTGATACAAAAAAGATGGACTCTCTGAAGTTGGTGAAGTTCACCGTTGTCAACATCTCTGTTTAAGAGACGGCAGACACGCCTCTATCGCTTGGTCCAAAGCTCTTCTCTGGGAAAACATGCACTGGAACAAATGTAACGTACCTACTAACTACAGTGGGTGGGATAGTAAAAGCGGCAACTACTGTGTGTACTTGTCGATACATTCAAAGACGAGGGTTATTCATTCTTAAACTGAGGTGAAAGGGCAACAAGTTGAGCAGATGATTTAGGAGCACCTTGGTGATGCTATTGGCTTGGCCTTTGTTGACAGAACTGTTCTTCTGTTTGTTCCCATGTCGGGACTTATAATGTCCATGACGGAGTTCCTCATTATTGTTAAGCTCAATATTTGGCCTACCTAATGTGTGCATTTTGATAGTTACTAATACTATGCGTTATGATGCATAACTACCTACATCATACTATAGTCTACCCATATAACTCTGAATGATAGTATGTACAATACATATACACATTTATATATTTTTACAGCATATATATATATATATCCATATCTGTCTGAATATACCTGCATATAATCCTTCTATATACCTACTTATACAACTGCATATAATATATATAACTCTGTATGATAGCATGTACAATAATGCTATATATACCGTATATCAGGGTTTCCGTTGTCCGATTACCGTATTTTTTTCGGGAAAATCTGTTGAAGTCCGACATATTTAAATCTCTCCGGTCATAATGTCCTGTGAAAATAATTCCCTCTAAGCACAACGGTCTTCATTAGATAAACCAATAGATACAAACATTGTGTATGACAAAATAAATATGGGCTGTTTTAAATTGTGTGAATAGTTGTTGTGAGTACTCGCACTATGTTTCAATAATATAATCCGTTTTACCATTCATTCATTATAAACACAGACGTCCACCGCGCTCAGAACGTCAAATTCTATCAACACTTTTTTTTAAGCTCCGGCTAAAATGCGTGGTGACGTGTTGACCAATTTCTAGGGGGAAACCCAATGATATATCAATAAAAACGTACCGTCAGTTCATGTCCAAGGGATTATGTTCATGCGCACAGCAAGTATCACCAGTTCCTGGCATTTTTAACCAGTGGAGAAAGGTAAGAGAGATTTCCCTATAGTTTTTCTTATATGAATTATTCAACCTACGTTAATAAAACATACCTGGTGATGAACTACAGTTTGCTGTGAACATTATATGTGTAGTGTTCTGATACAACGAGTATTGGTGAAGCGATGTCGAGATTCATTTGGGTGTGACAGCTGCTGCAGCGCGACCTGTGGTTTGCTGATCAGAATGGTGGGCAGGAGCTGCAGCTGGATTAGCGTATCGCTGCGTTGGGAGGCAGAGATAGTCATTGGATTCGGCAAATCACGCAACGTTTAGATTTCAGTGAACCCCACACGATAATGTTGCCGTCTCTCTCTCTCTAGTCAGTAGTGCCAAATTTCTCAGTTCAGCTTGATATAATTAATACAAATGTCTAGGGCTGTCCCCGACTAAGGATTTGGATGGTCGACTATGATTGGCCAAAATTTGCCATTAGTCGACTATTGGTCGACTAAAAAAAATTAAATAAAAATAAAAATAAATCATTAAAAATAAATATATATTATCATTCCATTTGGGCTGTGGGGGGTGCTTAATGTCTGAAGGAGTCGACTGAAGGCTTCTTGTCCTCTGCAAAAGCATGCAATTGGTCCACTGATGGATACATCTTGATATTAGTCTAGTCTAGTGTGTTCATTAGATGGGTGAAATCCTCTTTCAGTGCATCTGTGTCTGTTTTCGTAGGCAGTTAGCCTCTGGTATGCGTGCCATTAGCGTTAGCCACGCTTCTAGGCCTCTTTACCGCTGACCCATCCATGACAACACCAGACAGCCCAACACATTTATTTATTTAAGCTATTTAATCTGAAGATCATTTACACCAGCCAGATCATCAATGAAGGACCGTTCCCATTGCCTCCAGCCAAGTCTAGCCGCTCGGCTGCATTCGATTCCTTTCCAATGAGCTTATGAAGTACCTCACATGTACCTCATGGAAATTAATTGAAAGCAACCGCGCTGCTGCTGAACTTGGCTGCTTTGGGTGAGAAGAACAAACCATTAGCCCCGAGTCCTAGCTTGGTCTAGGTCTGAGCTACAGTGTCCATTAGAGCTGTGACTTTTCACCCAAATCAAGTCGAAAAGTAAAAGAGAATTTCTTCTAACTAGTTTGAACTTTTATGTCAATCAGAAGATACCTCTGTTATAACCCAATGATAGCCCTAAGCAACCTGAAAACAATTATTAACGTTGTGGGTTTGGATAGTTGTGGTTGCGTATTGCTTCTGGACATCACAGACCTGAGAGATCCTTCTTATGAACACACTTACTTTTACAGTCTATAGAAAGCACTCGTTCCTGGTGAAAGAACATTACGATTGATAAAAATGACATCCTTTTATTCATAATGGTGGATAAGCTCCTAGTGAGTTTTTTGCCCATACGATTTGATTAGTTTGGATGAACTCGCACAGTAAAGCAGCGAGGTAGAGAGGAGAAGACGGACGTGCAGCGAGAGCACAACTTGGGGAGCAAGTTAATATTTCACCTATAAACATACCGGTAAATGTAAATTACAAAATAAAAAAATAGAAGAGCTGACTACTAGGGATGGGCACGCGTAATGTTTTCCCAGATCGAGTACTCGCATGAATTACTTTAGTGCTTGAGTAATTGTCGTTTGGGATAATACATTTTTAGAACACATCTTAAAGTGAATCGCAGCAGCAATAACGAGATTATAGACTCACACACACAACCGATTTTATTATGTCTCGATCCGCATTAACAATGCACAGCAATATGCCTGATACTTAATGCGTGTTGTCAGTCAAAACTAGGGGTGGAACGGTATGCATTCGAACAGTACTACACCGTTCGATACGACCTCCACGGTTCGGGGCATGTGTGTATTGTTCGGTTATATAACATTAGCCTCGAGCTAGGCTAACGTTACGTTAGCTACGAGCTAACTAACTTTAGCCGTGAGCTAGCAAGCTAACTAACGTTAGCTGCAAGCTAACCGTGGAAACGCTCACAGCGAAGTGACTCCACGACACCAGTTCCATTAGTGGGGAAGGGGGGTATATTGACAAGTAGGGATGTCCGATATTATCGGCCTACCGATATTATCGGCCGATATTGGCATAAAAATGTGATATCGGAAAATAACAGTATCGGTTTTCCAAATAAAATTCATTTTTTATTTTTATTTTTTCATTTATTTAACCTTTATTTACCCAGGCAAGCAAGTTAGAACAAATTATTATTTTATTTATTGTCAAAGTATGCATAATGTTGTGTTAATTACATGACAAGAGATATGTAATGTTAATTACCTGAAATCATTCAGTTTTTTGGGAGGGGAAACCCTGCATATATCGGTATCGGTTGATATCGGTATTGGAAATTAAGAGTTGGACAATATCGGTATATCGGTAAAAAAGCCAATATCGAGCATCCCTATTGACAAGGCTTGACAACAGAGGTTCAAATATAACTGTTTGTGTTCAACAACGAGCCAGGAGACTAGAGCATGTGTATCAACTGTGTGTCTGTATTGCCAACCCATAACATCCTGGTCCCTGCTGCTGGGACGTACCAACTCCACACACACCACTGTGGGGGGGTTTATATTCCCCATTCCCTTGTAACATCTCCTTTTTTTTTTATATATATATATATATATATATATATATATATATATATATATATATATATATATATATAACGACAGTTACAACATTCCTTAGTGCAAATTATTATTAATACAAGAAAACCCCATAAACATCCTTATTTAAACCCCTAATCATCTTTTCTGTGACTTTTACTTTTTGATAAGAAAGTCTAGTGCTGGTTGAGCATTATGCATACTTTATGTTGGCCTTTGTCTATAATCTAATGTGGCCACAAAAATGGAAAGGTTTAATTATTTTGTTTGTTTGCACTAAGTTAATACTTTGACAAATGTTGCCTATATTTTTCAGTCAGTTCGGTCTTTGTGTGCTTTGTGTTTTTTTACCAAATAAATGAGAAGCATGTTTAAATCAGCAATGCCTCCCCTCTTGCTGTACCAAAATCTCTCCTAGCTCTAACCGTCACTGTCAAAATAATGTGCCTAATGTCAAATGGCCTCATTCTTTCAGTTTTAGCATAACTACGTCCTTGAGAATAACTGAAAAGTTGGATTATTTTTAGGCTATATATCTTATGTTGGTGTATGGTATTTTTGGAGTGTTACATTTAAAAAAAAAAAAAAAAAAAAAAAAAACATAAACCGAACCGAAAACCGTAAACCTAAAACAGTGATACGAACCGAACCGTCGATTTTGTGAACCGTTCCACCCCTAGTCAAAACAGTCCAGTTACCATTTGTAATAATTACATTACCCCCACTCTTGTCTGCAACAGGTCTCTCCACTCATGTCCGTATCAATAGTCTATGAGCGCTATGCAACATGGGCGATATGTTGTTGGCACAATTTGGAAATGCATAAACACAAACCACTGTTTTTATCTTTTAGATAACACTTGCGGTCAACGCAACAAAAGCTTTCACGGTACTATCCATGCTCCACAGCTGACCAGTGTCGTCTTCCTGCAACAACTCACACCTCGGGGGATTTCAGACCGAGATTTTGAGAGCACCCTCAAAAACCCCTAGAGTTCAGTTGAAACGGGGAGTACTAGGGTGATCAATTGCTCACGCCCGCCAATCCCTACAAAAATCGCCTCTCCAAAATTCAAACACATCACTACAGTTTCACATTTTGCCAGGTTCTGACCAAGTGACGGCCCTAATGTGCCCAATGTGTGTAACTTGTAAGCGTGCCATGATGACTGGATGCTCACCTGGCTCCGATGATGTCTTTCTTCGCCAGGTCGATTCCTGCGATGACCTTAACCCGTAGCACCCTGGTGTCATGCTGGAGAGAGAGACGGAGAAGAAGAGGATCGAGACATCTGATCAAACTCATGAACAACAAATTAATCCTCCATGGTCTAGCCCCACCCCCACTTTCAGATTTTTTCCACTCTCAGCAGCAGGTTCACCAGAACTGTTGCACCGGGTGACTTGGCTGTTCCATTAACCCTTTCACTGCCACACGACAGAAGGTCAACCCTTTACTAATCACACAACCGACGGTCACCGGCTGTCGTGTGGCAGTGAAAGGGTTAACCTTCTGTGTATTGTTGCAGTGAAAGGGTTAACCGTTTGGTAGTGCGGCAGTGAAAGGGTTAAGGAAAAGTACATTTAGCCAATCAGCCCTCTCCCTGAGAGAGCTGCTAAGACCTGGAACTCCATTCCAATTTACATCCGCAATATTGAAACTAGGGCTGGGCGATAACGATAATGATAAATATCGCGATATATTTGAATAATCTATATCGAATATTGAAATTTAAAATAAATCGATTTTTTTTTTTTTTTTTTACCTGCAACAGGGCAGTTTTAAAACCAGAGACAGTGGACAGACTTGTCTTTCTTGCCTGCAACTTAAAGTAATGGCTTTGCTTGTCCAAATGACAATACTGACCAAATTGAGATTTATTTTTCTCTTGTCCATTTATTTTGTTTGCTTTCTAATTTAAAATACAGTTTGAAACCGTCTGTACACAGTAGGCTATGTGTGCTAGCAGAACTAGACTCCAGTCACGAGTCATGGTGCACATGTGTGGTGGTTTGTCCACCAAAAAAGCGCCAAAAGATCAAAAATAAACTAGCAGAGCCAGAACTGTTCAAACTCCCCTGGAGCCACAGCCAGCAGAGAAGCCGGTTTACTTTCACTTTTAAACCAGCTGCAGCCTGAGAACTGGAGTGTGAGGGGCTGTAACACTAAAGATGGCGGCAACGACAAAGAATTGCTGCAAAATAAACATACATCTGTTGTTTAAAAAAATAAATAATACTTTTTTTATACTTATAACAATTTCGATAATTATCGATATCGAGAAATATGATAACATTATCATATCGTTATCGCGATATGATTTTTTTCCATATCGCCCAGCCATAATTGAAACACAGATCATTTAAACACAATTTCAAAACATGGTTAAGAAATAACTACACATGTGAACACAACAGCCCTGCAGAACTCTGTATGCCATATATGTTATGCTTTCTTTTCTAGCGGCTTTTTAACACAAGGCCGAGGGACAACAGTCGAGAATTTGCTTTGGCTAACACTGTCTCACACATTTACATGTATGTTCATTAATGTGTGCTGTGCTGTCCCTGTTCAAATGAAGTTTAAACTGAAACTGAAACAGAGGATCTCAACAGTGAACAGTCTCAGCCACTTCAATCGAAAGTCTGAAACCGATGACAGCCCTGCCCTGCCGAGAGCCAATAACCGGACCAAAAAAATAGGATTGAGCTAAATTGAGGGAGAAAACGCTTTCTAGTTTGCTCTATATTGCTGAGGATTGCCGAGTGGTGACAATATTCCACGGCCCGGCAGGGAAGAGACAAGCCGTGTGTTGGGCAAGTGTAGAATTCCCATTTGAAATGGGATTATTATGAACTCTTTTTTTTCTACTTTTTCTCCCTCTTTTTCCGTATTTTTCTCCCAACCCAATTTAGTAGTTATATGCCAATTCCTTTCCTGGTCGTTGCGCGCTTTTGCCCCCTACTGTCGGCCTGGGGAGGGAGAAGAACTACCACGTCTTCCTCTGATACATGTGGAGTCAGCCAGCCGCTTCTTTTCACCCGATAGCGAGGACTCTCATTGGGGGAGTGTAACACGTGGGAGGATCATCATCACACTATCTCCCCCAGATCCCTTCCCTGCTGAACAGGCGCCCCGACCGACCAGTAGGAGTCGCTGTTTACAACGACCAGGATACATACACCCACCGGCTTCCCACCCGCTAACACTGCCAATTGTGTTAGTAGGGACGACTGACCAAGCCGGAGGTACCGCTGACAGCTGGATTCGATCCCAGAGTCTCTGCAGTGGTAGGCGACGAGCGCTTAGTCCGCTGCGCTACCCAGCCGCCCCGGATCATTATGAACTCTTGTAACTTGTATATAAATGTGTCTTTTCCAAAAAATACCTGAGGAAACCCATCAAAAGGTTGTTTGTGAGGCTGGTGGGTTCTGGACCGAGGCTGGGGCTACCGAGTTGTATAGCGGTGTGGATCTGGATCCACACACAATGGCTTGCCTTCTCACAAAACAATGCCACTCCAATCAAGTTTAATTCCTTAATTATTATCATCTAACCAAATCAAAATTCTTGAAGGCGGGCCAGGCTGGCAGCTCCTCTAATCAGGACAGCCCACACACTGCCTAACCAATGGTCAGGGGAGACACTGCTCACAGCACAGTAGCACACACACATATGATGGCTCACAGCACACACACACTGATGGCTCAGCCTCACAGCACACACACACACACACACACACACACTGGTAGCTCAGTCTCACAGCACACACACACTACTGTCTCATAGCACACACACACACACACACTGATGGCTCACAGGACACACACACACACTGTGCTGGCTCACACATTTCGTTCCTACTACAATGCAACTTGCAATGCGGGCCCAAACAAAAATCAATGGCTCTCTGCTTCCCAGTAGGTAGGCGAGGTAATGTTTCTCCCATATACATAATGGCTGACAACAATATCTGTCACAGCCTTAATTATGCTAAGTGCTGGGAGGTGGTGTCGTGGGACAAACATCCCTGGGCTGACCCAGCTGTTACTTCAGGCCACGGCCCTGTTGTTCAGAGGACATTACCAACTGTTTACAACCACAGCCACAGGAAGCTTATTGTCTTATGGAATGTGGGCCTGGAACTGTTTTTTTTAAAGTAAAAACTTGAGTTGTTTTAGATTAGATTATGCCCCAGGCTTTACAGTAAATCAGCGACAAAGTGAATGTTGACCAAAATGTGCCAGCCCTTCCCAAAGCCCCCTGTGCGCTGCTATGCGTGGAATGCGAGTATAATCACGCCTCACGGTTATTCCAGAGATAATGACTGACTGACGGACAGACAAGAGCTCAACCAAGCTGTGGGAGTCAGAGGAGTCAACGGCTGAGACGACAGAACATTAACTCTTAGCTTGTCACCCTTGGCTTGAGCAATAAGGTGCATTTGTCAACTCGACTGTGTTGTTCCTTAAAATAGTTTTCAGCAGTTCTAGTCTGCAGACAAGTAGAATCATAAATTGTACATATAAATATATATAATGAATAAAATACAATTGTATTAGCCAAGCCACTGCCAGTGTTAACAAAATATAGGCCTAAGCACGCTATGGGAACTTAAAGGGGCAGTTCACCCAAAATTCAAAACAACACAACCCCTTTAGCCGGAGAAATATCTATCTATCCATCTCAGATACCTGTAGTTTCTGTGTGATTCACTCTGCTGTAGAGATCTGCCGTCACTCCGATACAAATGGAGCTGAATGACACTCAAGATAATCCACAGGCCTGGTTGTTGTGAGCAAGAGCAACAAGGTCTGTGTTATTCTCCTGAGTAACCGGGTCATGATTTCTGGAAAGAGACAGTGTGCTTTTGAGTTTTTCAAAATGTATTTTTGGTGCTTTGAGCGCCACAAGCCGAGTGCCATTCAGCTCCTCTGTATTGGAGTGTCTATACAGCAGATATCTCCAAAACTAAGCCAATCACACCAACACGATCTGGATGTATCTAGTACTCTAGGACTAGGTAAGGGAGTGTCCCTTTAAGATTATGTAGGCCTATTTGTGGCTTGCAGCATGGCCAATGTAAGACTATGTTTGGTGATCGAACTATATAGGCTACTCCATGATACATGAGTTGATTGAAGATCCAGCACAATGATGTTTTAGGAATTGCTTATTGTGCAATGTTAATGTCATGACTCATGGGTATAATCTCTGAGCACTGACAACTCTCAGTAAATCGAGGGGGCGTGGCCTTCTGTTCATTGAAAGGATATGTCAAGTTAGTATCATCATAAATCATGTAAACAAATTCATTGGACCAGTGCGATCGGTTGCTATGGGGGATTAACATTGACTAACCTGTGCAGGTGATAAATACTGTTGCTGTGGACGCTTTTGAACCACTAAAATTGACTAAATTGTAGCAAACTAGTTACATTACTTGTTTGTGGGCTAACTAGGTGATATCCTTAATTACAACTACTGACAACTGATGGACAGACATGATGGGCCAATCAGGGTAACCTGTATATATTATGCAATATTCCAAAGGAAGCAGATTGGTTATCTGAAATGGCTTGATTTTGTTGATATCCAGGGGGATATACATCAAAGGGCTTTAGTCATTTTCACAACAACATGAGTTCTAATATTTTTGGTAATTGTTTGTGAAAATGACTTTGTGAAAGAATGCAAGAAGATTGGAAAACAAGATTTTGATTGTACTGAATCTTTAAAGCCTCACACACACACTAGTCTTCCATGCAACATCCCAGTGAAAAGACCCTCTTCTCTTTGGTCTATAGCTGTAGGCAGAGCAAGATGAACAAACAGTCACACTCCCCTATTCCACTGTGAGAAACCTTGAAGAATATCTCAGAGAAGGGTTCTTTCAACTAGACATTCAACTGGGCCAACTCAAAATTCTTGAGTGAATTTCTCCATAAGCCTAGCGGGATGTAATGTTGATAATCAGCAGGCTAGTATGATAATAAGAACAGACAGAATACAATCTATGCCAATGGCCTTTAGATGTTTGATGTTAAACTCACAAAATCAATCTGGTTTCGATATCCATCTCTATGTCGGACTCTTGTCTTGTCTACTTAGAGAAATCATGTTATTTAGGAATCTCACACTTGAGGCTATAGTTGTATGCTGAATATCAGTGGTTAAAATTATTTGGAGGAGAATAGAGGCTGAGTAAGTAAATTCTTCAAACTCGTGTTGATGTGATCATCCACTGACAAAGCGTGATATTGAACATTAAAAAGATAATCATAAATCTCTCAAATCTGAGGGGTGTGTTTAGGTGGTAAGTAACATATCAGCCAAGCTAACATTATTTCTCCAGAAAAGACTGGACTGCAAGATTCCAAGCCTATATGCACTAAGGAGACGAAGATTAAGAATAATTGTTCACGATTTGTAAGTGTAGATGAATTGATTGATTGAAAACGTTATTAACAGATTGCAGAATGGGTACAGTACAGCTCAATACATACAATTGTTAAGGGGATGCAGACCAGAGAAAGACTTTAGTCTTGTTTACATCAGGGTCCCCCATTTTCAATTAATCATAACATACACGACATACAGATAAGACAGTACTGCTACATCTATACATTTATGACATGCCAGAATTGGCCGTTGTAAGTAAACCTCGCCTAACTTATACAGCTTATACTGAAATTGTTGAATGAATGACAATTCATATGTGATGATATATAATGTAAACAACATGAAACGTGAAACTGACAGCTGACGTTCCATGGCATGTAAAGAGTTGGTAGCCTGGCTATAGCTAAGCTAGGTGGCCGCATACAGTAGCAGCTACCTTGAACCACCGGTTGTCAAGGTATTGTAGCTAGTAACGGGATTTTTTTATTCATATTTCAACTTACATCATCTTCCTCAAGTCCATATATTGGTTCGAGATTCGTAGCCATAAAGCCGGGAGGAGGTCCACACCACTAGTCCAAACACACACACACACAAGCCGCTGTAGCAGAGCTAGCTCGCCGCTCTGAACAATAGCAAAGTCCCCCCCGTCCTTCCTTCCTTCCTTCCGTCCGTCGTGCGGCTCCAGCAACACGGCGCTGCTGTGGCTCACAGCTCAGGTTAGATTATTATGATTCTCATCCAGTGTGGTGGTCCACGATGTGTGGGGGCTAAATCAACTGATGCCCTAAATCATGTTTGTTTTCGAGACGCGGCTTGCTTTTCATTTACAACAAGCTCACCCCCCAATTTCCCGAAACGTTGTGATAGTTGACTTCCTCCTCTCGGTGTCGCTCACCAGCCAAGCGGCGCGCGCCAGTGAGTGTGATTGATGGCTACTTTAACCAACCACGCGGGTCGGGACGTCCCTCAAAGCTTAAAACTGGCCAATAAAAACACGCAGAGGCGTGAAGCTGTAGTGTTTTTTTCCTGTTTTTTTTTCTCTGCTTAGATGAACATTTGGGGGGGCTAGATAGTTGCGCCTGTCCTGCACCGCCGCCCTACGTCTCTGCAGGTAAAGCCAGTATTATGTCTATGGGTAAAGCTGCTTGAGTTAAAGGGGGAGTTCGTCGTTTTCAAAATGTGCATTGCAAACGATTATTCCACTATTATAACAAATAAAGAACAAAAATGATTATTGTTATTTTTATTATTATTATTCGTATTCATATTATTGTTATTACTAGTAGTAGTAGTGGTATGATAATAGTGATAACAGTAGTAGTGAACAGTAGTGGCAGCATTTAATCAGACAGTAGTAATAGTGATGATGGTATACTATACATGGTCCAAATCGAAGTAACGCACTGCACCAGAGTCCATGCAGTGTTTATTATTAAGAGTCAGGCAGTCCGACTCCTAACGGTTCTCAAGTTCACCAGCCGTTAGCTCTCCAGCAATTGGCAGCAGTCCGTGGCCACGGTTGTGGGCCAGTGTTAATCAATACATATATGCATTATTTAACTGTGAGGTTTTTTGCTAATCTGAATTTCTGTCACAGAGAAGGCCATAATTTCCTACAGTTGTGGCATGGTGCAGTATATTTCATGTTAGTTTTCACTCATAGATTGTCTTGTATTGTCTTGTTGGTCTCGTATTATCTTGTTTGTCTTGTTGGTCTCGTCTTGTATTGTCTTGTATTTTCTTGTATTGTATTGTCTTGTATTGTCCTGTTTGTTTTGTGGTCTCATATTGTATTGTCTTGTCTTGTTGGTCTCGTAATGTCTTGTATTGTCTTGTTTGTCTTGTTGGTCTTGTATTGTCTTGTCTTGTATTGTCTTGTTTGACTTGTTTGTATTGTCTTGTATTGTATTGTCTTGTCTTGTCTTGTTTGTCTTGTTGGTCTCGTATTGTATTGTCTTGTTTGTCTTGTTTGTCTCGTCTTGTATTGTATTGTCTTGTCTTGTATTGTCTTGTTGGTCTTGTATTGTATTGTCTTGTATTGTCTTGTCTTGTATTGTATGGTCTTGTTTGTCTTGTTGGTCTCGTATTGTCTTGTCTTGTATTGTATTGTCTTGTTGGTCTTGTATTGTCTTGTCTTGTATTGCCTTGTCTTGTATTGTCTTGACTTGTTTGTCTTGTTGGTCTTGTTGGTCTCGTATTGTATTGTCTTGTTGGTCTCGTATTGTCTTGTCTTGTCTTGTATTGTATTGTCTTGTATTGTCTTCTTGGTCTTGTATTGTCTTGTTTGTCTTGTTGGTCTTGTATTGTATTGTATTGTCTTGTTTGTCTTGTTGATCTTGTTGGTCTTGTATTGTGTCTTGTTGATCTTGTTGGTCTTGTATTGTCTTGTTGGTCTTGTTGGTCTTGTATTGTGTCTTGTTGGTCTTGTTGGTCTTGTATTGTGTCTTGTTGGTCTTGTTGGTAAAAAAATCTAACCCTAACTAACCTTACTGTCATGCACTTGTCCTAATAAACTAACCTACACTGTAGCACTCAACACTTTATGAACATTGTTACTCAGCTGATAGAGTTGTGCCCTTCCTGATGACTTGTCGTACAGAACTTGTAAGTCGCTTTGGATAAAAGCGTCAGCTAAATGACTAAATGTAAATGTAAATGTTGCTCTTGTATTGTGTCTTGTTGGTCTTGTTGGTCTTGTATTGTATTGTCTTGTTTTATTATTCCTTGTTTGTTCTCCCTTGCCCTGTTCCTTGTTTGTTCATGGGTTCCATTCCCCTTTATTTAATGATTTACTTTGAAAACATTTGTTTATTCATCCTATCTCTTACCGGGACTTGCATTACAGTTCCTTAATGGTTCTGGGTTCACAACACCCTGCAGGATATTTAACTATGTGACAATTCCCCTAGTTCGAGCTGTCGAGTAGTGGTTAATGACTCAGCCTCCTTGCTAGTGTAAGGCAAACGTATTTGTAAAGTTTGGTGGAAATTATGAAAGTAATGAATAATTTATTGTTTACCATGAGTTTTTCCTAATTTGAATTTTTTTAAGTTTGGCCTGATCGTGGCACTGGAGGAAAAGTCAGGGGATCACCCAATTCTGCTGCTAGGGGTCATGAATGTGCACTGCAAATTTGAAACGATTTTAACAAAAGTTATTTGAGTTATGGCATTCAGGCATATAATGAGAGAAGTACACTACACAATTATTACATCAAATTAATATAGACTGTGAAAACATTTTCCCTGATACTGACTTGATTAGCTACTTCTGTAATCGTTGAAGTAAAATGATTCTATTCTATTCTTTGATTGTTGTGTTTCTTTATTAGAACCTTAATATGCTTGGACCTATACCAAATATATATTATCTGTGTATGAGAATATAGCCTAGGCTACTGAAACAAAACCACAATGTTCCTTATGTATGAATGAATGAATGAATGAATGAATGAATGAATGAATGAATGAATGAATGAATGAATGAATGAATGAAAGAATGAATGAATGAAGGAAGGAAGGAAGGAATTATTAATTAATTAAATGTGCCATGTTGATTTAATGAACAGATTTGTAAAAATGTGTTTCCCACATGCAGTCATGCAAAAGCTTCTCCTCTTTCAATCTCATGCTTACTTACCTGAGATATTCGTATCATTTATCCGAAAATATTAAATTCAATATGGAAAAATAACAAAAAAGTTAAAAATAAGAGAGCCTGCCGTGCCACACAAGTAACCTCTCTCACGGTAAGACACCATTATAAAACAAAAATAAAAGCACATGGGTGGTGCTCAGCAGGTAAAGTTAAGTCCCATTTAGCACACAGCTTCCTTATAATCGTCATTCCACTCAGAAATCCAAGTGACCTAATGCCACCTTTAAACGTTTTAATAAATTACTCATTGTGTTCTAACGGGAATGTTGATGTATGGAAAGCAATATTTAATACAGGTTAAAAAGTTAATGAACAGCCTATAGCAGCCAACACAGTCACTACTATGCACACACTACACGTGCAGAAAGAATGAAATAATGCGATTATAAATGTAAGGGTTTACATACTTAATCTATAGGTGAATTCTATCAAATAAAAAAAAAATATATTAATATAACTTTTTACCACTGCAGTTGTTGATCAATTCAAGTCTGTTTCAAAAGAAGACCACTGGATGGCGCTAAACAATCGCAATTGTTTCAAGATGACATGATACTGACTGATCGCTGGAGTGCGTGCTTCACATGCCATGAAGTCCCGACCGGTTCTGAAATAAAGTGGCACTGGTTGAGATATATATTTTATACAGTGGTTCTCAACCTTTTTTGGGCTCAACGCGCCCCTATCTGACGTCCATGTTCCACGACGCCCCCCTCAACTCCCTACACCCAATTGGAATTTAATTTCAATTATGATTATTTTCTGTGGGTATATGAAATTCTCAGCCATTAATGTTTCAATTTGGCTCAGTTTGTTGGGTCAATTACGCCTGTCAGTGTTGTTGTGTTTCAAATGAAGGGTTCTACTAGGGACCAATTAAAAAACAATCTCTTCTAACTAACTAACCATTTTTTCTTTCTTTCCTGGATTCAGGTTTTTACTCATTTAACTTTTTACTACCAAGTGTGTTTAAATTAAACATTACAAAAAGTAAATTTGCTAAAAAAAAGTTACATGTTCCCTGTTTCTGAAGTGGGATTTTGGATTTCGATTGTGCTCACTGCTCCTCTCTGGTTCCAGTCACGTTGTTGTCCTGATATTAACCCTTTCACTGCCGCACTACCAAATGGTTAACCCTTTCACTGCGACAATACACAGAAGGTTAACCCTTTCACTGCCGCACGACAGCAGGTTAACCGCCGGTAGTGTGATAGTAAAGGGTTAACCTTCTGTAGTGTGGCAGTGAAAGGGTTAAAACAATGATTGATAAATCAAATAAACTTTGATTGATTAATTGAAAACTTTATTAACAGATTGCAGAATGGGTACAATACAGTATGGCTCAATACAAAACAACTCTTAAGAGGATGCAGACCCGAAAACCTTTCGTCTTGTTTACATCGGGGTCCCCCATTTTCAATTCATCAGGACATTTATGACATACAAGACATACAGATATACAGAACTGTGTAGTAAAAAGAGATCATAAAAAATATATACATCCGAAGGGGAAGAAACTGTACATTGGTGGGGGGGGGGGGGGGGATTTGGACATTTACAGGGGCCAGTTTCTAATTGCAGCCACCCGTAGGTGCTCTTTGAGAGCGGTTTTGAAGGAGGGTAGGGATTCACATTCACATTGTGGCATAATTGCAAAATGTGTTTAGTCCCTTGTTTGAGCCAAATCTGGGTTGAACATGATTTGTAGAACTCCCTCTGGTGTTGCGGTCATGGAATTCACTGACCTTTGGGAAGTATTTCGACATGTACGTGGGTATCCCAGTGGTGTAGTGTATCTTGTAGACCAGGCCCATTGCAAGTTGCTGTACTCTGTCGTCTACTCTAAGCCATCCTAGGTTGTCAAAATGTGCAGGGGTAAGGTGGGTTTTATGAGTAAGGCCCAGCAGTAGTCTGACCAGTTTGTTTTGTGATGTTTGTAGCCTTGTTTTTAGGGCCTTTGAGGTGCTTTGGTACCATGAGGTGCAAGCATAGTCGTAGTACCCTTGAATGAGTGCTCCTAGAGTTAGAGTCTTCAAGGTATTCTTGTTTACCAGAGAGGAGATCCGGTACAAGAATCTTGTTCGTTGGTTGACTTTTTTTTATTACATTGGTTGCCATTTTGTCACAGGAAAGATTTGCCTCTAGCTCTAGGATGGAACCCAGGTAGGTAATTTAATCTTTCCTTTCCACTGTAACAGAGAAGCCGTTGGCCTTGCTGAGTTTGCTATTTGATCCAAAGAGAATGGATTCTGTTTTACCCAGGTGTAATGATAGTTTGTTGAGCCAGTGAGCCAGGTGCAGATTCTGCAGAGTTCAGAGCTGAGGGCTTTTTCAACCTGCAACTTGTCCCTGTCAGAGACCAGCAGGGCTGAGTCGTCTGCAAACAGGAACAAGTTGCAATCACAAGCTGATGACATGTCATTTGCATAAATTAGGAACAGTAAAGGTCCTAGTATGCTTCCTTGTGGAACACCACAGCTCACTGGGAGGGGGGGGGGGGACAGTGTACCATTCACCTCCACCATCTGTTCTCTCCCCACTAGCGCCCCCTTTGAGCATCTCAACTATTCTCTACCCAGCACACTCTCTGGTACCGCCCCCGTTGAGAAACCCTACTATAGATAGTTCTATAATACCCCCATGGCTAGCCCCTTCCGTGACTGCGATGTGCAAGCCAGGGGCTGGCTTTTTAATATGCAAAAGCCAGCCCCTGGCTTGCACATCGCAGTCACGGAAGGGGCTACCCCATGGCTAGAATGGATCTTCCTCACCTCTGAATAATTACTGTGTCAATGTCTGTCTGCAGGGACTAACACATCATGAAATGACCAACATTCCCAAACACACGCACAGAGGGGGGGCTTTGGGTGCCCAAGCAGTTGCCCATGTGCCCCATGATGACCAAAGTGCCATTTAAAAAAGAAATATATATATATATATATTTTTTTGTGTTAAGGACAATGCCCATGGTCCTCATCAAGAATAATTTAAATAATATTATAAATAAAAATAAATATTTGAATGCCTGTCTGTCTGAGGTGCATGGTTTTCTGTTATGTTGCGTGACGCGTCGCCCTCCCTCTTGGAATGACGGGCCCATTAGCCAATAGAAATCTATAATACATTTAGATAAATCCCAAACTATTCTAAGGCATAATCATATAGTATGATGCAGTTTGTCTATAGTTTGGCTGGTTACGCTGTAGTTGGTGTTCTAACATTTAGATAAATGTGCCCTTTTTAAAATTTGAGCACCTGCCCCTCTAAAGGTCTCTGCACGGCCCTGATGTTCACACACCCACAATCAAACACGTTCTCATACACAGCACATCGACACGTGGACGTGTGTCATAACCTGGTCAATTTTATGAATCATGAAAAAACTTTGTATTGTAACTACTGCTGTATATCTGTATGGTTTAACCATATAAACATACCTATGATGGGGCTTACATCAACCACAACATTGTATATGCATTCCTGAATTTCACTGTAGCATAATTTATTCACTGTGGATATGGCACATTCAATTGGACCTTTAAATCAATCTGAGGAGCAGATGGCCACATTATATAACTGTTGCCTCTAAGCGGAGTTGGCTCGGGGTGGGCCAGATATTTCCCAAGCCACACAAAGCCATCTGAACAATTTGTAGCAAATGTACTGTATGATTTCAACTAAATGATTGTTAGCTCTGCTGAATTTCCTAACATACCTTTAGCTACTTCTTCCCCAAAAGAATAGACTGATTACATGAAATCCATACATGAGGTTTTGAAATCAGCTATAACATACTGTATATCATGCCAGTTAGGGTATCTTGTGTATACTGTTTACTTTTACTCTTACTCATAGTATTATTCAGATTCAAATGTCTTATTGCCTATATTTATTGTAACATATAATATAAATGATAGTGCATACAGACCCTCACACACACACACACACACACACACACACACACACACACACACACACACACACACACACACACACAGATTATTACAGGCTAAGCATGTGTCAATGATTAGCAAATGATTATCAAATGTCTTATTGCCTATATTTATTGTAACATATAATATAAATGATAGGGCATACAGACCCACACACACACACACACACACACAGATTATTACAGGCTAGGCATGTGTCAATGATTAGCAACAAGACAGATTTTGATGGATTTTTTGTTTTTTTGTAATGTCAGATGTAACATCAACTCTTCAGAAAAGTGGGAGTATTTAATTTTCTTTCTGACATTACAAAAAATCTAAAAATGGTTATGATCAGGGCTGAAGTTGAATAAAAGATGTATGACTGTTTAGACTGCATTACTCTCTGTCACAGTGATCTCCTGGTTGTTCCCCACTTAGGTTATCTAACTATCTGCAACTAGAAACACTGGCCCCCCGTTCCATGTACCGGGATAACCGAGTTAGCCGGATAACTTTAGCTGGATAACTGTGTTAGCCTGACTTTCCGATTTCATGTACGTGGATTTCCCAAATCACCATGACAACATATCCAAAAGTTTGAGCCTGCTCGAAAGCAGAGTTCAAGTTCAAGTTAGCCTGAACTATCGCCACGCCCCCGCAAAGAAGTGACAGCCCGTTTCCTGAAACTATTCCAACAGTCTACGATCTGCATTATACCATTCTGAATTACGTTTTTGTGCTCCATTCTTCCAGAGGGGGCTTTTGAAATGTAAAATAGACCCAAAATGCTGATATTAAATTCACTTTGTCCTAAATAATGCACGTTATATATACCGTGGCGACGGTGGCGCTCGCTCGTGCGATGTACACATGATGTGGTTATTTTAATTGTAACTGGGATTAAGATGTCTGATGAGATGCGCTGTTTGACGGATTTGAGAAATTGAATGAGCCGTTGACGTCACATTAATGAATGAGGATAAAGAGATAAACTTCATTCAAAACAACGGATATTCTAAACACGGGTCTCTCGTTCATTAATGTATAAACAATGAATTTATCCCATCTGGCCCAGTGGCCCAGCGGTAGTGCTCATGCCTGCCAATTCAGTGACCGGGGTTCAAATCCCCGTGTTTCCAATATGATTTTTTTGAATATAATATTAATGATTATACGCCAAAGTAGCCTGGTTTTAAGTTAAAATATTATAAATCTACATGCATTGAGGATGTCATTCTTTATATAGCTCTCAACGTGCACCAAATTGAATTATTCCTATATTGCAAAAAGAAGGAAAAGACTAGGGCCTTGAACCCCGGTCGTCCGTGTGAAAGTCAAAAGAAGAACCCGTTACACCACAGAGAAGATAAGTAAAAGATTGACTATACATCAATCAATGGGTAAGAGAGCCGTATCGTAATTCTGTATAACAGTTAACTAATAATTTTCGCTAGCAAGATCTCATTTGATTATTCAATCCAGCAGGCAAGTTTAAAGAAATATAATCTGATTGATTGAGGTAATGAGGGACTTAGAATTAGCCTATAGATAACGCATTTAACTTGTCGGCGAGGCGATTGAGCCTATTGCAATCTGTCAATAAAGTCTTAAATCAATTAATCAATCAATGCCGTTGAGAATCAGGGTCTCTGCCATCGATACGTGCTGGCTTTCCACCTAAAACGGGAGCGCGCATCTAGCCTGACTTGAGCCTGACTCTCAAGTCTGGCTTGAGTTAACGAGACTGAATCCTCCTTTGTGAAACAGGAAAATCCCGGCTTTGAACATCGGGTTAACTGAAGCTGGATAATGGACATGTTGATCGACTTAGTTGAACCACGTACATGAAACAGGGGCCTGCTTCTAAATTCAGTGGCCTGACTGCACACAAGTACCACCAGCAGTACCACCAAGTACGACTAGTACCACAGTTTGAGAAGCACTGCCCTAGGGGGATCAATAAAGGATTATCTTATCTTATCTTATCTTATCTTATCTTTGGGAGGGTAACTAACATCCACTCAAGAGAGACACCAACAAACTGAACTGTGTTAGACGTTTTGCATTGTGGGTTAGATTAGGATTAGATGAACACAGGTATTGGAAGCAGAATTGGTAAACAAACCAGTGGAATTTGACGGAGTATGACCCTTTTTTCCTGAAAAATCCCATGTAGCACCTTTCAAGAAGCTTCCTAATAATAACAATAACATTAATAATAATAATAATAATAATAATAATAATAATAATAATAATAATAATAATAATAATAATAATAATAATAATAATAATAATAATAATAATAATAATAATAATAATAATAATAATAATAATAATAATAATAATAATAATAATAATAATAATAATAATAATAATAATAATAATAATAATAATAATAATAATAATAAAAAATATATAGGTTTCAAGTTAATTGGATATGATATTGCTGTATCTTGAGTCATATTTGATCTGCAATGCCTAGTTTGACAGTTTGATCTGAACTGGATTATCATCTTTACAAGGTGAATGGAAATTAGGAAGCAGATAGTTGTAGCATGGGGTAATTTAAATTAAGTTGACCATGGTTTGACAAACGTGTCCAATCATTATCGCCACCAGTCAGAACGCCTGTGGGGAGTTTGTGTAATCGGTCGTGTTTTTCTGTCTGTATGTCTATCCGGAGTAAATCTCACCAAATACAAGGCTGTGGGTTCCATGAGATCATTGGGGCTGTGAGCCATCCTCTTGTTTTTATTACAGGTGTGCATTAGCCAGGCTACCAGGCAAGCTACATAGCATAAAGTAAAAGAGAAGGGGGGCCCAGAGACACAATATGTGCACAGGGCCCAGAATCTCTCACTACACCCCTGACGAGGATGGAGGTATGGAGAATGGACTGCAGTTACAGTGTACCACAGAAGATTACCACCATACTCTAGGAAAGACCCATTCTAGCCACACAAGCTCTGTGGCTGAGTCCTTAAAGAGACTCAGTCAGATTTAGTTTTCTCTCTCTCTCTCTATCTATTTATCAACCTCTTTCTCTCTCTCTCTCTCTCTCTCTCTCTCTCTCTCTCTCTCTCTCTCTCTCTCTCTCTCTCTCTCTCTCTCTCTCTCTCTCTCTCTTTATCTACCTCTTTCTCTCTCCCTCTCGTTATTTCTCTCTCCCTCTCCCTCCCTCTCTCTTTCTCTATCTATTTATCTCTCTTTCTCTCTCTCTCTCTCTCTCTCTCTCTCTCTCTCTCTCTCTCTCTCTCTCTCTCTCTCTCTCTCTCTCTCTCTCTCTCTCTCTCTCTCTCTCTCTCTCTCTCTCTCTCTCTCTGGTGGGATGCACCATGCCTCCTCTCATCCACTAATCCCTTGGAGAGCACTGCCCGCCGGTTCGTTCCAGCTGTTGGAGTTGGCCCAGCTGGGGAGATTCTCCAGCCCACTTCTTTTTTGTTTAGACAGGAGAGGCCGATGAAGGCCACTGACGTAAGTGACTTGCAAGGGGCCCAGGTGAAAGAAGTGCCATGTGGGTCCCCCCTAACCCTTTCAGGTGTAAGTGATTTGGAATGTTTTCTCTGAATTCTATCTTAGATATATAAATCGTGATAGCTTTCAGTATCTGTTCTCAAAATGTCTAATTTCACCCGCAAGATTGTAAAAGGTAGTGTCTAGATCCCATAGTCTGGAAGGACGTTTCCATGGGAATTGTCACTTTTTTGACATACAAGCCGCAATGCTGTAACTCGTCATAATCTTCACCTTAGAAGATTGTTTATAAACCTATCCCTTACTTTACTTTATTACATGGCGTTTTAACATTCGCCGAAATGCTTGATTGTGATTGGTCAACAGCGCTCGTCAGAGGTCCGTTATTACTCGATAACGGACCTCTGCCGAGCAATAATGACCGCTGTTCGCAATCAAGCCCACTGACACACACTGCAGCAGTGCAATCAGTCCACACACCTGCCGGCGATAATAATAACTTTATTTGGGCTGACAGCGGACGGAGCCACAGAACAACTGCGTCTGCATTTGATCTCGTCTTGTCGATGGTGTAAAATGAATTAGGTATATTGTTAGTAAGTTAGCCATGTAATAAGCGGGATAATGTATAGCTATACTCGGTCATTGTCGCAAAATAATTGACCTTCACTACGTTTAAAACACCTCGGCGAGGCGCCTCTGTATTCTAAACTCTGTGTCTGTCAATTATTTTGCTACAATGACCTCGTAGCTATACATTATCCCTTACTTAACCCTTAACCATCTGCGGTGTGGTAGTGAAAGGTTAACCTTCTGTAGTGTGGTAGTGAAAGGGTTAACCCAAACCCTAACCCTTACTTTAACCCTAACTGTAACCACTCCCACCACCTAAAATTGGGAATACATGTACTATGTCATAAACAAAGTTGTGACCATAGCTGGCCAATGTTCCAATAGTGACGGAAGTGAGGCACAGGGCAACAAATCCACTACTGACGACAAGGCTACGTTCACACTGCAGGCAACAGTGTCCTGAATCAGATTATTTTGGGTTTTAAAGCATATTAAAAGAAGAAGTGGCTCTCTTTCATCTCTTCCTCGCCCCATCATCTGCTCACAAATTTGTTTGCCTCCACTATAATAATAATAATAATAATAATAATAATAATAATAATAATAATAATAATAATAATAATAATAATAATAATAATAATAATAATAATAATAATAATAATAATAATAATAATAATAATAATAATAATAATAATAATAATAATAATAATAATAATAATAATAATAATAATAATAATAATAATAATAATAATAATAATAATAATAATAATAATAATAATAATAATAATAATAATAATAATAATAATAATAATTTATTATAATAATAATAATAATAATAATAATAATAATAATAATAATAATAATAATAATAATAATAATACATTTTATTTGGTGGCGCCTTTCATGACACCCAAGGTCACCATACAGATCATAAAAAAAACACAGCGAGGCAATTAAAAGTCTAGGTTAAAAACAAAACAAACAACAGGAAGTATAAAACAGTGAAATTAAAATAACAAAACAAACAGCTGGGGGTATGGAACAGTGACACAGGGTATAGTGAATATGCAAGTTTAAACAGATGGGTTTTCAGTTGTGATTTGAATGATGATAGGGACTATGACTTCCGTGTCCTCCATGTTTACGTCCATCATCATTATTGTAAATTTGCCTATGTGGGTCAGTTCAGGAATGTGATATTGGCCACATAAAAAATGTAAATAATAATAATGTAAACAGACTGTGAGGTTTTGTCCGTTGCTCACCTTCTCGCTCTGTTCCTTTAAGCCTACTCGCTCTGTTCCTTTAGTTTTCTGTTAATCAATTGCATTCTCCTCACCTCACTAGCCCCCACCCTCGCGTTCGTTTGCTCTCAGCAGCCACACCCTTGGACTACCTGTCATTATGTGTTTGATTGGTCTGGTGCCGAACACACACTTCTGGTTCGATTATCAATTACCTCCCGCACCTGATGTGTATTCTAATTAGCACCCCTGTGGGCTTTAAGTACCTCGCTCTTCCCCTCTAGCCTTGTCGGGTCGTCCCGTATCATTCCGTATCATATCTCTATCACCAAGACTCCTTCGGGAGGTTCTCTGTCTGTTTTGCTGCTTTCATCTCCGGCGTGAGATGCACTCTAGCCTTCGCCTCCTGTCTCCGTTTGCCTGGAAGGAGACACTGGACTGCGCTCACTAAACTTCCACGGGAGGTATTCCAGTGTTCCACTTCAGACCTCCGCGCAGCAGACGTCCAGACGCGCATCCAGACCTCCGCGCAGCAGACGCGCATCCAGACCTCCGCGCAGCAGACGCGCTCTTCACTCCAGACGCGCATCGCTTCCTAATACTCTACGGGAGGATGCGTCTCTCCGAGCCAGGCGCGCTCTTCCACGCAGACGCGCATCCAGACCTCCGCGCAGCAGACGCGCTCTTCACTCCAGACGCGCATCGCTTCCTAATACTCTACGGGAGGATGCGTCTCTCCGAGCCGGCGCGCTCTTCCGCGCAGACGTGCTCTTCACTCCAGACGCGCATTCAGACGCACTCCAGATGCGTCCTCAGTACCGGCGTGTACTCCAAGCTGACACGCACCACTCAGACCTCCGCGCCAGATGCGCCCTCCGTACCGGCGCGTACTCCAAGCAGTCGCGCACCACTCAGACCTCCGCGCCAGATGCGCCCTTCGTACCGGCGCGTACTCCAAGCAGTCGCGCACCACTCAGACCTCCGCTTGGCCTACCCGTTCCCCGTGGCGACGCGCTCGCCCCGTTTTGATCCAACACTCTTTACGCACAGCGCCTGGGTGAGTTTTTATGACTGTCTTTGATCCTATTGGTTTTTCGTGTGTTTAAAGACACTGAAGATATCCAGCTTTTTGTCAGACTGTCACTCACCCAGCGTCAGCTTTTTGGACTGTTCATTGGGATATATTTGGCCTTAACATCGCTCACTGTGTGTATACACACCGAAGATATTATCACTTGGATTTGTATTTGGGACTTCGCTCACAGTGTTTATTTGCACCGAAGATTCTATCACGTGGATTTGTGTTTGGGACGTTACTCACAGTGTGTATATACACCGAAGATTCAGTCACTTGGATTACTCTGTTTTTGGGACAAGTCACTTCTCCTGTCACCTGCTCTGTTCCAACTGTACTCTGAGCTAACCCGCTCCCTCTCTCCCTCTCGGTCCCGTTTACCACCTCGGAGATCTGCCGAGAGAAATCTGCAGAGCGGCTCTGACGTCATCGTCTATTCCTCAGACGAACCTTCCCGGGAGAAGCTGCAGAGCAGCAACATTCTTCTAATGCCTGTATCCCAGGCCTTGTCTGTTTTTCTCTGTCCCTGTAAGCAGCTCCAGCCCTCGCCCTGTTCCAAGGCCTTACCCTGTTTTTCCTAGTCCTCCCTGTCCCCAGCCCGCCTCCGCGGGCCTCTGTCCCTGTTTTCCCCACTCTAGTCCTCCTAGTCCTCCCTGTCCCCAGCCCGCCTCCGCGGGCCTCTGTCCCTGTTTTCTCCTCCTAGTCCTCCTAGTCCTCCCTGTCCAGTCCTCCTAGTCCTCCCTGTTCCTGCCTTGTCCCTTGCCCCGGCCCTGTTCCGTTAGCCTTCCCTTAGCCTTCCCCTTGGCCAGCTCGCCTCTTAAGGGCACTGTGCCTATTTTCCCCTTTCTTGTTTTTCTAGTATTTTGTGTTCTCCCTTAAAGGGACAGTGCCGTTTTCTGTGTGTTTCAATAAATGCCCAGTTCTTGGCTTACTCCCATACCTGTCTTGTGTTGTGCGATTGGGGTCGGTTACAAACCATAACACAGACCAAACAAAGAAATCTGATAAATAAATCAGACTTGAGCACTAGGCTTGCAGTGTGAATGTAGCCTAACTATACGTTGCCTTAATCAGGCTTTGGGAGTAACGGAATACAGTCACAGCCTTTTTTTATTAAATTCTTTTTAACTATGGATACAATGGAGTCCATGCCATCATCATCATGCCACCAAACAGTGTCTGTGGTATGAGGGCCTGAGCTCGGATGATGGTTTATGTAAATCCTATACCGTAGCTGGCTAGCTGGATTATCATGGGATTTAGGAAGCACACGGTCGCAGGCTGGGGTCATGGAAAATTACCTTGGTTTGACAAAACCTTGTACGGTCACATTTACATTGGATGGACGTACTGTAAGAGAATCCCCTCCGTGTATCGACCTCTGCCTGGACTAATTAATTCTAATTAAATATACCCGTGCTGGGTTTTTACAACACCTGTCTACCATCTTTTATTATCTGCATATTGGGTTCAATACATCGAGTCGTGACTCGTGACATATATAATACTGACCTATCTATTTGTTGTTATGTATCTTACACCTGCTGTTACCCAGGACTAGTCATTGTTAATTTGTGTTTATGACAAGACCTCAGCAATGCTTCCGGTGATTTGTGCTCCTTAATCAAACCCATTTTATTTGTTTGAACCTGGGATGCTCACATGGGAGGCAAGTGCCTTTACCTCAAAACTACCAAGACACACCAAAACTCGAAAGTCATGGAAAAAATAGTATACGAACAGGTCGAAAAGTACCTCGCGGGAAAAAAAATCTAATCTACGAATTCCAATCTGGCTTCAGAACATCCCACTCCACTGACACATGCCTTCTCTATTTAAACGACCACATCAAACAAGAGGTGGACGCGGGCAAATACTGCGGCATGGTCAATGACCATTGGTCATGCTGGACCTACAAAAGGCCTTCGACACTGTCAATCACACCATTCTGATTGACAAGCTAAAAGCAATTGGTTTTGATAGTCTATCAGTGAGCTGGATGCAATCCTACCTGGAGGGGAGAGAACAGATGGTGGAGGTAAATGGTACCCTATCCCCCCCCCCTCCCAGTGAGCTGTGGTGTTCCACAAGGAAGCATACTAGGACAGCTACTGTTCCTAATTTATGCAAATGACATGTCGTCAGCTTGTGACTGCAACTTGTTCCTGTTTGCGGACGACTCAGCCCTGCTGGTCTCTGACAAGAACAAGTTACAGGTTGAAAAAACCCTCAGCTCGGAACTAGGCAAAATCTGCATATGGCTCGCTGATAACAAACTATCATAACACATGGGCAAAACAGAGTCCATTCTCTTCGGTTCAAATAACAAACTCAGCAAGACCGACGGCTTCTCAGTTACAGTGGGTGACAATATTGTCACAAGGAAAGAAGAAATTACCTACCTGGGTTCCATCCTAGAGGCAAATCTTTCCTGTGACAAAAAAAAAAGTCAACCAACGAACTCGATTCTTGTACCGGATCTCCTCTCTGGTAAACAAGAATACCCTGAAGACTCTGGCAGGAGCACTCATTCAAGGGTACTACGACTATGCTTGCACCTCATGGTACCAAAGCACCTCAAAGGCGCTAAAAACTAAATTACAAACATCTCAAAACAAACTGGTCAGACTACTGCTTGACCTGACTCCTAGAACCCACCTCACCCCTGCCCACTTTGACAACCTAGGATGGCTTAGAGTAGACGACAGAGTACAGCAACTTGCAATGGGCCTGGTCTACAAGATACACTACACGACCAAGGTACCCATGTACATGTCAAAATACTTCCCAAAGGTCAGTGAATACCACGATCACAACACCAGAGGGAGCTCCACAAATCATGTTAAACCCAGATTCGGCTCAAACAAGGGACTAAACACGTTTCGCAATTATGCCACATCAATGTGGAACGCCCTACCCGAAGCTGTAAAGGAATGTGAATCACTACCCACTTTCAAAACCACTCTCAAAGAACACCTACGGGAGACTGCAATTCGAAACTGGCCCCTGTAAATGTCCTAACCCAACCCCCTCCAATGTACAGTAAATGACCAAGTATGGTTTTGTCAATATTCCAATGTACAGATTTGCTTGTACAGTTGTACAGTGTCCCCCACCCACCCCTCCTACCAAACCCCCCCCCCCCCCCAACCCCACCCACCCAACCACCTCCAATGTACAGTCCCCAACCCCTACCCACCCAACCCCACCCCACCTGCCTAACCTCCTCCAATGTACAGTTTCTACGTCAAATGTATATACTCTCTTTTCTGGACTCTTTTTGTATCACAAACAGTACTGTATTTGCAAATCTGGTATGTCATAAATGTATAGATGTAGCAGTACTGTCTATCTGTATGTCGTGTATGTCATATATGTTATGATGAATTGAAAATGGGGGACCCTGATGTAAACAAGACGAAAGTCTTTCTCTGGTCTGCATCCCCTTAACAATTGTATGTATTGAGCTGTACTGTACTGTACCCATTCTGCAATCTGTTAATAAAGTTTTCAATCAATCAACCCTAACCCTAACCACACTGTTACCTTAAACTAACCTAACCCTAACTTTCTATCCTAACCATAACCACACTGTTAACTTAAACTAACCTAACCCTAACTTTCTATCCTAACCCTAACCACACTGTTACCTTAACCCTCCAGTCACCCTTGTCGCAATTCTCTGCAAATAGCCTTTTTTTTCGTGTGTGTGTGTGGATAGCGTTGGCTATATTTTATGTATATGCCAGGAAAGTAGCTCAGTCTCACATCTTTGACTCACATTCCAATAATCCATGTTTATTTTCTTTTTCAAAAATCACTATTAAGCGCACTGCATAAATGTGTCACACCTTCCACCCTAGTCGCAGAAATGAACAGGTTAGGGTTAGGGGGTTAGGGTTAGGGTTAGAGTTAAGGGTTAACCCTAACCTTAACCCTAACCCTAATTTAAAAATGTGTTAAAATCCTGAAAATTTATAAATATTCTATATGTATGGTGAGGACTGAAGTTAATAATGATATTCATGAAAAGAAATTGGAACAATACATGAAAAAGATATGTTTTACTGAGATCGCAGTTTTCGGCAAAGGGCTAAAGGTGTGATTTTTTTAAAGGTTGACTCGAGGGTTAAACTAACCCTAACCCTAACTTTCTATCCTAGACTAGACTTTTCTATAAGGCTGAGGCTGTGGCTCATCCGTGCCAGCGAGTGCTGGGAGGACGAGCGGTCCAAGAGGGAGGTGTGTCGGGTCAGCCCTGACTTCTGGTCCAGGAGGGAGGTGTGTCGGGTCAGCCCTGACTTCTGGTCCAGGAGGGAGGTGTGTCGGGTCAGCCCTGACTTCTGGTCTAGGGTATTCTGTGGATGCAGACCATAGTGTGCAGACCATACTGCCTGATGATAGGCACTGCCTGATGACAGCAGCAGAGGGTACGTGGATTTAAATAGGTACGTGGATTTAAATAATGTTAGCAGGTGAAGACTATAGTGTCAAACACCAACTAGTGTCAAACATGTGTACAAAAATGTGAGTCGTGGCCTTGACAAAAGGAGGGGCATAAAAAGGGACATTTTAGACAGTCAGTTCCGTTGTGAGTGAAGCTTATTTGCTGTGAAACCTTTGTTTAGAGAGCATTCTGACTGGAAACATCACTGCCTGGTTTGGAAACAGCACGGCACAGGACAGGAAGGCCCTCCAGAGAGTGGTGCGCTCAGCAGAGCGTACTACGGGTATTGCACTACAACCCCTGCAGGACTTATATAACAGGAGGTGCAAATACAGAGCCTGCAGAATTATGAAAGACCCCCACCACCCACAAAACAGCTTGTTCAAGCTGCTGCGGGCAGGCAAGGCCTACGGCCACACGCTGCAAGAACAGAGAGACTCCGGCTCAGCTTCTTCCTCCAAGGCCATCAGAACACTGAACACTGAACTCTCCACTCACAAGTACACATGGGCACACACAGACACACAAACATACACACAACACTCATGCGGCAACCGCTAAAACAATCACTTTAAACAAATGTCACTTTAAAAAATAGAAAGTCACTTTAAAGGAAGGAGGTACTGTATAGTATAGTTTAGATACTTTAAGGAGTTAAAGAGTTAAAATTGTAAATTGTATATTGTATAGTAGTGTATATAGGAACCAGTTTCTCAGGAACTTAGCATGTCTTTTTTACCAGGCATATCTTGTGTCTTACCTATTTAATTCTTTCTATGCCTATTTTATTATTGTATTTTGCACAATCAATGCGGGCATGACCACCCGCATTTCACTGTATGCCCTGGTATGTATGTGAAACAAAAATTAACCCATAACCCTTTTTCATCAGATTCTATTTGAAGCAAGTGTTTTGCCAGAGAAACCTCAACACTTCATCAGCCCAAGTGTTTTAGCAGATCAGTCCTTCTCAGAGTTTCGTCAGACCAACATTTATTTTATTATTGGCGTATACTGTATATGGAAATAATGAAGATATTGTTATAAAACAGCCGTTGTCCTCTTCTCCCAGTCGTGTGTAAAGTTCAGAGTGTTGCTGGAAGTGAAAGTGACGGCGGAGGACACACGTCTCTGTCACTGTAGCTTTGACTTGACCGCTGTTTTGATCTTGGTGTTAGAGACAGATATCCACGGCTCTGTGAAGAAAACATGCAGACGTGGGGCTGCTTCACCGAGTGCTTCTGCGTCGGCTACATGTGGCCTCTGTTCTTTGATAGTGTAACCAAGTGGATTCGAGTCCTGCCTCCGAGAAGTGCGTTCTTGCACGTTCTTATGTCCATGTTTCGTCCACTTTCCCAGGGTTAAGGCAGTGAGATCCCAACCCCATTGCTACGTGAACCTGGATACAGATTCACAGGGCAGTGATATCCCACCGCTGGCTGTCACCATTGTAACCGAGTGGATTTGAACCTGGGACATAGGATCCACAGGTAGCGGCACTAACCAGCTGAACTAAAGGGTCAGAGCGTTAGCAAAGCTGGTTGACTATGACCGACTCGTTATTAGTTTACAATAGTAAGGGATTAGATGATATTAGATTAGATAGATTAATTAGATTCGATTCGATTCGATTTTAATTTATTGTCATTATACAGCACAAGTACAGTACAACGAGAACAACACACATGTTTCTGTGTTTCTGTGCATTACGCACTTTGATTATATGCACTTTTACTGTAAATTGTGCCTCTGTCATTATGCACTTACTATGCTATGATCTTAACCCTAGCATTTGTCCTTTATACCATCTGTGTTTTTTTCTTCTTACTGTCCATGTTTCTTTTCTGTACTGTTTCTACTCTGCTCCTGTATTGGTTTAGTTGTAGACACACAGTATTGCTCTGTACCTGTATTCCAATGTGGATTTGTCCATACATGGCAAATAAATCTCTGACTCTGACTGACTGACTCTGAAACATTTGGCATCCAACACAGTGCAAATGTAAAAGTAAAGTGTGATAGTAATATACAATGTACAGGTGAATAAACTGAGTATACAATATATAAATGAGTACTACTGAGTAATAGTGCTAATCATATTTATGTACAGAGTTGTAGTATTAGTATGTACAGTGATACAGGTATAAAAACACGCTGGTAGTAAGTCATACTGGCCAGCAGCATAACTAGTAAGAGTAGGTAAGAGATATGTATAGATATAGATAGTATATACAGATTATATGCAGGTATGTACAGACAGATGTGAGATAGATAGATATCGGTAAGCATAAAATATATGGTATATATATCAGTATTGTACATGCTATCATACAAAGATATATAAACTCACATATAACTAACTCACATATACTAAACACACACACACACACACACACACACACACACACACAAAGCTACGAAAGAGAGGAGGAGGGATGACTGACACTATGGAGACTTGACTATGTTTCCAGCTCCCAGTAAGAGGAAGACAATAAACATTGTTCAAAGGCACTGTGCTCTGATTGTCACGGTGTGTTTTACAATGTTTGTTCATGTACACATTGAGTAAAGGTCACTTCAATATCAGCAAACAGACACCATGTGTTGAGTTGGAAGGTTAGTTGGTCCTCTCTGATGGAGAGGCACAACAAACACTGGTATTTGTACATTTTAAGGCCCTTATTGGTAAGCAACCTCCTTTTACTACATCATTATTGGAATGGAATTTTGGAATCTATGGAACCCGTTCTAGTGACTGGCTGGTCCTTAAGGTCCCCAGAGTTTGCTCTGAACAGGGTGAATCTGAATCTTGATATTCTCCCCTCTGTTGCAGAGCTTAACACATTGATCTCCAACCTTTGTCAATCAAGTTGTACATGTTTTAATTGATTTGTTATCCTTACTATTGCCTCACCTTGTTGTAAATTAGGGAAACCTCAGTTGCCTTTCGAGTTTAAATAAAGTGAAATGAAATAGCCTACACAGTGTATTCACTCGTGCACACACACACACACACACACACACACACACACACACACACACACACACACACACACACACACACACACACACACACACACACACACACACACACACACACACACACACACACACACACACACACACTGACACACATATACACACACGCATAGACGCCTGCGCAATAGAGCACGCGAAGCAGCTGCTCTACGACTATTGAACATGGGGGGGCAAACGTCTGATTTTGCTCCCCCACTTTTTTATCATATGAAAAATATGATATACCCCCCCCCCCTCCCATATATAAATCTAACCATAACTACGTAATTTCAATCAAATTAATAATACGCAATGACACTTAATAGCAAGTTTTTAAGTTTCCAAAGATTGTGACCCCCCCCCCTGCTCCCCCATATGGTTTGATCCAGTGCCTCTCCAAGTCCAACCCCCAGCAGAGCAGACAGTGGCGCACGGCGCTGGCGCTGCAGGTAGGCTGAGTGTTAATATCAAAGGCCACAGAAGTGTGTCATTTGGTGGCAGGCAGGATTTTCCAGTAAGTTGTTTATGATTGTTAAGATTATTTATGTTAGACATGTCGTTTACTATTGAGTGGTAGAGGTTCTACCACGCAATACAATAAAAGTGTTTCACTGCCATCTGGTCATACCAAAATAATAATAATAATAACAAAGTTTCCCTCTGGTTGGCATTAGCTTTAGTGCTAGCCGCTAGCTAACGTTGTCATATATCTAGATATGTGGTGTTGTCAGCTGGATAACGTTGACTTCGTTTGCAAATTTTACGTTCGCGAGCAGGGCCGGATTAACGACGGCCGCGGCCCGTGGGCCTTTAGTGACGAGGCCCCCCCCCCCCCCCCCCCCCAAAAAAAGATTTTACTTTTTTTTTTTTTTTTTTTTTTTTATAATAATATATGCAATAAAAGTCTGAAAATGAAGGGATTATGTCCATGAGTGTCATTTTTAGAAATTAAGGCCTGCCTCTTATATAAGCCTCTCTAATAAAGGCCTGGTGTTCTTTGCAGCTGAGGTAAATAGAAGACCCGTCCTATATTTGAGGATTTACGGTAAATCAAGATGTTCAATTATCTTAAGGTACAATACCTGAAATGAAAATGTGTGTGTGTGTCCAGCCAACCAGGTAACATGGCAGAAAAAAGAAAGAATACAGACATCGGAGCATTTTTCAGTACACCAAAACGCAAAGTAAGAACCCTAGTAGCCTAATAGCTCAAAGACTTAAAGGGCGGGCTCCACAAATAATGGATTGCACGGTGTTAATTGCACCTTTACTTACAATTCATTATGAATTGTAAATGGGGGACCCTGATGTAAACAAAACAAAAGTCTTTCTCTGGTCTGCAATCCCTTAACAATTGTGTGTATTGAGCCGTACTATATTGTACCCATTCTGCAATATGTTAATAACATTTTTAATCAATCAATAACAGATTGCAG
Organism: Notolepis coatsorum; assembly: GCF_963971535.1. Taxonomy (NCBI): domain Eukaryota; kingdom Metazoa; phylum Chordata; class Actinopteri; order Aulopiformes; family Paralepididae; genus Notolepis; species Notolepis coatsorum. The sequence continues at coordinate 89,927,277 of NC_140175.1, forward strand.
AATGGGTACAGTACAGTACGGCTCAATACACACAATTGTTAAGGGGATGCAGACCAGAGAAAGACTTTCGTCTTGTTTACATCAGGGTTCCCCATTTTCAATTCATAATGAATTGTAAGTAAGGGTGCAATAGAAATGTTTCATAATGATGTTCAGTGTATTCATAAGTGTATTGCTCTCCTTAATGTAGAATGATATGGTGACTGTACAGACTCAGGAAGGAGAGAAAGAGACCAAAGAGTTACAGGTAGTGGAAATATCAGACAGTCAGCTTAAAGTGTAGGATAACATAACAAATTAAGACACAAATACTTGGATTATATATCCCCCCCTCTCTCCCTTTCTTTACAGAGTAGCATAAAGATTGTGTATTCAAACCGGTTCAGTGTATTCATAAGTGTATTGCTCTCCTTAATGTAGAATGATATGGTGACTGTGCAGACTCAGGGAGGAGGCAGAGAAGGAGAGAAAGAGACCCAAGAGTTACAGGTAATGGAAATATCAGACAGCTTAAAGTGTAGGATAACATAACAAATTAAGACACAAAATAGGCTATATTTACAGCAGACCCTGTTATTGTTCCTTGTTGGTATTTTTTCTCTCTTTCTTATTAAAAACTTGGCCTATTTGAAAGGAGATTGATTTAATAAAAATAAAAGAGCAACAAAAAAAAATACAGTATATATACAGTATATAAATATATATATATTAATATATTATTATTATTATAGTAATTGGCTATCATACTGCAATATAAACTGAGTTTTATAGTGAAAAGAGCAGCTTTATTGGTCAAGATTGAAGGCTCTATATTGCAGGAAATTGCACGTACAGGTTCATTAAATGAATAATAATTATAATAAAAAAAAACAAAAAAAATAATTGCACCCCCACTTTCAACTATAACTAGGCGGCCATGCACACACGCACACACACACACGCACGCACACACGCACGCACACACACACACACACACACACACACACACACACACACACACACACACAATCCTGATGAATTGAAAATGGGGGACCCTGATGTAAACAAGACGAAAGTCTTTCTCTGGTCTGCATCCCCTTAACAATTGTGTGTATTGAGCTGTACTGTATTGTACCCATTCTGCAATCTGTTAATAAAGTTTTCAATCAATCAATCAATCAATCACACACACACACACACACACACACACACACACGCACGCACACACACACACACACACACACACACACACACACACACACACACACACACACACACACACACACACACACACACACACACACACACACACACACCAATGAGCTGATGAGCAGGGAACTAACTTGTGAAGGGAGATAGAGAATTCAGCACTGAGCGGGTTATTTGTGGGCGGGGCATGTGCTATAATAAACACAACCCACCCCGCCCTCATCAGGACCAGTTTAGCGAGCACGGGATGCGAGGAGCTCTTTAGTGACGGGTGGTGAGCTGGCTCAGTCTTGGGTACTGAGTACTGACTGTGGCTGTGCGCGTCCGTTCTCGCTGCTCGAGTGACGAGTCAAGAGTACTAAATTTTGGCTTTTTGCATGGGAGTCCATCTCCTTCCTTCACCTCGACAACGGAAAAGCCCGGACCTTATCTATGCACGAAAGGTGAGTGAAAGCGTCTCGCGCTGCGCAGCGCAGGTTGGTTGATTGATTGATTGATTGATTGATTGATTGATTGATTGATTGATTGAAAACTTTATTAATAGATTGCAGAATTGGTACAGTACAGTAGGCTACAGCTCAATAGTCAATACACACAATTGTTTAGGGGATGCAGACCAGAGAAAGACTTTCGTCTTGTTTACATCAGGGTCCCCCATTTTCAATTCATCATAACATATGACATAATGTGACATACAGATAGACAGTACTGCTACATCTATACATTTATGACATACCAGATTTGCAAATACAGTACTGTTTGTGATACAAAAAGAGTCTAAAAAAGAGTATATACATTTGACGTAGAAACTGTACATTGGAGGTGGTGGGGGGGGGGGGGGGGGTGGGTAGGCGGGGTGGGGGAAACTGTACAACTGTACAAGCAAAACTGTACATTGGAATATCGATGAAACCATACCTGGTTCCAAGAAGAGGGTCTCGTGTATTCTTGGGTTAGGTCATTTACTGTACATTGGAGGGGGTTGGGTTAGGACATTTACAGGGGCCAGTTTCGAATTGCAGTCTCCGTAGGTGTTCTTTGAGAGTGGTTTTGAAAGTGGGTAGTGATTCACATTCCTTTACAGCTTTGGGTAGGGCGTTCCACATTGATGTGGAATATTGCTAAACGTGTTTAGTCCCTTGTTTGAGCCGAATCTGGGTTTAACATGATTTGTGGAGCCATGAGGTGCAAGCATAGTCGTAGTACCCTTGAATGAGTGCTCCTGCCAGAGTCTTCAGGGTATCCTTGTTTACCAGAGAGGAGATCCGGTACAAGAATCTAGTTCGTTGGTTGACTTTTTTGATTACAGGTGGGGGAAACTATGCTCGGCTGCGTCATACAGCAGGTGGTTAGGGTCCCTCTTATTAAATTCGATTCAATACAACTGTATTATTCCACGAAAGACAATTTAATTTTGGGCACAAGTAAAAACAAACAGGAAACAGACAGACAAGCAAAAGAGCTGTTTGGGATTATGTTGGGCTGAAAAAGAAAAGAATCATAAAACAATTATAATAAATAAATGGAGAAATAGTCCACATATCAGTACCAACAGAATAGAGGCCTTGAATGTTTGTGTCGTTCTCTTTATTCCAGTATGGCTGCCTGTAACCACTGGTAACCACTTTCAAAAGTAAGTGTGTCTCTTCCATTGCCAAGACACTGGTTGTTATGTTACAGGCAGCAATGCGAGGCCTCTATTCTCCTTCAGTTCCTTGTTCACCAGGCGGGTGGCTTCCGGAAAGAACTGTGCCAGTTGGTACTATAAATCACCTAGGCGATGCTCAAGAAGGAGAATCTGGAACTGGGGGTGAAGGACATGGGGGTCCCCTGTGATGTCATGGGCCTTTGTCCTGACCTGCTGCTCATAGAATGAGGCCAGGCTTCAGAGGGGCACTCCAGTGGTTTTGGAACAGGTGTTCACAATGGTTTGTTGGAGACTGGTTTCTGTGTTTGAGTTTAGTTGAACCTTTATAAACCACCTTGGGGAAATGCATTGCATTTGACCCATCCTGACTTTTTAGGAACAGTGCGGGCAGCCACACAGTGTGGGGCCCGGGGACCAACTGCAGTTGTAACGCCAGTAACTTTGTCAAGGGCAACGCCATGGATATATAGCTAGCATGCATTATTTTTATGGTGTACTCCTGGAGGAGACCTGAGTACCAGGAGGAAACCCATGGAAACACAGGGAGAAACATGCAAACTCCACACAGAAAGATACAGGTGCAAATACAGTATGTATGGTAGTAACTTGTACTGGCCATCAGCATAACTAGTAAGGGATATGTACAAATATAGATGTAGTATACAGATATGTAAAAGGACTGTGTGTGTGTGTGTGTGTGTGTGTGTGTGTGTGTGTGTGTGTGTGTGTGTGTGTGTGTGTGTGTGTGTGTGTGTGTGTGTGTGTGTGTGTGTGTGTGTGTGTGTGTGTGTGTGTGTGTTCCTGTGGGTCGCCCATCGCGCGTGTGTGTGTGTTAATCTGATGACAAAAAGACTTCTACTTCTACTAAATACAGACAGGTGTAGATAGATATATATGCAGAGTATATGGGTAGACACTAGACAGACTATAGTATGAGGTGGGTAGTTCAGATTATTATGATTACAGTGTAGGGCAGTTGTAGACATTGAAAAGCAGTAGGTAGGTATACATTGAGTCTAGGCAACCAAGTTCACAGTCTTGCAGTATGGGCAGCAGAGCCTGCGTGCCTTCCTCAGACACTGTAGCTTGTGATGGATAGACTGAATGAATGAATGAATGAATGAATGAATGAATTGTTTATTTTCTGTCTTTGTTTACAACAAATCAAAAACACACTTGTGTGGACTTACAAAAAAATTATCACAAATGTACATATCCAAAGTAAGCTCACACACAAAATCCAAACTCAATGGCCGAAAAAAGGAATAAGGCTGAAGCACATGCTTAATTTTTGCCTATCCTTTACAACTCATTATTACATGGCGTTTTAATATTCGCCGAAATGCTTGATTGTGATTGGTCAATAGCGCTCGGTTGCCCATAACAGCGGTCCGTTATTACTCGATAACGGACCGCTGCCAGGGGCAACCGAGCAATAATGACCGCTGTTCGCAGCTGGAGCAATCAAGCCCACTGACACACACTGCATCAGTGCAATCAGACACACCTGCCGGCTGCCGGCGATAATAATAACTTTATTTGGGCTGACAAAGCCACAGAACAACTGCGTCTGCATTTGATCTCCTCTTGTCGATGGTGTAAAATGAATTAGGTATATTGTTAGTAAGTTAGCCATGTAATAAGCGGGATAATGTATAGCCTATACTCGGTCATTGTCACAAAATAATTGACCTTCACTACGTTTAGAACACCTCAGCGAGGCTCCTCTGTATTCTAAACTCCGTGTCGGTCAATTATTTTGCGACAATGACCTCGTAGCTATACATTATCCCTTACATAGTAGGGGAGTGATGTACCGGTGATGCATTGGGCGGTTTTCACCACCCTCTGCGGTGCTTTCCGGTCAGAGGGAGTGCAATTGCCGTACTGTGATGCAGTTGATGAGTATACTTTCTATGGCACACCGCCGGTAGAAGTTCACCAGAATCTGAAGGGACAGGTGGGCTTTCCTCAGTCTCCTCAGGAAGAAGAGGCGCTGGTGAGCCTTCTTGACCTGTGGTGAGGTGTTGATGTTCCAAAGAGAGGTCCTCGGAGATGTGGACGATAATACTATTACTATGATTACATACTACGATAAAAGTAAAAGATAAAAGTGGCCTCCGCACAAATGACAGTGTAGGGCAGTTGTAGACAGTGGAAGCAGTAAGGTACAAGTCTCAAGCACCTGTATCTAGTATCAACTTAGCTCTAATCGGTGTGTTTTGAAAAGCAGAAGCAGTGTTACGTGTTGTGTTGTGTAATCAATGCACCTGTGTGGTATTAGGTACCGTTAGGTAGCTAGATCTACAACCTTACTTTTTTAAATAAAAGTGATATTTTTTCTTTTTACAAATACACACATGATACAAATAGACATTTGCTGGTGTTGGATACAAACATGTGTAAGGGGAATATCATTGAATGTCAGTTTTGAAAGGGTGTTGATTTTCATGGTCTTAATCTTTTGTATTTCTGTCTGCTGTTACTACCTGCGTGTTTGGCCGGTTGGCCGGTTCGGCAGCTGCAGCACTGGTGAACAAGAGGGGGAATTTCACGTTCACATTTCAGATTCAGATTATTTTATTGTCACAGCTTTTTAAAATGTACATATACATTCTACTACGGCTCCTCAACAGTAGTAGAATTGTAAACACAATACACAACGATCTATACAAACTATACAATACAAGGTATATGTTATACAATACAAGGTAAAAAAAAACAGCAGATAAATAGTAAAACAAATACAAATAAAAAGGGCATAGAGATGGATAGAGATTGATAGAGGTGGATATCTAGATGCACTTGTGAAGTAGGCTATCCTGCTCCAACAGTTTGAGTCAGACAACATTCTTCTACAAAGGTGTATGGTACATGGACTGTTCTTATATACTAGTATGTATACTAGGGATGAGGCAAACTCTTTCAAAGATTGCTATTCGATAGTCACTGGGAACTATTCGAATACTAATCGAAAATCGTATATTTGCATAAACTATACATTTATTCTATAATCTAACGACTATTAGAATATTCAAAAATCAATGCCACCCATTGTGCTCCCTGTGTACTCTGTAATGAAGTTACTGATCCCCATCACTTTTTCCACTAATGGCAGTGTGGTGGAACCAGAGAGGTCACTAATGTGTGTGTGGTCAGATCTCCATGTTGGATACAGATTTATTGTTAAAGCATTGTCAAATACTTAATCCAGGTTTAGGAGTTGAATGGAGGTCTTGCTTCTCTGGCCAGGAGAAAACCAAGATCATCCTCAATTCTGTGAGCTTGCTTCTTAAAAAAAAAAATTGGCTGCACGTTAGCCTAGCTTAGCACAATGAATGGAAGCGGACATGGCCGGTTAGCCTTCGGGAGAGGTGTTAGCTGGACAATGCCTAGGCTAACCGGCCATGTCCGCTTCCATTCATTGTGCTAAGCTAGGCTAACGTGCAGCCAGATAGCTTTCTACTGAACGCACAGAGAGGAAACTGGTATCTATCTTCTTGTCTCTCTCTGGAGAAGACTGTAAGCTAATTTCCCAAAATGTTGGCGTGTTCCTTTAAGCTTTCTGTGAAGGGGGGTGTGGGTTGTGAGGAGGGGTGAATAACAAAAGGTGGTTTTGAGGAGGTGAGGAAGACTAGAGTCGAGGTGAAACAAAGGGTATGTAACGCTTGGTGTGCTAATGAAGTTGAAAACACAGTTTGCAGACAAGGGAGAAGGAACGGAGGCAGAGACGAGGAGCGATGCTTGAAGAAGGGGTGTTTACTTCTTATCCAATATAAATACAAGACACTACTACTAATAACACAACGAAGGAAAACAAGAAAACGACAGAGTATACAGGCAAGAACTCACTAGACATCAACGGGGAAGGCAGGCACGACACAGGGACAACACGGGATACGGGAGGAAATGATACCACCAGGAAGTGAGGAACAAACAGACACCTAAATACCAACACGAATTAATAACGATCAACACCTGGCAGGGCCAGGCCAAAACACAGAATCACAAACACAACCTAGACACAAAAGCACTGACACACTAAACACAACTAGACACTAAGGCAATGACACACAACAACTCAACAGGGGTGTAACATCAAACACAGACAGGGATGGTCCAGGATAACATAATATTACAAATCAAATCAATAATGTGCAACCAACGCAAAATGACCGACCGCACCATCGGGCTTAGGTCAGAGGGAGGTAGGGAGCCAATGTCAGGAGGAGAGCACTGTCCAATGTTATTCTCCTGCCTGGTCCAGCCAGGACCGGGCCTTGGAACGTAACAGGGTAGGATGTGAGGAAGAGGAAGGGAAGGAAGAGGGCAGGAGGAGGGGGGAGGTGAAAACAGAAATATTGGAGGAAAACCTCTACGGCAGTAATGCATAACGTTCAGTGTTCCAATTGATTGATTGATTGATTGATTTTATTTATGGATCCAAAGACAACAAATCCAAGGGAGCACATGCAAAAGTGACAACACTTATTTCCAGCATGGTCCCCGATGTTCTGACCAAAGGACATATACAAATAACATATAAAACAACACATAAAGCAAAAGTCCAATACAACAAATCCATATTCTACATAATTCTAAAAACAAGACAATAACATCCTGACCAAATACCATAAAATAGCGCATTTATTATACCATCATTAAAACAATAATCCAAGTATGACCTGACAGCTATCTGGCCACTTTACCCCAGAGATCAATCACATTTTGATTTGCACATTGATTGATTGATTGATTGATTGATTGATTGATTGATTGAAACGTTTATTAACAGATTGCAGAATGGGTACAGTACAGTACAGCTCAATACATACAATTGTTAAGGGGATGCAGACCAGAGAAAGACTTTTGTCTTGTTTACATCAGGGTCCCCCATTTTTAATTCATCATAACATATATGACATACATGACATACAGATAGACAGTACTGCTACATCTATACATTTATGACATATCAGATTTGCAAATACAGTACTGTTTGTGATACAAAAAGTGTCCAGAAAAAGAGTGTATATACATTTGACGTAGAAACTGTACATTGGAGGTGGTTGGGTGGGTGGGGTGGGGTTCGGTGGGTGGGGGCTGTACATTGGAGGGGGGGGGGGGGGGTAGGGGGGGGACACTGTACACTGTGTGTACATTGGAATAATGACAAAGCCATACTTGGTAATTTACTGTACAACTGGGTTAAGACATTTGTAGGGGCCAGTTTCGAATTGCAGTCTCCCGTAGGTGTTCTTTGAGAGTGTTTTTGAAAGTGGGTAGTGATTCACATTCCTTTACAGCTTTGGGTAGGGTGTTCCACATAGGGGTGGGCGATATATCGAGTATACTCGATGTATCGCGGATTGTTCTACCCGAGATGTAGTACTGTACTATATCGCGAACATCGAGTATTTAGTTTATATGGCGCCGCCCGCGGCCGAGAGACACTCGCAGTGCTTTCCTCGAGAAGGGACGGCGGAGCTATAGGCTAACGTTAGTGTAGTCAGGGCTGTACAGTGCGATATAATGTTGCGGTTGTAATTTCATTAGACAGACCAGCGCGGACCTTTAATAACATGTAATTTAATTGACACGAGCAATGAGCTAACGGTAGCTGCTAACCAAGGTATCCATTAGGATTATGCTAAGCTACTAGCGATAGCTGCTAACCCTGGTAAACGGTCAAAGCGGACTCCACAAGACTAGTTCCATTCGTGAGGAAATGGGGTGGGTTATATTGACAACGCTTGACAACAGCAGTTTAAACATAACTTCATATTTATTAGTTATTCATTTCTGTATATCATTCAATTTCCATCTCCGTGTGTCTCCATCTCCATCTCTTCCTGTTTACATTCGAGTGTGACGTTATCACCTACGGCAGCTTAGACGATCAAAACGCGAACCTAGAACAAACCCGAGGGGGGGGGGGCTGGCTCTCTTGTTCATTCTCGCCCCCTCTCTCTCTCTCCCTCTCGCTCTTTCTCTACATTCAATGATTTAAAGTAGCCAAACGTTACAGACAGTATAAATACTAACTGGATAGTTGATGATATAAACATTTAATTTCATTATCTGAAATATTCTAAAATCATTAAGTCTGCTATAAGCCATTATACCTTTTGTGTGTGATTATTATTTTCTCACAGTAGGGTGTGTATATATATACATATATATATATGTGTGTTTGGCTAAAGTGGATAGAAAACACAGTACTGTGTAAAAGTCTTAGGCACCCAAGAGTTTTTATATAAATTGTCTTAGATGTAAATAATTTTTTTTATTAGTGTGTCAGTAGACTACTCTTAGTACATTTTCATTAAATTATTTTTTAAAGCATCTTCATGGTTTAATAATGCAAACATATGTTGCAGGGACTTATTATAATCATCATATTGGCGTGACTGTATGCATCAAAGGGTTAAATCAAGCATTTTTAAGTGATTTAGAGGAAATGTAAAAATATCGCGATATATATCGTGTATCGCGATATAGCCAAAATATATCGCGATATCATTTTTGGCCATATCGCCCAGCCCTAGTTCCACATTGATGTGGCATAATTGCGAAACGTGTTTAGTCCCTTGTTTGAGCCGAATCTGGGTTTAACATGATTTGTGGAGCTCCCTCTGGTGTTGTGATCGTGGTATTCACTGACCTTTGGGAAGTATTTTGACATGTACATGGGTACCTTGGTCGCATAGTGTATCTTGTAGACCAGGCCCATTGCAAGTTGCTGTACTCTGTCGTCTACTCTAAGCCATCCTAGGTTGTAGGAGGTGGGTTCTAGGAGTCAGGTCAAGCAGTAGTCTGACTAGCTTGTTTTGAGATGTTTGTAATTAGTTTTTTAGTGCCTTTGAGGTGCTTTGGTACCATGAGGTGCACTCATAGTCGTAGTACCCTTGAATGAGTGCTCCTGCCAGAGTCTTCAGGGTATTCTTGTTTACCAGAGAGGAGATCCGGTACAAGAATCGAGTTCGTTGGTTGACTTTTTTTATTACATTGGATGCCATTTTGTCACAGGAAAGATTAGCCTCTAGGATGGAACCTAGGTAGGTAATTTCATCTTTCCTTGTGACAATATTGTCACCCACTGTAACCGAGAAGCCGTCGGTCTTGCTGAGTTTGTTATTTGAACCGAAGAGTATGGACTCTGTTTTGCCCATGTGTAATGATAGTTTGTTGTAGGCGAGCCATATGCAGATTTTGCCTAGTTCCGAGCTGAGGGCTTTTTAAACCTGTAACTTGTTCTTGTCAGAGACCAGCAGGGCTGAGTCGTCCGCAAACAGGAACTAGTATGCTTCCTTGTGGAACACCACAGCTCACTGTGAGGGGGGGGGGATAGGGTACCGTTTACCTCCACCATCTGTTCTCTCCCCTCCAGGTAGGAAGAAGCAATGCTCTCCTCTGAATATGCCTCTATAGTTGTGAAAAAGCATTAGCTGGGCGTCCTGGGTTGACAGGAGCTACCTGCTCTAGCTTTTTAATCGCTTTGGCTCTTGTCCATTTTAGCAGCAAGCTGGTCAACTCAACCCTAGATTAGCTATACGCACACAGCCTACCCCTGCTTTCCACTGTGCTGCTGTCCTGATACCACAGTGTCAGGGAGGCAGTGAGAGTAGATCTGTCATCACGGGATGACATATAAACAGGTTTTCAGAAAGTGTCAAATCTGATTTACAGTTCTGTATCATAATGGCTCCGCTCGGCATCACTCTCTGCACAGTACCTCGCTCGTGCACGCGCACTGAATAAAGACCCCACAAGTGTACCTTTATATCCCAATATTCGTCTGACCACACCCCTATCAGCTTACCTACATAAGCAGGGGTGGGGCCAGGGGTGCAGTGCTGGGCATACGCGGTCAAATGACGTTTGGGCTTCGTCACTGAGGCCGAAGTGCGCGCATCCTATTATTATGCAAAGTCTAGGTGATAAGTGCCGCGTATACCCCGGCCACCGGCACTTATCACCTAGACTTTGCATAATAATAGGATACCGACAACCAAATACAAGCCCTGTAGGTGTGGTGGGGGGTTGCTTGATCTCCCGACTGGAAGGATATCATCTGTTCTGTGCGGGAACATGTATGCGCGTGCACGCGCGCGCGTGTGCGGGAGCGCGGGCGTTTGGCCTTCGCCCATATTACGACTGCACCCCTGGGTGGGGCCACACACTCGCCTCCTTCTTCGCTTTCACCACAAGGAAGTGCCTGGTAGATCCCCACTTGACGAGGTTGTTAGTAGGAGAAAGTTGGAAAACAAGAGATACGTTGACATCATATCTTTATTTTCTCTCTCACTATATTCGAGAAAATACGGCGATATTGTCTTCGTACTGGAGTGTCTGGAAGATGATGATCATTCTACACCTCCGCCGGTTTTTTCGTATTGGGAGTTCACGCCGCTACATGCCTCCCAACTGCAGTCCTCCTTGCTGCGGCTGGTTGGGGTAAAACCCTCCAGCGACACAGCTGGACTGTAGGACGCACCGACTGTTGTGAGAAGCGGTGGGTTCCAGGTTTGGTGAGTAATGTTTGCTTGCGAGCTCCACTTGTCTGTTAGTGCTATGGGGGCTAGCTGACAATGTTACGAAAACCGGCCCCAGATTAGGGTCCTTTGTTCAGCCTTTTTAGGCGACGGCGGAGGATCTTGGTTTGAAGCCCATTATAGCAACTAGTGGGCCACGGCCAGTAGAACTGGTGATCCCAGGATCTCTGGACGTGTGGGTACTTCTCTGTCACCGTATAGGCCCCGTCTTTCATATGCAAATGAGAGTATACCCTAAACGAGGAAATGTGGGCATGGATGATCGTTATCGGAAAATCCATGTTCAAGTCGGCTACAGCCCAGATGGGACTTGTGCTGGCTCCGCCGGATGGTAAAATCACCGTTGTAAAACTGTGTTAACATCTCGTTTCTCTTCTCTCTTAAAAGGTGAGGAGGGTTTCAGAACGGCGGCCTGTCTGAGTGTGGCTTGTTATATCGTTGTGTACAAGTTCAGGTGATAGCTGCTTAGCTTGCGTGCTAGTTGTGGCCTATCTGTTAGCCAGTCAGCTGTTAGCTGCAGGCGCTAGCCTGTTGTGTCACTAGGCTAGGTAACGTTAGCTTGCTCAGAAAGACTCAGAAGAAGCTTCTATCCCCAGGCCATCAGGCTGCTCAACGAACAATAAACACTATGCAACAACCATCAAATGCACACAGCACACACATCCACACGCACACACTCACTTTAAACAAACAACACACTGCAGCACCCACTCTCCACACTTTAGATCACCTAAACACACTTTATATTTATTGGTAAAGGATTTGCACTACAACTCGTACACCTTACTGTAAATTGTACCTAAATTGTACCTCATCCCATTTCTGCTTTGCACTATATAGTATTGTATATTAGTATATTGCATATGTAGCAGGGTGGATTATCCCTGCTTCGTGGGAACTGTTGGGCACGGTCACTGGGTAGCGAGACACAGTAGAACTCTGGCTAGCTGCACCTCCATCTTTGGGTCAGGAGCGTCAACTGGAGGCTGGCAGTGGGAGTGGATGGGGCCCAGGATTTACAAACCTGGTCTGGTACTCTGGTCTTCCTCTCCCTTCCAGGGCAGTCAGCAGTACTCCCCAACATGCCCTCACTTCCCCCAATTATTCCCCTAGCACCCTCCCACACCTAGTGACTGGATTGTAAATAAATAACTTGGTTCCCCCCGCAAGCAGTACCCTCCCTCAATGACCCTAGAAACCTTACAATGAAAGGGAAAGGTGCAATAGGAAGGAATTAATAGCATGTATGTTACCCACACCAAAAGGGTTAATACGGCTCAGGAATGGACACACACACAGAACTCCCATCCACTTCTTTACTATTATTGTACTGGTCAGTTACAATGATTTAAGGAGAATGACTACATAGACCGAAGTCCCACTATAGCTCCGTTTGTGAATCAACACCCCCAAAACCCGTATTTTGTACACCCGCCTCTGGGTTAGTATCAGGGATTATATACTGCAAGGTATTTGACTCATCGCCCACGTCTGGGCCTTCACCCTGTATAATACCTTCAAAAGGTTCTAATTATACGGCCAGAATAATACCTCAAAAGGCTTTAATTATAATGCACCAGGTCTGTAACTTTCCCCAAGGGAAAGGGTTAATTGGATGGGAAGATATTATTAAACACACATGTTATCACACTCAAAGAAAAGGAAAGAAAGCAACAAGTGGGCCCACAAAATACAGAAGTCCTATCTTAATGCCGGCATATATTGTTTGGGGTTCCCCTATTGAACGGTAGTAGCAACGTTAACTTCGCCCGCAGGCTGCACCACACTGTATACTGTATAATAGCTCTGGAGCATCAATGCCCATTTGTACTCATCCAAAATGGCCGCCTCGCCACGCCACTGTCGTCCGGAAGGCAAGATGGCGTCGAACGCTCTCGGTGAGGATACTAGCAGGCGGAGCTGGAGCAGAGAGGCAGTGCTGGCTGAGAGCGTGTGCTGGGTGATGACGACCTCTGTTGAAGGGGGCGAACTCCCGTATGCTGCAGGCAGCCAGGTGCAGATCTGGTCGCAGGTAGCCAGGGCAGACTGATTGCAGGCAGCCGGAGCAGACTGGTTGTAGGTCCACGCGTGTATCTGGGCTCGCACTCTATACCGCCACACTACTACTGTAACCCGACTATGATGAACTCAGATATAGCCGTTAGCCGCACGCTACTTATACCGCCACACTACTACTGTAACCCGACTACTATGAACGTTAGTGCTTTGTTCTGTACCGTTTGCTCACACACTATCGCTGGTACTTCTAGGATAACACGTCAACTAGCAAGTACTTCTTCTCACCCGTCGGTATCCAACGGGGCTCTTCCACATCACTCCTTCAACAGGGCTCTTCCGGAGCACACGCCCGTTGCGACTGTTCATGGTCAAGTTCACTGCCGAAGAGGCTCGCCTTCCGCCTCCATATATTTCCTCCCGTCTCTCTCCGACACTCTCTGCCTGACACCGCCCCCTGCTGGTCCCGCCTACTAGTCACACAGGGGAAGGATGGTGAATATGGTCCAGCGATACTGTGTATCATCCATATTCCAGCCGATAGAAGGAAGAGAAACTCACATCATTGTTCGTGAGAATATCAATGATGTCTTTGTGTACAAAGGGGAGATAAACAGCAAGTCAGCAGTTCTGAATAATAGGCAATATTTTCAGGCTGCTACACATAGTATATTGTATATTTTATGGTAACTCAGTTACTTCTAGTCTGCATCGAACATTGTACATATGTCTATACTGAACACTGGGACCTCTATTTTTACTTCTTTTTACATGCTACTTTATTTTATTTCATACTTATCTTGTCTAGCACAGTCTCTGGAGCGTAACAGTAAGAAGCATTTTGTATAAAAGTATTCTGTACTTCTGTATGACAACTATTAAAGAAACTATACCTAATGTAGCGTGTCTTCTTGAAGTGGATTCAGCTTTTTTTGCTCCAATTTGACTTCAGTTTAATTTAATTGCATCCACCGATTTCTTTCATGTTGAGCAAGCGCTACATTGCACCTCGCTGCCTACCTGTTATTCACTCTCAACATGGATAAAACAAACAAGTATAATAAGCATTCTTTTATTTTTTATCTACTTTTTCTCCTCCTTTTTTCTGTATTTTTCTCCCATCCCAATTTAGTCGTTATGCCAATTCCCTCCCCCCCCTTCCTGGTTGTTGCGCGCATTTGTCCCCCACTTGCCGGTCTAGGGAGGGTTGAAGCCTATCGCATGTCTCCTTCGATACATGTGGAGGCAGCCAGCCACTTCTTTTCACCTGACAGCGAGGACTCTCATTGGGTGAGTGTAACGCGTGGGAGGATCACACTACCTCACCCAGATCCCTTCCTCGCTGAGCAGGCGCCCCGACCGACCTGTAGTCCTGTGTGACGACCAGGATCCACCCCACCGGCTTCCCACCTGCTGACACTGCCAATTGTGTCAGTATGGACGACCGACCAAGCCGGAGGCACCGCTGGCAGCTGGATTCGATCCCACTGTCTCTGCGGTGGTAGGCAGACGCTTAGTCCGCTGCGCTACCCGGCCGCCCTGCCATATAATAAGCATTCTTTAGGTGGTGGTAGTTTCTCAGTTTGGACATTATAGCTTATTATATAATATATAAGCTTTTATTTTTAAATTTTTTTGATCCACTTTTTCTCCTCCTGTTTTTCTGTGTTATTCTCCCATCCCAATTTAGTCGTTATGCCAATTCCCCCCTCCCCTTCCTGGTCGTTGCTCACATGTGCCCCCCACTGGTCGTCTAGGGAGCCCTGAAGTCTATCAGATGCTTCCTCCGAGACATAGGAGACAGCCAGCAGCATCTTTTCACCTGCCAGCGCGGACGCTCATTGGTGAGGTGTAACATGTGGGAGGTCACACTACCCTCACCATCTCCCTCCCTCGCTGTGCAGGCGCCCTGACCGACCTGTAGGAGTCGCTGTTTACAACAACCAGAATTACCACCCCACCGGCTTCCCTCCCACTGACTCTGCCAATTGAGCCAGTATGACGGCCGGCCAAGCCGGAGGCAACGCTGACAGCTGGATTCGATACCAGTGTCTCTCGCGTTGGTGACGAGCGCTTAGTCCGCTGCGCCACCCAGCCGCCCATAAGATTTAATTTTTTTTAAATCATGTTCTCAAAATAATCTGAAGGGCCAGATATTATTGCTGGTGGGCCAATTTCGGCCCACGGGCCGCCTATTGCCGACCACTGCTCTAGGTTGTATCAGCAGATGACACAGCCTTGGTATGTTTTCTTTTCTAAAAGAACAGTGGGTTGTCCATTCCTTTCAGTATGTTCTTTTCATTTAGACATGGGATGCTACAGACAAGAATGTTCTGGCAACGTTCGATCCCAGCAGAGGTACTTGTGTGTACTGTACTTGTGTGTGTGTGTGTGTCATCATGTTCTTTGCTTCATAGTTATAATAATAATAATAACTTTATTTGTATAGCACTTTTCATACAGAGGTTGCAGTTCATGACATCAATGTGTCCCTGTTCACACTCCTATGCAGAGTTGTCTCTATGCCTGCTAAAGTTCAAGTTCTTTATCAAATACACAACAATACAGGGGGCATTGCAGGTAATGACATTCTTGTGTTTCGAGCTCAGACTCAACAGTGCACATCAAGAAACATCAATGAATACAATAATGGTAACGAGGTAGTAGTAGTAGCCTAACATCAAATAAAATATAAAATGAGGTAAGATACAATTTTTTTTTAAATTATTTACAGAAAGTGTCTTGTGTGTAGTCTAGTAGTAGTAGTACGATACATTTAATTAAATATCAAAATTAGGTAAGATAAAATAGTAAATTTCTACAGCAAGTATGCTAAACAGCTCTGCCCAAGAGACCAAATCTGTACCAAATCCAGACATATGCAACCAAATTATTTGGAAAGAAAATGTAAATTGGGTATATGTACTGCTAATAACAAAAGATTAAGCTTGTCTGAACATTTATGAGTTATGCCGTGATGTAGTTATCAGTAAACTGACTATAGTTCTATGTCTTTTCTGTGTAAGGAAACCATACCTTTTTGGCTGCGTTCATCGTTGTTTTGATTTTTGAGACCAAAATATGGGGGGGGGGGGGGGGGGGGACAATAATATAATATTATTTATTCAATATATTTAGGGAAAATAATAAGAGTATAGGTAGCACTAGTTAGTTAGTAGGCTACAGAGATGTTTGACAGTGCAACGCGAGTGGAACATCATCCAACTCTCTGCGTAGGAGAATGGTCCCTGTTGGGAATCTGCGTGCTGCTCGAGATGCGTGATCAAGGCAGCAAGTGAAGTCATTGAGCTGCAGCTCAGCTGTGAACAAATCTCACCGTGGACAAAAGCTCAGCATGCCCTCTTGACCCCAAATGTCAACTAAGCAACAGGTCCAGGGGCAGAAAACACAAGACCACCAGGCCCCACGGGTGCTGTAATGACATGTGTAGTTAGTGAGGGATTAGTGATTAATTATGTATCATGTTGCAGTATATTGTAAGGTGATCTCCTTTTAATTCAATGGTCATGTGTGTGTGTGTGTGTGTGTGTGCGTGTGTGTGTGTGTGTGCGTGCGTGCGTCCATGCGTGCGTGTGTGTGTGTGTGTGCAGGCACTGTATGTCTCTACCTTCACCCATGATGACCTTCTTCAGTCTGAGACATGAAACCGAGGCCTCATCCACACGTACACAGGTCTTCCGTAATCCTGTCCACACCGACAGTGTTTTACAGGGTATCATATAATTCTCAATTTAAGGCCTTAAACGGTATTTTAATTAATTTGCACAGGTATTATATTTTGGGAGATGAAATGATAATAATATCAAATATGAAATGTTTTTATATTCAAGTTCTTTGTGGGGCTACCGGGAGCTTGGTGCGTCTGGCGGCGTCTAGTTTTGTACCAACGGATTTCCAGTTCCGCGCTCTGCGATCTGATTGGCCACTGATGTTTCTGGTGCGATCTGATTGGCCACTGACGTTTCTGGTCATGTGACATGTGCGCCCAATCGCGTGACGCTCCCATTTCCGCCTCGAACAGCTGCAAACTACCTAACGCCTAGTTTATCACTGGTTAAGACTCTTTCGAAGTTGGTTAAGGTTAGAGTTTGGAATCAGGGCTGGTGTTCTATCGCCCTGCTCTAAGACAAACTCTAACCTTAACCAACTTCGAAAGAGTGCCTAAGCTTAACCGGCGATAGAAACAGGCGTCACACGATTGGCGCGACCAGAAACGTCAGTGGCCAATCCGATCGCAGAACGCGAACGCGGAACTGGAAATCCGTTGGTAAAAGTAATCAGGCCGTCTGGCGAGAGCTTGTATGGAACGTGCGAGAATTTTAATTGGCTACGTTTAGTGTTACTCTGTGTTTTTTTTGCTTGTATGGTGGTTATGAAATTGGTACAAAATTGTGTTTTAAAATATCTCCCCACACAACGCAAAGATCACTCACATACATGAAATTACCTGGAAGGGAGACTGCAGTGAGCTCTCCATGGTCCTCCTGAGTCCTGACTGCAGAGAACATACTCTGTTTTCAATAATATCCGTATATATATGGCCATTGATGATGTCAGCGTTATCCATAAGGTTTCCCGTCCACATGAATACACAGTGTATTTTTTTAAAACAAGTTTTTAACCGCATAGAAAAACATGCAGTCTAAAAAATACCAGTCAAGGGGATACATCGATCCAGATCGATATATCGATCTATTATCAATAATCAAATAGGATCGATGCAACATAAAAAGATCGATTCATATTGCGATACTCTTATTTTGAAAATCCGGCGAAGGAGTGAAACTCCGTATAGCTCTGTACAGCAGAGCAGCACTAGGGAGCCTCTATTTTGTGACCCGATATAAGTCTGTGCAGTTTTCCCCCCGCAACGGGTCAAATGTATCTAACATGCTTTGCATCGTCGCCATTCTTTTATGCCCACGTCGCATGGCCAGACCTAAATTAACGTTACATTAGCTGCTTAAGCTAACTAAGCTAAGAGAGAGAGAAACGGAGAGAGGAGAGGGGAAGGAGGAGGAGGGGCGGGGGCATTCTGTCTGTGTGTGTGTGGGGACTGGGGGAGGGGCATTCTGTGTGTGTGTGCGTTTGAAAATACCAGATGAAGTCAGGAGTATTATTATATTGATATTATTTACTGAGGATGGACAGATAACGTTGATATGATCATCATGCAACATAAAACAATTGTAGGAACGGTTTGGGAGAGGAAGGGGTTTTAGCTTGCGTGTTGTGAGTTCCAAAACATTTTACTTAAAGTTTAAAGCTCAATATATAAAAACATGGCACTTTACAGTGAACAGGAGGTCTATTTGTATAAAAAACAATAGATTGTTTTTCATTTAAATGTCTGGAAGAGCTCAAAAATAAAAACGTCAATTGATATTTCCGTAGCCTTTTTTGTTGTTGATCTAAATGTGACTGATTGTGTTAAATGGGCACATAATATCGTCTCATATCGATCGCAGGCACCTGAATCGAATCGAATCGTATCATGGCAGACTTTGTGATATCGGCAAATATCGTATCATTGTCCAAAGAATCGATATCGTATCGTATCGTGATGAAACTGGTGATTCCCACCCCAGAGCATGTATACTGTACAAGGCCCTGTCAGACACCCCCCAACCATGTGGAGTCTGTCCTGGGTGCCATAGAAACATGACACGAGACAGAGACATGATAATTAGCTCTGCCCACATAAACCCAGATTAGTCTATTCCATCGGCCTGTGGTGTGCAAGGCAGGCAAGATTTAGATTATGATCTTGTTGGCCAATAACGTCCTCTACACGCACACGGTCCACTTTCTTCAAAGGAAGGCCGAGTCGAGTCAAGAGTCCCCAGTGTCCGAGTCCAAGCCAGAGTCGAGTCCGAGTCGAGTCCCCATTACCCTAGTCCGAGTCCAAGTCATCAAGGTTGAGTCCACTCCACTCTGCCAGTCAAAGAGCTGACATACAAATAAAATAAAGGTCTACATTAAACATAAATGACACAGCGGTCACCATTTCAAGAGTTTATTTACTTTGTGACACAATAGCCAAACAAATGCACCAGCCATCAATATCTTATACCAAACGATTAGGGCCTATTACAAAATGTATCAATTAACAAGTCAGAGTCCTCGTCTGCACCTTCCGAGTCCGAATGCAGTCAATGCTCGAGTCCAAGTCCAAGTCCGAGTCATCAGTGTTCAAGTCCAAGTCGAGTCATGAGTCCTGAAAATCAGTCTGAGTCCAGGGCCCCGTTCCCCGTACCTGGATAACTGAGTTAGCCGGATAACTTTCGGTTAAGTCTGACTTAAGCCGGACTTTCCAGCTCCCCGTACCTGGATTGTCCAAATCACCATGACAACAGATCCAAAAGTTTGAGCCTGGTCGAAAGCAGGGTTTAAGTTCAAGTTAGCCGGATGAAGCACAGCCACGCCCCCGCAAAGAAAGTGACAGCGCGTTTCCTGAAATTATTCCCACAGTCTAGGATCTGCTTTATACCATTCTGAATTACGTTTTTGTGCTCCATTCTTCCAGAGGGGGCTTTTGAAATGTAAAATAGACCCAAAATGCTGATACTAAATTCACTTTGTCCTAAATAATGCACGTTATATATACCGTGGTGCTCGCTCGGTGCGATGTACACATTATGTGGTTATTCTAACAACGCGCATCATTGCAAATGTGAATCCCGCGGGGATATTTTTAATGATTGAAACCTATCGCTCGTTTGGCTCTGATTCCTTTCATATTCTCCGCTGTGGATGTTTAATGGAGCGCCTGGATTGTGTTTCATTCAAGCATAAAATTGAAGTGTCTATGCGTGGATTGTGGATCTTGTCTCGTTCATTAATGTATAAACAATGAATTTATCCCATCTGGCACAGTGGCTCAGCGGTAGTGCTCAATCCTGGCAACCCAGTGACCGGTGTTCGAAACCCCGTGTTTCCAATATAATTTTTTTGAATATAATATTAATGATTATACGCCAAAGTAGCCTAGTTTCAAGTTAAAATATTATAAATCTACATGCATTGAGGATGTCATTCTTTATATAGCTCTCAACGTGCACCAAATTGAATTATTCCTACATCGCAAAAGGAAGGGGGAGACTAGGTTTCGAACCCCGGTCGTCTGCGTGAAAGTCAAAAGAAGAACCCGTTACACCACAGTGGAGATAAGTAAAAGATCGACTATACATCAATCAATGGGAAGAGAGCCGTATCGTTATTTTGTATAACAGTTTAACTAATTATTTTCGCTAGCAAGATCTCATTTGATTATTCAATCCAGCAGGCAAGTTTAAAGAAATATAATCTGATTGATTGAGGTAATGAGGGACTTAAAATTAGCCTATAGATAACGCATTTAACTTGTCGGCGAGGCGATTGAGCCGTACTGCAATATGTTACTAAAGTTTTAAATCAATTAATCAATCAATGCCGCTAGAGAATCAGGATCTCTGCTCTCGACACTTGCTGCCTTCTCGGCTGAGGCGGGCATGCGCACTTATCCTGGGTCTCATGTCTGGCTTGAGTTAACGAGACTGAATCCACCTTCGAGGAACAGGAAAATCCCGGCTTCAAACATCGGGTTAACTGAATCTGGATAATGACATCTTGATCGACTTAGTTGAACCAGGTACGGGGAACGGGGCCCAGGGCCCTCATTTATCAACAATTCTTAGAAAGTGTTCTATCTTTGTTCTTAAGCACATAATTTAGAATGTGTGTACGCACAAAAAAAACGGGATTTATCACACGTGCGTACACAGGTCGTACGCACACCTGTCTTGATAAATATCACTTTGATCCTACGCTGCAGCTCATGCACAGTTTTACGTATTTGCATACCAGAACCGCCCGATTATCCATATATGGTAATGGGACACCCCCATGGGATGTGAAATAATGGACTGACCCGAGCGAACTCTGAGAGATTGTTCACAGAAGCGCTGCCGAACCAAGAAGACACAACCCGTATGGGATAATAAATAAAATGCTGGCGGACTTGTACATGGTGATGTCAGATATCAACGACTCCCTTAAGACCATTGCTGCAATTCTGCCTGGACAGCAAAATACTAATAAAGACCGTTCGTTAACCACTGTCTGTTTGGCGCGTTGCTGTGTCATTATTATAACCATGCTGGAATATGGATTGGCTACCGGGTATAATATGATGTGTGTAGAGGCATATGATACAATCTATTTTGTTGTCGGTATTAGGCAGCCTATATGAATTACATATAATAGCAGCCAGCCCATAGCCTACATTATGCAACAGTAACTTGCGCATATATAATAGCACATGACACAGCCCTGCGAACCCTGCACAATAAACTAACTTGATCATTAATCTAGCTGTTGTATCTTTACGCTTATGAAAACATTAAATAATATGTATAGGCTATAGGCCGTCGCTTTGCATTAATTCTCAAATGGCATTTAATGGCTATCCGACTCCTCGCTATATCCTCGCGGACGGACCAGTATACCTTATATCATATCATATTCATATTCATATCATAGTTTACTCTATCAGCCCACCCAGCATGTAATACGTTCTTTGTTAGAACTCAACTCGTTATTATTTTGCGCATAGATTGCAGAAATACGGGAACGTTTTGATTTAGGCTTTGACATTGTAAAACTAAATAAGTGAAATTCTGTAAGCAGAATACAAGTCATGATATCACCCACACGATAATGCTCTGTGTCCAGAGCATGTATGCTTTTCATTCATTTAAGACACATTTATTGCAAGGGTTTTGTAATACACATACACCCTCTGTTCTCATTGCAATGCGTTTTTTATTCTTTCTTATACAGTAGGAAGGGGGAAGAACACTATATTGTGGGTGTTCATATGACTTGTATTCTGCTTACAGCTTCGAAATTCCACTTCGTTTAACGTAAAGCCTTTTAAATATAATCAAAACGTTCCCGTGTTTCTGCGGTCTGTGCGCAAAATAATAACGAGTTGAGTTACGCGGAGCGCAGTCAGTCAGTACACCCCGTATATTCCGATAACGCTATAAACCATGCTGCATTCATTCAGAGAGAAAGACCTATTATTCCAAATGCTATTTATAGGGGTTTGACCATAATTACACTACTGTTGCTATTTTACAATGAACTATAATGAATTACGGTTCATACAGAACACGCCAGTGTTGAAACTAATGCACAGAAGCTTATTTCCGTGTTGTAATAATATATTTTACCAACGGGCGCCAGCTACGCATGCTCCGAGCTGTGCGTAGATATACGCACAAAGTCAAGCACAAGTTCAAATTGATAAGTCCCACACTTTGCTTAGAAATGATCGTACGCAGGGGTTACGCACATATCTGTGCGTACGCAACATTGATAAATGAGGGCCCTGGTCTCTAAAGCCAGCGGGCCCTTTGAGACGGCATGCAGGTGGGAGGGGTTCACCCCCCCACACTGAACTGGTGCATGGTGTGTATGTGACAAACAGTGATGGGAATAACGGCGCTATAAGTAACTTCGTTACTAACGGCGTTCGTTTTTTCAGTAACGAGTAATCTAACGGATTACTCTTCCAATCTTAATAACGCCGCTACCATTACTGCAAAAAAATGCGGCGCGTTACTATGAATTAACCTGTTTCTTTCATCAGACAGAATGGGTACAGTACAGTACAGCTCAATACATACAATTGTTAAGGGGATGCAGACCAGAGAAAGACTTTCGTCATAAATGTCATGAATTGAAAATGGGGGACCCTGATGTAAACAAGACGAAACTCTTTCTCTGGTCTGCATCCCCTTAACAATTGTGTGTATTGAGCCGTACTGTATTGTACCCATTCTGCAATCTGTTAATTAAAATCTTCAATCAATCAGTATATATTTGTTATTTATTTTTGGTATAGTGCTTAACACTATGATCGCCATGGACGAGTTTACACGTCATTCCTAGCCATGGTAGGTTCGGCTGAGATGGAGACGTTATCATTAGTAGCATGACGTTGCAGTAAAATACAGCAGATATGATGAGGAGAAAACTGGAAGTAATGAATTGCTTAACACATAATTTGTGGTAAAGATAGACATTGTCTTTATAAGTAAGTATAAGTATTTTATTGCAAATTGTTTTTATTGTCAATATTGAATTTTTATTGCTATTATTCCCATTACCATCTGGCCGATTGCTGTGATATTTGTTGTGATGCATTGGCCAATATCGGCCATTGTGGAACATTTCTCTATCATGCAAAATGTCATGGATATTTTTTAAATAGACGGACTAGCTGCTGGTTGCGGTTAAAAAATCTGTGCCTAAAGGGTCGGGACCGCTGGCGAATTGTGATCAAAACCATTTTCTTCCAGTGTTGATTTGGTTTGAGTGAGTATACACAGGTCAACATACGAGCTCAGTTTGCATTTCCCTGGAGTCTGATTCATTTCAATTTGAGCCTGAATTGTACACACACAACAGCTCACTGTCATATCTATAGACTAATACTGTATTTGCCATGATCACATTAGTCTTTGTTACACAGTCTATTCTCTTCCAGACACTTAACGTATATAAAATGGTAAAATGGTAATAAGCAACATTGCTATCACAACTAAATGGAGCTGCAGTCATGGTGGTTAAAGATAAGATAAGATGATCCTTTATTGATCCCCTTGGGGAAATTCGGGTGTCAAAGCAGCATGGGGGGGGGGGGGGGGGGGGTACAGGGTGGGGGATGCATAGCTTACAATACAATATAATAATATAAAAAGTACAAACACAAGATAGTCCAGTGTTGAGAGTCCAGTGATATGAGTCTCTAGTGCAAAGAAAAACGAGATAGTCAGTACGGTGATGTGAGTTCTCAAGTCTCGAGTTGTGACAGTGATAGTTCTGGCAGCAGATCCGGCCGCCCAAGCCCTTTGTTGTAGAGCCTGATGGCTGCCGGTATAAAGGACCGGCCCAGGCGGTTTGTGGTGTGTCGGGGGGGATGAGTCTTAGGCTGAACGTGCTCTTCATTCTGGCTAGCTCCTCGTAGAGGGGGTGAGAGGGGTTCTCTAGGATGGCTTCTAGCTTTTTCCTCATCCTCCTCTCAGCCACCACCTCTAGGTTATCCAGCTCACCACCCACTACTGAGCTAGCCTTCTTCACCAGCTTGTTCAGCTTGCTGGAGTCCCTCGAGTTGATGTTGCCCCCCCAGCACACCACAGAAAACAAGAGGACGCTGGCTACAACTGACTGGTAGAAAGATAGCAGCAGTCGGTTGCACACGTCGAACGACCTAAGGAAGAACAGCCTACTCCGTCCCTTCCTGTAGAGGGCCTCAGTGTTGTCCGACCAGTCCAGTTTTTTGTTCAGGTGAACTCCAAGGAACTTGTAGGACTCCACCATCTCTACCTCCTCCCCTCCGAGGATTATGGGAGAAGGGGGACCCTTCCTGCCTCTCCGATAGTCCACCACCAGCTCGTAGAACTTACTTGGTTCTAAGAAGAGGGTCTCATGTATTATTGGGTTAGGACATTTACTGTACATTGGAGGGGGTTGGGTTAGGACATTTACAGGGGCCAGTTTAGAATTGCAGTGTCCGGTAGGTGCTCCTTGAGAGTGGTTTTAAAAGTGGGTAGTGATTCACATTCCTTTACAGCTGTGGGTAGGGCATTCCACATTGATGTGGCATAATTGCGAAACGTGTTTAGTCCCTTGTTTGAGCCGAATCTGGGTTTAACATGATTTGTGGAGCTCCCTCTGGTGTTGTGGTTGTGGTATTCACTGACCTTTGGGAAGTATTTTGACATGTACATGGGTTTGATTGATTGATTGAAAACTTTATTAACAGATTGCAGAATGGGTACAGTACAGTACAGCTCAATACATACAATTGTTAAGGGGATGCAGACCAGAGAAAGACTTTCGTCTTGTTTACATCAGGGTCCCCCATTTTCAATTCATCATAACATATATGACATACATGACATACAGATAGACAGTACTGCTACATCTATACATTTATGACATACCAGATTTGCAAATACAGTACTGTTTGTGATACGAAAAGAGTCCAGAAAAGAGAGTATATACATTTGACGTAGAAACTGTACATTGGAGGAGGTTGGGTAGGTGGGGGGGGCTGTACATTGGAGGTGGTTGGGTGGGTGGGGGGGGGGGTTGGGGGGTGTAGGAGGGGTGGGGGGGGGACACTGTACAACTGAACAAGCAAAACTGTACATTGGAATATTGACAAGACCATACTTGGTCATTTACTGTACATTGGGGGGGGGGTTGTGTTAGGACATTTACAGGGGCCAGTTTCGAATTGCAGTCTCCTGTAGATGTTTTTTGAGAGTGTTTTTGAAAGTGGGTAGTGATTCACATTCCTTTACAGCTTTGGGTAGGGCGTTCCACATTGATGTGGCATAATTGCGAAACGTGTTTAGTCCCTTGTTTGAGCCGAATCTGGGTTTAACATGATTTGTGGAGCTCCCTCTGGTGTTGTGATCGTGGTATTCACTGACCTTTGGGAAGTATTTTGACATGTACATGGGTACCTTAGTCGTGTAGTGTATCTTGTAGACCAGGCCCATTGCAAGTTGCTGTACTCTGTCGTCTACTCTAAGCCATCCTAGGTTGTCAAAATGGGCAGGGGCCAGGTGGGTTCTAGGAGTAAGGTCAAGCAGTAGTCTGACAAGTTTGTTTTGTGATGTTTGTAATTTTGTTTTTAGCGCCTTTGAGGTGCTTTGGTACCATGAGGTGCAAGCATAGTCGTAGTACCCTTGAATGAGTGCTCCTGCCAGAGTCTTCAGGGTATTCTTGTTTACCAGTGAGGCATGTAGCCTACAGTATAGTGAGATAAAGGATGTAGTCTACAGTATAGAGAGATAAAGGATGTAGCCTACAGTATAGAGAGATAAAGGATAGCCTACTGTACAGTATAGTGAGATAAAGGATGTAGTCTACAGTATAGAGATATATATAGAGATATTTTTTAGGCCCAAATTTTTAAATAACAATTTTACCATTATTAAAAAAATATGTTCCTCCTGCCTTACTGTGGTCCTTTTATTTAACATTTAAGTGCGTTTGTTTTCAGGTTTGTATCTTTTATAATGAACCAACTGAGAAAGTGTGTAAATCACTAATAGAACAAAAACAACAAACTGTGTGTGTGTGTGTGTGTGTGTGTGTGTGTGTGTGTGTGTGTGTGCGCGCGCTTGTGTAGTGCTCCTTGAATGAGATCACCATTGCATTAATCAGGAGGACAAGAAACTCTGCATACATTTGTTTCACAATGAAAAGTGCTTTAGAAATCAAATGAATTATTATTATTGTAAATAACCCCATGAAAGGTTTATAATTTGTATGGGTAATTACCTGCTTCATATTTGTGATGTTACTGGTTTCAGTGTGTGCCTAAAGTGATCAATGTGTTGGGCCGTTTATAGAGATCTATGCCAATTAATGTTTATGTATATCCGGGACTTTTTTTTTATAAGAATTGAGAGGTATTTGTATAATCTGACCTTTATTTTGAAAACCGTGTTGCGACGCAACCTTATTTACATTTGCGCTTTTGACAGTGAAATGTTCAGTCCAACTTAGCTTGAAGGAAAGACTCTAATCAAAAAGGTTTAATTGACCCGTATGAGGCTCTTACGGTAGGACTTTGATTGTTTATAGAAGTGGAATGTAATACTATGCAAAACGAGCAATAAACAGTGATTTTACCAGCAGTATAGTTGCAAGCCACTTTCATTTCATATATGGGGAACCGTGACAATTATTAGTATTATCTTATTTGCATATTGTCTCATTATTAGATAGATAGATAGATAGGTTGATACTTTATTGATCCCCGAAATTTAAGTAGACAGTATTTCACGTCCTAATAGTGGGCTACTACTACTCACCTAATGCATGGCTGAACCTGAACGTTAGAAGTGTCCGTGTCCCCGTCAATCAATCATCACATCATCATGTCAATCATCATCATCTTATCATCTCTCCACATCGGATGTGGTTGTCATAAGATTGACTGATATTCACTCCGTTCTTCTTGCAGAGCAAAATTAGCGCCTTAAACTTATTGAAAGGAAGATGCCACATTCAGTTTCGATTTGATTGTTCGCTAGGAATTATGGGATTTGGTGTTGGATGTATAGACTCTACGCAGACAGGGACATGGTCTTTAATCGCACGATAGACTACAACTACCAAGTGGCCCAGATTCACTCCACACGCAAATATTTTTTCCACACAGGCTATCGCTGTTGCCGACAGATTATTTCATAGCACCACGACATTGTGTCGCACTGTACAGTACAGCCCTGGTTGTAGGCTAATGTTTTACTATTCTTTTTATCCAATTTGTATGGATTAATTTAGGAGTGAAATGCAAATGAAGGGTTGAAATCACTACTCGCAAGCTTGCCCCCAGATATTATTTTTCACTCGCACCGGCCAAATTAGGGGGCAATTTGCGATCATCTCGTCGCAGTGTACAGCCCTGGTATAGAGATATAGAGGATGTAGCCTACAGTATAGTGAGATAAAGGATGTAGCCTACAGTATAGAGATATAGAGGATGTAGCCTACAGTATAGTGAGATAAAGGATGTAGCCTACAGTATAGAGATATAGAGGATGTAGCCTACAGTATAGTGAGATAAAGGATGTAGCCTACAGTATAGAGAGATAAAGGATGTAGCCTACAGTATAGAGAGATAGAGGATGTAGCCTACAGTATAGAGAGATAGAGGATGTAGCCTACAGTATAGAGAGATAGAGGATGTAGCCTACAGTATAGTGCAGGGGTAGGCAACCCTAGGCACGCGTGCCTGCATAGTGGGGCATTAGGCACAGGGGGCAGCAGCAAAAAAAAAAAAAAAAAAACGTTTAATTCTTTTTTGCTTTTAAATATTATAGTGAAATATTTTGCACTGTTGTCGCATTTATCTTGTTGAAATCCTCCCACAGGTTCTTTTTACTACCACATATTTAATTGAGACCCTTTATTTGTTTATTATTTACATTTACATTTACATTTACATTTAGCTGACGCTTTTATCCAAAGCGACTTACAAGTTCTGTGCGACAAGACAGCAAGAAGGGTATAACTTTATCAGCTGAGTTAGTAACAATGTTCATCAAAGTGTTGCGTGTTACAGTGTAGGTTAGTTTATTAGGACAAGTGCATGACAGTAAGGTTAGTCAGGGTTAGTCAGGGTTAGTCAGGGTTAGTCAGATGGTAATTTAGCTGGAAATACATTGCTACATCATTCAGTAACATTTGCAGAGCCTTATAACAAAAACATTATTACGGTCACCATTGTGACCAGTGGGATTAATCAACAAATTGTATTATTTATTTTACTATTTCATTGAACATTGCACATGTTAAAAGCCATTTTTCTTTCTCAAAATGTGAGTATTACCAAGTCAACTTGTGTTCTTAAAACAATGACAATAAACATAGTTTTATTAGGTTGAAATAATGTGGTTGTGTACTTATTTTTCTGTTAACTTATTATGGATTGAAAACTGAAAACCTTAATGCACAGTAACTGAACTCAATATTTTTAAGTTCTGTTAACTTATTATTATAATTTTTTTTACAGTGTAGTCTTGCGATCAATCAAAACTTATTTACACGATATACCTCACATTCACCCTCCATTCACATCCTGGTGTTCTCCTGGTGTTCTCCATTAGGCCTGTAGGTGGAGCTATGACAGCACACGTACAGTACACACACCGATGGTGTGTGATGTGTCCAAAAATGAATGGGCAAATGTGAGTGAAATGGTCGCACTGTATGCAGCTGTTTGTCTGCATTGCATTCCCCCCCCCCCAACTCAGATTTAGGGTTGATACAACCATCATAATAATATTGTTAATAATAACAATAACAATAATGATGTAATAATGTAAAAATTATCAAAGACCTGATTATGAGAGAAAAAAAATTACGATGCATGGAATATTGTTGAGGCACACTAGTTACAACTATATTTCAAACAGGCACTCCATGTCAAAAAGGTTGCTGACCCCTGGTATAGTGAGATAAAGGATACACAGTATAGAGAGATAAAGGATGTAGTCTACAGCAGGGGTTCCCAAACATTTCAGGCCGCGACCCCCAAATAACGGTGTCAGAGAGCCGCGACTATTATAAGAGGTAAAAAAATATATATATTTAATTATATTTTTTTTCTTTTTTTTTTATAAATGGAAATGTATGGTTGAAACATGCAAACGTTCAAACGCACACACACTAATAAGCATTGGAGGCTTTTAACCAGGGCCAGACTGGGGAAATCATTCAGGCCAGGAAATATAGTGCAAAATATAGCCCCAGTCAGGCCACTTTTTAAGCAGGGGGTCTGGGGGTCCCCCACCAGGAAATGTTTTGTTACAAGGACTTAATTTCCTGCATTCTGGTGCAGGATTTTTTTTATTTGTACCCTTTAAATGCCAGTGTTTGTGATGGCATCACAAATTATTGTTAAAAAACAGGCTAGCATATGTATGATTAGCAACAACACAGATTTTTATGGATTTTCAGTTTTTTTGTAATTGATAAAAAATACAATCTTTTATTCAACTTCAGCCCTGATCATAACACCACATATAAATTTTATAATTCTAAACCTTTAAATGCCAGTGTGTGTGATGGCATATATTTGCAATATATCAAATGCAAAGTAGATTTTTCTGGGGGGGATTATTACAGGCTAGCATGTGTCAATGATTAGCAGTTTTTTGTAAGGGTCCCGCCTCCACCAATCACATGTTGCTACCTTTGTGTGTGTGTGAGAGCAAGAGAGAGAGAGAGAGAGAGAGAGAGAGAGATAGTTCTCCAACTTGTGTGAGTTGCAGTGATCTCCTGGTTGTTCCCCACCTAGGTTATCTAACTATTGCACTGGTGCAACTATAAACACTGGCCTGGCCTGCTTCTAAGTTCAGTGGCCTGACTGCAAACAAAATTAAATAAAAAACAATTTTTTTTTGACTTTTTTTATTTATTTATTTTATTTTTTCATTCCCCCGCAACCCATTTTTGGGTCGCGACCCACCAGTTGAGAAACACTGGTCTACAGTATAAAGAGATAAAGGATGTAGTCTACAGTATAGAGAGATAAAGGATGTAGCCTACATTATAGTGAGATAAAGGATGTAGCCTACACTGTTAGACATACACTGTATGTAAGAGAAAAAGCTGCAAGAAAACGGTAAATGTCTGGCAGCAACGGTTTCCAAATACTTACTGTCAAATTACAGTAAAATCAAATACATTTACAGATTACAACCTTTATTTAATGGTTAATATTTTGATAAAAGGTAATTTACTGTATTTTTATGGTATTTACACTTAAAGTAGAAAAACAAAGGTAATCTGTAAAATAATACAGTGAATTTCCTGTGATTTTTTACATTGTACAATATAGTGAGGTAAAGGATGTAACCTACAGTATAGTGAGGCATGTAGCCTACAGTAGGGTTGGGTACCGTTCATGTTTGAACCAATACAGATACTGGTAACGGTACCTTTTTTCGGTACTTTACTCTCTCTGTATAAACAAACATTATTTTAGTCTCATACACTATGAATTGAAAATGGGGGACCCTGATGTAAACAAGACGAAAGTCTTTCTCTGGTCTGCATCCCCTTAACAATTGTGTGTATTGAGCCATACTGTATTGTACCCATTCTGCAATCTGTTAAATAAAGTTTTCATTCATTCATTCATTCATTCATTCATTCATTCATTCATTCATTCATTCATTCATTCATTCATTCAGTTATAAAAAACTAAGTGCAAACTTCTCTATTTCAACATTGTTATTTATTTAGAACATTAGAACATTTATTGTTGTAACACACCACACAAAATAACTCCCCTCCCAAACCGTTCCTGCAACCTTTTTTTAACATCGCATGATCATGTATACATGTATTATGTATTATTATTTTGTTAATGTTTAAATATCAACATTATCTGGCCATCCTCAAAATAATATCAAACTCATCCAAGACATGGGACAGTAATGTGCATATTACACACAGAGAGAAAGGGAGAATGGTTTATATAGCAGACTTAATGATAACGGATATTTCAGCTAATGAAGTTAAATATTTATTATCATCAACTATCCAGTTAGTTTTTATAGTGTTGTGGTGTCACATTAAGGGAGTCTCTCACGCCAGAGTTGAAGCGTCACAGGGGAGGAGATATAGGGGAGTGGTATGTGTGTGTACGGGGTTGATTCTGTGAATGAATAAAGTAGGAAGTCACTGAAGGACCTGTCACGCGCATTATTGTATCGCCTCTTCCTTCAACTTCCCATATTGGTGACCCTGATCGTTGGATTATTATTATTATTATTATTATGAGTAATAATGAAGAAAACGCTGTTCGGCCCGCTGCGGTGGCAGCTGCGGTGTCTGTCAAGCTGCCCGAGTTTTGGCAGCACGACCCGGACCCATGGTTCCAACATGTCGAGGCTCAATTCCATCTGCGAGGTGTCACAGTGGACGACACGAAATACTATCATGTCGTCGCTGCATTGGATGCACAAACCACCCGTTGCGTCATGGGATTTTTGCGAGATCCACCAGCCATGGGGAAATACGCCGCTCTCAAACAACAGCTGTTACGGCTGTTTCAGCTGTCAGATACAGAGCGGGCGGAGCGCCTGTTGTCACTGAACGGTTTAGGTGACAGTAAACCAACCGAGCTCATGGAGAACATGTTGGCGTTGCTCGGCTCAGGTGACGCATCATTTTTATTTATACAGTTATTTCTGCGTCAGCTTCCACCTCCAGTACGCACTGCCTTGGCCAGCTCGCCGCTCGTGAGAGCCAAGGATTATCGGGGGATGGCAGAAGAGGCTGACAGAATATTGCTGGCAACCCGCCACTACAGCGTTAACGTTAATGCTGCGCTGCCGGTGTTGTGCCAAAATCTTACCGCTTGCCATAATCTTACCGCACCCACTCAGTCAGCGTTGGTTAATACTGCTGGAGCATTGGTTCATTTTGGTCCAATTTCCTTTGTGACTGCTCCCACGGGCCGAATATTGCCCCGATCCTCGCGAGATTAAATCCACGGGTACCTCTCGGCGTGCCGAAGCTTTTCCAAAATCACTTCCATCATCGAAAACGAGGGGAAAAGGTCGGCTTGCGACCCTGAAAATGTCGCGTGATTTTAAAAACTCTGTATTAAGTGAGCCTATTATGGGCTCCACGCGAGCTTTCTACCGTGGGTACATCTGGGCGTCCTGCAACTTTTACTCATTCACATGTAGCCCCGAAAATGCTTAGAAAAGGAAAGCCGAAAGCGTGGAATAAACTCGCCGAAACGGAAAAGTGTCCCACGGGCGCGCCGTGATTCCGGTCCGCGTGAAAATATTCACGGCCATAGAGGAGACTGTGGGACACCTTTTTGCAACCGAATATGTGTCTCGAATTTACTCCCACGCGGCGCGCAAAATCGTGCAAGGAAATCGGACCAAAATGCTCCAGCAGTATTAACCAACGCTGACTGAGTGGGTGCGGTAAGATTATGGCAAGCGGTAAGATTTTGAGTTGTGAGTGCTGGCGACACGACGAGGCTGCTGTTCATTGAGGACACGTTGTCCAGTAGGCGCTTGCTGGTGGATTCGGGAGCCCAGCGGAGTATCCTGCCAGCTTCAGCTGCGGACGGCTTGAGTGGCAGTCACGGCCCCCCGCTGGACGCCGCCAATGGAACTCCGATTCGCACTTTCTGCACCAGGTCAGTGACTATTTGTTTCAATGGACATGCTTTTAATTGGGATTTTGTAATTGCTTCTGTGTTGATGCCTATACTGGGCGCGGATTTTTTATGTGCTCATAGACTTTTGGTGGATGTGGCGAACCGTCGCTTAATTGACGCTGTGTCATTTGCCACTTACCCCTGCACTCTGGGGGGGGGGGGGGGGGGGGGCTCGCCCTCGCCAACATCCTCGCCACAGGGGACGTGTACCAGCGGCTTCTCGCTGATTTCCCCGCTCTGACTGTGCCCACGTTTTCTGCTATGGTTGCAAAACATGGGGTGGAGCATTATATCCCCACGGCCGGTCCGCCAGTTTTCGCGCGCGCACGCCGCCCAGAGACGTGCCCAAGACCGCCGTTATTACCCCGTTTGGACTTTTCGAGTTTTTAAGGATGCCTTTCGGACTCAAGGGGGCAGCGCAGACCTTCCAGCGGTTAATGGACTCTGTGCTGCGAGGGTTGTCATTTTTGTTTGTGTATTTAGACGACATCCTGGTGGCCAGCACATCTGCTGAAGAGCATTGTTTGCACCTCCGACAGCTGTTTCAGCGGCTGAATGAACATGGGCTGATTGTGAACCCAGCCAAGTGTCAGTTCGGCCGGCCAGACATAGACTTCCTGGGCCATCACATCTCTTCACAGGGAGCTGTGCCTCTGCCCACCAAGGTGGAGGCGATCACTGCCTTCCCACGTCCTCGCACCATCAAGCCCCTACAGGATTTCCTCGGTATGGTAAATATTTATAACCGATTCATACCAGGAGCGGCTCTCTTGATGCACCCCCTGTACGAGGCACTAAGGGGCAAGAAGGACAATCAGGAGGTGGACTGGTCCCCTGAGAGGGTCCAGGCATTTGATAGTGCTAAGGCTGCTCTTGCTAACGCTACTATGCTGGCACACCCATACCCGGCCGCTCCAATAGCCCTCACGACCGATGCCTCGGACTATGCTGTGGGGGCGGTGTGTGATCAGTGGGTGGCTGGCGCCTGGCAGCCTCTGGCCTTTTTCAGCAGGACACTGCGGGACAATGAGAGGAAATACAGCACGTTTGACAGGGAGCTGCTGGCCCTTTTCCTCACCACGCGTCATTTTAGGTTCCTGTTGGAGGGCCGGGAGTTCACTGCCTTCGTGGACCACAAGCCTCTGACCTTTGCCATGGCTAAGACCACGGAACCATGGTCGGCACGGCAACAGCGCCAACTGTCCGCCATTTCGGAATTCACCACGGACCTGCAACATGTGGCGGGCAAGGACAACCTGGTGGCTGACTGCCTCTCCAGAGTGCGGGTCAACACTGTGCACCTGGGTGTGGACTACGCAGCCATGGCAGTTGACCAGTGCACGGACATGGACATCCAGGCATTCAGGACGGCCACGACAGGTCTGAGACTGGAGGATGTGGTGTTCCAGGACAGTAAGGCCACGCTCCTCTGCGATGTCTCCACAGGCCGACCTCGCCCGATGGTCCCCGCGGGCTGGCGCCGCCGCATTTACGATGCTATACATGCTTTGTCGCACCCGGGGGTGAAGGCATCAGTTAAGCTGGTGGGGGCTAGGTTCGTTTGGCCGGGCCTCAGGAAGGACGTCAAGGGGTGGGCTGCCTCTTGTGTAGCGTGCCAGCGCGCCAAGGTGCATCGGCACACTAAGGCCCCGCTGGGGCCATTTCTCATCCCGGAGAGACGTTTTGATCACGTTAACGTGGACCTGGTGGGCCCGCTGCCCCCCTCCCAGGGGTTCACTCACCTACTGACCATGGTGGACAGGACCACCAGGTGGCCGGAGGCTGTGCCCCTGTCATCCACTACATCGGCGGACGTCGCTCTGGCGTTCATCTCCACCTGGGTGGCCCGTTTCGGTACCCCTGCGGATCTAACTTCGGACAGAGGGCCCCAGTTCACGTCAGAGTTGTGGAGCGCCGTGGCGGAGAGTTTGGGGGTGAAACTCCACCGCACCGTGGCATACAACCCGCAGGCAAATGGTCTCTGTGAGCGTTTCCACCGCACTATGAAGGCTGCTCTCCGGGCGGCTCTTACGGACAGTAATTGGGTCGACCGTTTGCCGTGGGTCATGCTAGGCCTGCGCTCGGCCCCAAAGGAGGATCTGCAGTCATCTTCGGCTGAGCTCGTGTTGGGTCAGCCGCTGAGAGTCCCTGGGGAGTTCCTCCCAGGTGCCACAGCCCCCTGGTCAGCTGCAACTCATCGCTTGGCCATCCGAGACGCCGCCAGCACTTTCGCTCCCGTGCCCGCACATCACTGTTTTCCCCTGTCCTACATCCCCAAGGACTTGATGTCAGCCCCGTATGTGTTCATCCGCCGCGATGCCCACCGATCTCCACTCCAGGCTCCGTACGATGGGCCCTTCCGGGTCCTGGAAGCGGGACCCAAGAGCTTTATGGTGGACAGAGGGGGGCTTCAGGAGCGGATATCGGTGGACCGTTTGAAGCCTGCACATGTGGCCCCGGACGGGCCGGTGGAGCTGGCTCAGCCCCGACGGCGTGGCCGTCCACCCAACCCCACTCCTGCCGCAAGTTTGCGGCCCGTGTCTGCCTCTACCCCGGCAGCAGCCCCGGACTCTCCCCCAGTCCAGCCTCGCCGCCGGCGCGGACGGCCGCCGGCTCGTGCCCTTCCCCCTTCCCCCCTGACTGTTAAGCGCAGTCGTTATGGTCGGGTAGTCAGGCCTCCTACGAGGGGCTGAGTACTTTGGGTTTTTTTTTGTATGGGTTGGGGTTGCAGGGTATGTCTACTCTGGGTGTTCGGGGGGGGCCTGTGTGGTGTCACATTAAGGGAGTCTCTCACGCCAGAGTTGAAGCGTCACAGGGTAGAGATATAGGGGAGTGGTATGTGTGTGTACGGGGTTGATTCTGTGAATGAATAAAGTAGGAAGTCACTGAAGGACCTGTCACGCGCATTATTGTATCGCCTCTTCCTTCAACTTCCCACAGTGTAACATTAGGCTACAAACTCCTGCTCAGTGTTCCTGTAGCACGCTTCCCGCTCAGCATGCATGCCGTTTAGCTTTCATGTCTTTCTGTCTAGCCACCACTCTCCCCAGCTTAGTGGATTATTCTGTTGCAGGCCATCGGTTACATAAGAGGGCTATATGCAACAGGAGGCTGGTCCAGTGCCTTGGCCCTAATGCCAATTATCAGATCATGGTGACGTTGAAACTAAGGCGCCATAGAGAACAGCAGATGACACTCACCAGTCCCACGGCCTTTGTATTGTCAGTTTGATTGTAGCTTAACCTACATGCTACCTTTCTGTGTGGAGTTTGCATGTTCTCCCCGTGCTCGCCAAGGATTTCCCCTCCCGATAAGATAAACCCAATGGAAAAACATGCACAACAGATCGCTGACGCTGTTGTCATACAGTATGACTACTATAGGGCTGCACGATTTTGGGAAAATATCTAATTGTGATTTTTCTGACAGATATTGCGATTGCAATTAAATTTTCGAGACACAGAGCCTGGACATATTTATTTTTACCTGGGAATCGATTCTGTATTTTACTTTCTGAAGTGTAAACTTCACTACACACAACCTAGAACCCTTCCCTACCTCCCTATCCCAAACCGTTCCAACAACAATTTTTTTTATGTTGCATGATCTGTTAGATGTATATATTTATTATGTATTATAATTTTTTTTATGTTTAAATATCAACATTATCTGGCAATCCTCAGTAAATACTCTCAAATTCCTCTGACGTCATCTGGTCTTTCCAAAGACCAGATATGGGACGTGAGCGTGCGCATACACACATACACAAAGAAAGGGAGAATGGCTTATAGTAGACTTTTTAGAAGAATATTTCAGCTAATGAAGTTAAATGTTTATTATCATCAACTATCCAGTTCGTTTTTTATAGTGTAACGTTTTCCTATAAACGTTAATTGAACGTACAGTAGAGAGAGGGAGGGAGAGAAAGAAAGAGACGGCTCAGAGTTTTCACTGCACATAGAAACAGCGTGGGAAAAAAAGCAGGGACTTATTTCGGGTTGCAAAATGCGACCAAATAGGCACAGAGAGCCCCCCTGTCATCTTCACACACCAACGTTTCACGAGCTGTTGTTGTTGGGCGTATACGTAGCTACCTTGGGCTACTTCTGATTGGTGAGCAATGAGAGCACAGCACTTCTGATTGGTAAGCATGACTGGCACGCAAGAAAAAACCTTGAATCAGACTCTCTGTATAACGTATCCCAAATCACAGGCTTTGCGATTAGCGCATAATTTAAAATCACGATTTCGATTTAAAATCTATTAATCGTTCAGCCCTAGCGCATACAGTATCTGCGATCTCCTAATAAAACAAGTCATTCGAATAATATAAGGCTGCTGTTCATTCATTACGCACGTAGCGCGTGCACGTGTGTGTGTGTGTGTGTGTGTGTGTGTGTGTGTGTGTGTGTGTGTGTGTGTGTGTGTGTGTGTGTGTGTGTGTGTGTGTGTGTGTGCGCGCTGAGGCAGGTGGCCAGGAGCACGGAACAAGATGATATGAATATGGAATATTAATACAGTATATTCCACTATAGCTATAGTGTGCTGTATGATGACAATATATTTTAATCTAATAAAATTTGTATCAATTGTAAATCGATTCCGCGCTACCTGTTGAATACGGGGGAGCCTCTCGCTTATGTTTTGCACACGGCCCGCACACTGCCCCTTGCCTTATAAGGAGCTGGTGGGGCGTGTCTGTATGCAAATGAAGGTGTCGAGAACGCGTTTGTCGAGAATGCGAGGAAGCTAAGCTATCGCATATTCCATCACTAACCCGCCTCGTGACTGGGTTTATATTCCGCATTCTTAATGTCTGGACCTCCAGCTCCAAGCGACCTCTTGCTTCTCTGGACAACGATGAAGAGGAAGTTCCGCCGCAAGCGCCGCGCCCTGACCCCATCCTTTTTCACCTGTGTCTCCCCTGCCCAACGTCGCCACCAGCTCCCCCTGGCGGTACCTGTATCATGTCCCACTATTAAGTGTCAATGTTAGGATATGGAGGATCAAGAGGGGTCAGCAAGTTACACAACGTCATCGTGAACACAGTAGAATGCAAGGAATTAGAGTTAGACACATTGAATTATTGTTAGACATATTCAGGTGTCTACACATACATTGTCGTGTTAGTACCGTCGTGAATATAAGTATGTTTTTGGAGTGTATAGCAGTAATTCCTAGAACGCAAGTTATAGGCCCTGACGCATATTACACATAATCGATTGGCGTTTCGTTCCTATACACGCTATATTAAAAAATTCAAATGCATTATGCTCGGTATACATTATGCTCCATCATGCGTGAAGAAAAGGGGTGGGGGGTCGTTTATGATTCCTTGATTGTCAGTAACGGCTTTCCTTAGTAAGACATCATACGTTGAGCAGATGGATTGCAATGAAATATATGGACAATCGAGCTGGAATTAACGTTAGATTCCTCTTACCTGTGGCCGATGCGTCTGGTGAAAAAGAAATCTAATTATTTGATGTCGATCTGCTATATCCAATTTCCGTTTGTATGATGCAATAAACGCCGAAAGCATATTGATTCTTGCGTCTCGAAAGCAATCAAATGCACTCAAGTGTTTGTCTTGATCAACATAACAAGATATGTGTATTTTCCCCGATGCACAGAGCGCCACATCCAGTTTAGAGTGGAGTGCAACTCACCCGAAATCCACCAGGCGGCGGTATTGAGGCGTTGAAATATCAGACAGGGTCCAGCTGGCTCCCGGAGCCTTCCTGGATGAATTATGAATGCCACGGCACGGTGGTGTAGTGGTTAACACTGTCGCCTCACAGGCGGTTAGGTGGTCGAGCGGAGATTGCGTTCGTCACCAGCCCCGGAGCTGTGAGCTTGGTTCGCCTGTTCGAATCCAGCTCACAGCTCCGGGGTTGTCACCAGCTTGGCTGGCCATCTGCACTGATACAATTGGCTGTATCAGAGGGTGGGAGAAGCTGGCGGGGTGGGTCCGGGTCGTTGTAAACAGCGACTCCTACAGTTCGGTCGGGGCGCCTGCTAAGCGCGGATTGGACGTGAGGGGGATAGTGTGGTCCTCCCACACGCTACGCCCTCTCAATGAGAATCCGCGCTGC
Organism: Notolepis coatsorum; assembly: GCF_963971535.1. NCBI lineage: Eukaryota > Metazoa > Chordata > Actinopteri > Aulopiformes > Paralepididae > Notolepis > Notolepis coatsorum. The sequence goes on from NC_140175.1 coordinate 89,966,565, forward strand.
CAGGTGAAAAGAAGCGGTGATTGGCTGGACGTGTGTCGGAGGAAGCACGTGGTAGCCTCCACTCTCCCAAATGATCTGACTGTGGGGGGTAAAGCGCAGCGACCAGGAAGGGACTGGGAATTGGCATACGACTAACATTGGGATGGGAGAAAATCGGAGGAAAATGGAGGGGGAAAAAGACCAAAAAAAAAAAAAAAAAAAAACACTGTCGCCTCACAGCAAGAAGGTCCAGGGTTCGATTCCCGCTTGGGGACCAGGTTTCCATGATGCCAGTTACCCAGGTGGGGTATCTCCCAGGCCTTTCTGTGTGGAGTTTGCATGTTCTCCCCGTGCTCGCAAGGGTTTCCCCCCCGATAAGATAAACCCAATGGAAAAACATGCACAACAATAGATCGCTAACGCTGTGGCGTCCTTGACGAAGACGGACAGGAGCACTTGGATTGGTCCCCTGGCGCGGCTCACGTTGACGCATGTCTGCTCCCGGCTGCCCTTGGGGGGGAAGGACGACGGGATGGGTTAATCGCAGATACGAATTGCATGCATGCATCGCATGTGTGCCGATTGATGACCTCTGAGCAGGTCCTAAATTATTATTATTATAATAGCGAATAAAGGAAATAACAATCATAAAAACGAGTAAACTCGTTGTTGGCGTTATTCGATTGGCGGGCAATAACGTGTAAACTCGTTTTTGGCGCAAGATGTGTTAAGAGAACAATAAGAAAAGCCACCGCCACATTCATCAAGCCATTCTTAACGTCCAAATCTGTTCTTACCCAGGTTTGTTGAATGATGAATCCCACTCATTCTTAAATTCAAATGCGCGTTCTCGCGCAACTCATTTGCATACAGACACGCCCGCCATCTCCTTATAAGGCGAATGAGGCGTGTGTAAAACAGCCGAGTTTCGGCATCTGATCGCTGTCTGATCCATTCAACAGGAAGCGATTTGCGACTGATCTCAAAATTACACACACACACAAACACACACACATGTCTCACGAGTCACGACTCGCGACTCAGTGCATGTGTGTGTGTGTTCCTGTGGGTCGCTCATCGCATGTGTGTGTGTGTTAATCTGATGACAAATAAAGACTTATACTTGTACGTATACCGCGTACTGTATAGTGCGAAATAAATCATTCCAGCAAAGTAGGCTTTGTCAATACGGAACAACCAGGGAACAAAATAAGCACACGCCATTCGCCAATGGCCTGTAGATTTAATGTTTGGCGACTAGAAATTAAGATCTGCCCGCCACCTGGCGGCTAACAAAATCCACTGCATCAGCGGGAGCTTGGTGCTGGATTTTGCGAGAAGCATGCAGCTGCAGAGCCACAGAGCAGCAGTGTTTTCAGCTCCGGTCTGGGGACTGCTCAGCAGCGCCCCCCACCCAACAGCTGAATTGCCAATGGCTGAATTAGAGTACTGCACCGTGCGGTGGGTGGGTTCTGTGGCTCTGCAGCTGGATGCTTCTCGCAAAATCCAGCACCAAGCTCCCACTGACAACATCGTTGTCATTATTAGACCTGCTTGGTGAAGCAACGATGAAACAAATGTAATGATTGTTTCGTTCATCGCATAGGCTATTTAATTTTAGCCTATCTTAATACAATTCAAATAATCAAATTGTGCTTAGAGGGAATTATTTTCACCGGACATTATGACCGGAGAGATTTAAATGTTCGGACTTCAACAGACTTCAACTTTTTTCTCACAACAGGTCAAGTGCATCTAACATGCTTTGCACAGTCGCCATTCCTTTATGCCCACATCGCCCGAAATGAATGTTACGTTATCAGAGGCAGAGCAGAGCCATAGAGAACAGTGTGGACTGAGGAAAGGGAAATGGGGGGGGGGGGTGCGTGCGTTTGGAAAGACGATGAAGTCAGTCAGGAGTATATTATAGTAAACTGAGGATCAGGGGTGTAAAAAGTACCCAGAAATTATACTTAAGTGAAAGTATGGGTACTGTCTCAAAATCTGACTCAAGTAAAAGTCAAAGTATCTGGCTAAAAACACACTTGAGTAAAAGTAAAAAAGTCCTACTTTTAAATGTACTTAAGTACTAAAAAGTTAAAGTATTTTTTTTTTAAAGGGATAGACCAGGGGTCTCAAACTCATTCCATCGTGGGCCAAGTTTTCATTTTAACTATACATTGCACCAGGTGAGTTAGTTGAAGAGGTGAGCCAATTAGTGAAATCATCAGCTGGTGTTTAGGCAAGACTGGAATGAAACCAAGCATACACTCGTCCCACAATGGAATTCTTGGTATCTAGGTACATCTATGGACCTCAGGGAATGTATTCACAGTGTCAGAAATATTGTGTCTATTACTAGGCTTGCGTAAATTGTGATGAAACAAAGGAGAATATGAATTATGATTTTTCTTTGAATCTTTGACCGTGAATAACACCATGGTAATAATGACCAAACTTAAAGAACTGCCACTGATCTTGTTCAGTACCTTCTTGAGATCATGTGTAAAAAATGTCTAAGGAAATTAATAAAGGGAAGATGATTAAACAGAAGGTTCTGTAGATACAGTACTGAATTCTCCCATCCGGACCGATGCAATTTGAAATATTATTATAGAATATAGAATATGATGCTTATAAATTACCTTATTATAGCCAATTCGCACATTTATATATATATACATATATTATCTTTCAAATGCCCGAGTTCAATTTGGATTTAGTATCACCAGGCGTGCATAAGAACAGATAATGATATCTACTGTAATTTACTGTACCTTTTTATTTTCACCACAGTGCAACCATTTTGAAACTAATTTCCGATCTAATTGTTGCTACATGCTAACAATAGGGAGGAGAAACTAACTGCGTTTCAATAATTGTCAAAAACTTTACCTTTTGTGGCTTATTATCCCGAATAATAACGGTTATTGAAATAATTCATTCAGAACGCTGAACTTTGAACCCCCACAGTATCTGACAGGAAGTGTAGTTCGGAATAATTCCAACGCTGATCCACAGCTATGCATCCCCTCGACAAAATGGCCACAAAAAACTACAAACTCCCATAATTCAAATTTTCCAAAATGGTCGCCGTCTTGTAATAGACTTCAGCAAATCGAGAAGTTAAAACTATCTAATGGCACTTTTAACCTATTGCTAAACTAATGTATTGATGATAATATACATTCTACATGCTTTTGTGACATGTTAGTGATGTTAATACTTGAAAACGTTTGATTAAAAAATCGCAAAAAATATGCAACACTGAAAAATATAGATTTATTTTATATATGCCATTTTTGGGTCGGTACCAACCCCATCGGGTGGAACAGGTTAAAATTATTTAATGCACTTCTCCATTGAAGGTAAACTAACATGGACGGCATTCACATTACAGCATGAATAATATCACAATATTAAAAACAGAATGGTGTATCCTGAATAATATCACAATATTAACCACAGCATACTGGATTATCTTGAATAATATCACAATATTAAAGGCAGAATACTGGAGTACCCTGAATAATATCACAATATTAAAGACAGAATACTGGAGTACCTTGAATAATATCACAATATTAAAGACAGAATACTGGAGTACCCTGAATAATATCACAATATTAACCACCGCATATTGCGGATCTGATTGTCTATTCTTCTGATAGCAGGTGTTTAATCAAAGATCCCCGCTTTCTAGTGTTGCACAACGACCAATCAGCATGGGTATGGGTGGGTTCATGTTCCATTGATGGGGATTTGATTGGCTGTTTACCTGCGGTCGCAGGATTAATAACGTTAACGTTAGTTCGGCCAGATAAACAATTAAAATATACTAAATAAAATGGTTGGACCTGTGAGATTTGTACTTTGTAGGTCTGCATTTTAAATGTAAGGAGTAAAAAGTATGTTTTTTTTCTCTGAAATGTAATGGAGTAAAAGTACAAAGTATACAAACCTAATAATACTTGAGTAAAGTACAAATCCCCCAAAACAGTACTTAAGTATTGTAACGAAGTACAATTACTCAAGTACTTTACACCCCTGCTGAGGATTACTGAGGATGGACAGATAATGTTGATATTCAAATATAAAAAAGTTTCGAGAGGAGTGGAAGTTTGAAGACAGACTAGACTACAATATGATGCGGGGGTGGTGAGTTGAAACAGTGTGTGTGATTGATTGATTGATTGATTGATTGAAAAGTTTATTAACAAATTGCAGAATGGGTACAGTACAGTACAGCTCAATACATACAATTGTTAAGGGGATGCAGACCAGAGCAAGTCTTGTCTTGTTTACATCAGGGTCCCCCATTTTCAATTCATCATAACATAATATGATGTGTCCCGACCCCACTTCTATGTTTCAATAAATTATTTGCATTTAAAACTATTAACACTGACTCATTCCTTCAGTCCACTCAAAATTATGCTAATATTCCTTATGTTGTTTATGATATTAATTGAAAATAGCATATGAGAGTATTATAGTAATAATAACACATGGCAATATACTAAAAAGCTATTTATAATTTTTGGCTGGTAAAAATTCTGCCTGGCTGGTAGTTTTTAAAATCTACCAGCCAAATGGCTGGTAAGTCAAAAAGTTAAGTTTGGTCCCTGGGAACAACTGCGCACTTGTCAAGAACCAATCGCGCAGTAGGTTGGGAAATACTGGATCTGTTACCTGTCATCTCTCTCTGAAAGGTCCCTGTGGATAAAACCCAGAATTTGCTCAGAACTCGTAGGAGCAGAGAAGAGAAGAGAAGAGAAGAGAAGAGAAGAGAGGAGAGGAGAGGAGATGTTGTAAATATGCGTTCTATTCGTACACCTGGGCAGCCAGCATCTAACTGTTCTAACAGCAATATATAATCCATTTCAGAAGAAGACTGCACGCAATAAGTTATAATAATAATTATTATTATTGAAAAGTTCTGGGTTTATAAAGTCGTATTTGGGGGTATTTGGGGGCAATTGACCAATGGTTTGCTTTCAACCCATGAACTCCTTCCTCTCTCACCTTTTTATATATTTTTTTTATTGTATCTACTAAAACTGTATTGTATTGTATTGTTTGTTTTGTAAAGTGACTTTGAGCATTAGGAAAAGCGCTATATAAATCTGATGTATTATTATTATTATTATTATTAGGAATGGTAGGCTTTTTTAAATGTTTCTCATCTGGGTAAGATTTTCTTATCTTGCTCTCGACCACTCTTAGAATTTGGTCTTGCCTGAGAGAAAAGCAACAATAAGAAAACATTGCTGAATCCCAGGTAAGAACAAAATAAGAGGAAATGCTAGTTAAGAACGAAATCTGTTCTTATATCGCTTCATGAATGAGGCCCATTGTTTCTAGGGACACACTGACAACAATTGACACAGTATCGACATATATCTACCAAATACAAAATAGTGAGTCAACGTGGCCCATCCAGGAGTATACTGTATGTTTAAAGTGACAATTCTGACAAGCCTTGCTGCATATTTTGGCTCACACAAAGATGGCCTTATTTAGACAGGAAAGACACCCCAGAGTTAAGCCTGGGTTTCTTACACCTCTCTCTGTGGCTAAACGGTGGAGAGAATGAAATCAAATAAATGTATTTCTCTTATTTAAATTCCTCTGTGTTTAGTATGTGTGCTGGAATTAGATTAGATTAGATTAGATTAGATTAGATTAGAAATAATGCTTAGCAGAGGATGGTTTCAACCCATCGACCTCTGGGTTATGGGCCCAGCACGCTTCCACTGCACTACTCAGCTTAACATCACCATGGTAGTAAAAATAGCTGAGGGATATGTACAGATATAGATATAGTATCTACAGATTATGTAAAAGGATTATATGCAGGTAAGTACAGACAGATGTGGATAGATATATATATTAGGGCTGCACGATTTTGGGAAATAATCTAATTGCGATTTTTCTGACAGATATTGCGATTGCGATTAAATTTGCGATTATAATTATTATAATTTTTAAGCAGCCTCACAGAGGTTTATTGTAAAATGCGGCTTGCATCTGGATACGTGGTGGGTCTGTTCCGGACACCGAGCCTGATAATGTTTCTTTTTACCTGGGAATCGATACCGGTACCCAACGGTACCTTTTTTTCTGTACTTTACTCTCCCTCTCTGAAGTCTAAACTTCACAACACACAATCTAAAACCCCTTACCTCCCTCTCCCAAACCGAAGTAGGTATATTCAGTATTATTATTTGGAATTGTTTCAATGGAACTATTTAAATCCCAGCCCTCTTTTCTTGATCCTCCAATCATAATTGTTGCTTCCCTGATCAATATGAAGTCCTTGTTATGCAAGAATCTTACACACACACACACACACACACACACACACACACACACGCACACGCACACGCACACGCACACGCACACACAATACAATACAACAAGTCAATACAATGTGACCCGCTGATGTAGAGTAACATTGAAAAAAATAAAAAATAAAGCCTGGAATTATGTTCCAGTCACAAAAATAGATTGTTGTATAGATTGTTATCTGCCTTTTATTGACTTAAATGTCCATGGATGGGGTATTCATTTATTTTTCTGCATTTTATTAAAACAAATATTTAAAAACTCTCAACTCTCAATCATTACATATGCCAAGGCAAAGCCAGGCAGGAAGACATTTCTTGATTTTGGTGACCCTGTGACCTTTCCTCTAGAGCCCCCATCAGGCCAAGTTTTACATTTTCACACGAGCGCATCTCCTGAGCTGTTAGTCGTATGGTCGCGAAATTCGTGGTGAATATTCATGACCGCGAGCGGAAGAGAAGCCAGTTGATTTTGGTGACCCCGTGACCTTTCCTCTAGTGCCACCATATGGACCATGGACTGGCAATATCAGCAACTCTTGTTTCTGCAATCTACCCAGTAAAATGTTGCATGTAAGTGTGACGGATCATATTGGGTCTGCGTTGTGTTTGATGTTAAATGAGAATGTCCCGAGGGGGAGTCGAACAGGGGGCTCCCGCGTCCGCGGGCGACGACACAGGCCGCTGCACTAAGAAGTGAATTCACTCCTAACTACCGTACCTATGCGTCTGTTAACCCTGTTATGGGGAAGTGAGTTTAATTTACCAGCCCGCACTGCCACAGTCACTCGTCAACACACCTGTTTCCGTGACTGTGGACATACCCACAGGCTTCCCCATTACATAAGGGCAAAGTGGGGAGATTGTTAGGCCTTGGCGGACGTCTGCACTCTACTGAGTACATCCTTCTAGTTTTTTGCATTGTTCACTTGTCTGACATTTGAATGCCCATTCAGATATCAGGTTCACATACCTTCTATGAAATATCTCCCATGTAGAGTCATCCAAACATCACTGCAGATCATCTAAGGAAATACAAATATACGGTACTATGTAAGAAAGAGAGGAGAGAACATCATAAAAAATTTGAAATCAGAAGGGGAAGAAAATGTACATTAGAGGGGGTTGTATGGGGTGGGGGTGGGGGGATTTTGACATTTACCGGGGCCAGTTTCTAATTGCAGCCACCCGTAGGTGCTCTTTGAGAGCGTTCATATCAGTGGTTCTCCCCCAGTGACATACAGTACAATAGAAGGTGTTATTATTGGTCAATAAGGATGGAGTGGCAGTAGGCCTACAGTATGTGTGTCCACCCATGAGTCTCTTGAGTCCTTATCTTTTACAAAGGCTTTTGCACATAGAATGAAATGGGAATTTGAAATTGCTCTGGAAAATGATATGAAGGAGAGAAAAAAAATATATATATATATGAAGATTATCCAACACACACACACACACACACACACACACACACACACACACACACACACACACACACACACACACACACACACACACATTTAGAATATTTATTTATGTCCACATAAAGACAATGTTTAAAGGACACAAATATTATCAGTGCACTTGTACATTGTGGGTTATTCTGATACATTCATGCCCAAATTGACAATGGCAACCAAAGTTACACACAAACATGGATGATGAACCTGACAATCAACACACAGCTCATGGATACAGATAGCAGCGTCTTCTCCAAATTGCACGGCTGCCAATAATTGCTGACACTGAGCAATATCTTGCTAATTGTTTGGCTCTTCTCTTCGAAAGACCGGCCATCTGAAGGCCTCTAACACCCAACTTATGAACATGACCCAGGCTTCCAAATATGAAGACTAAAAGTATTACTAAAAGATTATCCAACACACACACACACACACACACACACACACACACACACACACACACACACACACACACACACACACACACACACACACACACACACACACACACACACACATACAGCCTGTGTTTACAGAGATTAGATCATTATAATCTATCTAGCTTCCAACTGTCTGGTTTAACTAATGGTAAAGGGTAGGGGTTTGGTGGGGAGAGGAGGCGGGTTAGGTCAGGACAAATTAGTCAAAGAGCAAAGTCTTAAAAAAAAAAGAAAAAAAAGGATGTAAGTATCTTTAGAGAGTGGAGGGAAGAGATGCGGTCATTATTTGCAAGCGGGACATCAGCATTCCTCTGCAAATCCTTGACCCCTTTCTGATGAAGAAGTAAACATCTAGACTCTCGGTTGTAAGTAAGTAAGTAAGTAAGTAAGTAAGTAAGTAAGTAAGTAAGTAAGTAAGTAAGTAAGTAAGTAAGTAAGTAAGTAAGTAAGTAAGTAAGTAAGTAAGTAAGTAAGTAAGTATCTGTGTAACGGAGGTCTGTAAGTATATCCACAGTCACAAAAGTGACTGTGGCGCGTAGCGGTACTGCAAGTAAACTCATCCACCAATAAAAGGTATGCAGACACGTCACCAAGGGCAAGGGGTGAATTCACCTCTTGGTATAGTGGTCTGCGATGTGGAGACCAGGGTTCGAGACTCACTCGGGACAATCCCTTAACAGGGGTCGAACTTTAACACAACGCAGAGATGGCAAAGCGAGCCCGGCTACATCTGCACTCTGTGATACCAGCTGCTTCCCTGGCCACTTGATGAACTGGAGCGGGTCAAAGGTCAGGAGTGCTGATGAGAAACTGCTCAATCTCCCTAGACCCCAATTGACGGCTAGAGAGGAGATTTTCTGTTGGATTGCTTTGAGAGCTGTTACTTCCTTCTGTTTAACCTCTGTATTACCTCCTGGGGTCAGAGGTCAGAGTGTGACCCAAACATCATCTGCACTCGAGCACAGATTCCCGAGTCATGGCGAGAGTGCCGGCCTGAGCTGCAGCTGGGAGTGGGTCAAGCAGGCGTCCCACTGTGTGTGTGTGCGTGTGCGTGTGCGTGTGTGTGTGTGTGTGTGTGTGTGTGTGTGTGTGTGTGTGTGTGTGTGTGTGTGTGTGTGTGTGTGTGTGTGTGTGTGTGTGTACCGCTGTTATGACATAAGCCCTCGCTCACATTACATAACCGGTCACCGTATGCTCCGCGAACCAGCTGGGAGAGGGAGAGAGACACAGAGAAACGGAGAGAGAGAGAGAGAGAGAGAGAGAGAGAGAGAGAGAGAGAGAGAGAGAGAGAGAGAGAGAGAGAGACACAGAGAGACACAGAGAGACACAGAGAGACACAGAGGAACGGAGAGAGAGAAAGAGATGTTGTTGTTTTTTATCCTTGGTATAACCGTGAACCGATGAACTTCTATTTTATGTTTTTTTATTTCTTCTTTTTTATTATTTTTATCAACGTTACCCTTTCAGATGTGAGTTTTTCTGGGGTTTTTCCCATCTCATGGCTCTCATTGGCCAGTGGCCGTTGTGATTCATTGGAATGTTGGGTTACATCTTAAATTCATCTTTTATTTCCTTTATGCTTTTTTTTATAAAAAATTTTTTACAGTGTGGCGCTGAAGCCATCTAGAATAGTGTTTGTCTGTATGTTTGTACTGTATGTAAGTATATCTGTCGCCACAAAAATCGAATACTCAACATTACCACCCCGTCGAGCATGGGCGGAGTTTATGGGGGTTCAGGGGGTGCATTGCACCCCCTGGTGGCCGGGGGTGAAATTGCCTTCTTTTTTTTTTTCTTTTTTTTTTTAAATCAAGATTATTTTTATTTTAATAAAATTATAATAATTGTGAGAAACAAATCTGAATTCTATTATGTTTTGTTTTACAATACATTCATTTTATAGTAGTAATCATGTCACATTATAAGGCGAACCTTCTGTAGTGTGGCAGTGAAAGGGTTAACGGCAACGCGCGGCCAGCAGCAGCAGCAGCAGCGCGATACAAAGCCACTTATTCTGAGATGATAATTAATGTATCTGGATAACCAATGCACGAATTTTGTCGAGGCAGGTAGCGTTATTTCGGGAAAATTGATATCTATAGCCTGGTATATTTTTCGTCCACGAAAAATGGAGGCTGTAATAATTATTATTGCTCGAGAGTCTCTATGAATAATAATAATTAGAGCCTAAGTCAGTTAAAAATGATCCCCCGTAGTGCTGTGTGTGTGAGTGTGTGTGTGTGCTGCTGTACTACCTAAATAAAATAAAAAATTAGGGGTTAGGGCATTGTAAAAACGCTAAAATAATAAAATAAAGGTCAAAAAAAATCGCGCGCGCCCGATGCGCGTGCGCGCGGGTATAGTTCGCCAAGCAGTCGCACCCCCTGGCGTCAAGTTCAAACTCCGCCTATGCCGTCGAGCGGTCCAGCTTCTCTCCCTTTCTCCTGTAGTCTATGACCAGCTCTTTGATTTTGTCCACATTGAGAGAGAGGTTGTTCTCCTTCTCGAATTTAATCACAGTGTTGGAGCTGTGCGTGGCTACGCAGTCATGGGTGTACAGTGAGCAGAGGAGAGAGCTCAGGACGCAGCCCTGGAGGGCAGAGAGTCAGGGGGGGCGGAGGTGTGAGCGCCCATCCTCACCACCTGGCGTAGATCAGACAGGAAGTCCAGGATCCAGTCACACAGACTGGGGTTGACTCCTAGTTCCCTGAGCTCGGTGTCGAGTCTGGCGGGGACTGATGGGGACTAACAAAACGAACAAACAAAGAAATAATCCAGTTGCATACATTTATCAGCCCAGTGATTGATAATGCAGCCAGTATTCGTCCTTATTTCGATTTATATCAAAACTGTCCACGCGTAGTTAACAGCAGCTGACACTGAAATGATGGTAGCTCTCGTCGTAAGCAAGGGAGACGGTATACCTCCTTTTTACAAGAAAACTGTGCAGCGTAGTGTTGCTGTCAGAGGGCAAAACATACATGAGTGGGAGGTAGTATTTCCATCCTGAGCCGGTCAAGCTCAAGCCAAGCTCATGTCTCTTTTTGGCAGGGACAGTTTACAGCTGGTTTCTTTTTCTTTTTTTATTGGGTACAAACTCATAGGCATTCACACATTTTCAGGCGATTGGCTGTCAGTGGATCAAGAGTTTTTTTTCCTTCTTCACTGAGCATAATTCACATCCGTTATCTGCGGCTATAGCTCTGAGCCCAGGACCTTTGTTACCTATTAATTAGCTGACCTGACCATGCAATGGAGATAGTGAACCATTTTGTAATTTTTCAATGTAAACAAAACATAGTCCAACCAAGTCTCCTGCTGAGAGGAGGTTGTTATGACGACGAGGTTGGTGTTTTTGGAGGTTTATCTTATCTATCTAAGATGAGATAAGATAAGATATTCCTTTATTGATCCATTTGGGGAAATCCGGGCATCACAGCAGCATGGGAGAGGGGAGGTACAGGTATGGGCAGGGTAATAGTAGAAAGACATAAATATAGGCAATAAAATTTGATCTGAATATAAAATAAAAAAAAATATGAGAAAAAGAAACAGTGTAAACAAAGGTGCAGATGAGGCACTGTGTGCCCTAACGGTTATATTATATGTTACAATAAATATAGGCAATAAAGAATTTGAATTTGAATATATATACTATGGGTAAGAGTAAAAGTGAAGTACCCTAGCTGGCATGATAATACGTCATAAAGAGCGGTGGATTAACCTGACTTAACTTCTTTGACCTATTCTAGCCCCAACCATTCAAAATGTGCTGTATTTAAAAATGGATCCCCATTGTCTTTCACACTCTCAAGCTAACGAGTTGTTTTGCCCCCAGCATGCCATGTTGTCACCCAACACAAGACACAAGCAACATCTCACTGCCACCGCCGGCGCCACCAAACGCTTTTCTTGCACATGACTAGTTGGCAATACGGGTGGGTGAAACCGACCTGCCCACCCCCACCCTCACCGTCTGTGTTTTGTGTCCCCCCCCCCCCCCCCCCCCCCCCCCAGAGCTACAACATTTGACAGTCAAGGCTTTGTGGTGCCATGATGTGGAGAGCTGCGGGGGCGGCCATGTTGATGCTGTCGCTAGTCCTAGCGGGGTCGACCCAGGGAGCAGGTAAGTCACACCCCACCGTCTGGACGTTCTTACGAGATTAGACAGAAAACACAGTTCACCAGTCAGGACCCGGTACATAATGTGTGTTATGTTATAGCTATACGTAATATATTTACATAATTGTATATCGATGACTGAAACGCAAAACCTCCTATCTGAAGATTTCACTTTTTGTGAAAAAAGTGTGTTGTTTTCTTGCAGAATGCAATTTTTTTTAAGGATACCCAATACAATACACCGCTTTTGGCTTTTGTAAAATAACTTGCAGACAGACTGAATAGGTGCAGATAGGAGGTGTATCACCGTCTAAAGTGAAATCAGAAAATCCAACATTTTGCAGATAGGAGGTTTTGTATTTGTATATGTAATATATTTATGTTTCGTCTGCGAAGGTTAAAAGAAACTGTGCAAAACAGTGTGACCAGAGGTTGAACTAACAATGTTTTTGGGGGGGGGGGGGGTGCACTCACCACTAGACCAGGGCCCTGTTTCTTGTACCTGGTTCAACTAAGTCGATCAAGATGTCATTATCCAGCTTCAGTTAACCCGATGTTTGAAGCCGGGATTTTCCTGTTCCTCGAAGGTGGATTCAGTCTCGTTAACTCAAGCCAGACTTGCGACCCAGGCTAAATGCGCGCGGCCGCTTCAGTTGAAAAGCCAGCACGTATCGATAGCAGAGAATCTGATTCTCTAGCGGCATTGATTGATTAATTGATTTAGAACTTTATTAACATATTGCAGTACGGCTCAATCGCCTCGCCGACAAGTTAAATGCGTTATCTATAGGCTAATTTCAAGTCCCTCATTACCTCAATCAATCAGATTATATTTCTTTAAACTTGCCTGCTGGATTGAATAATCAAATGAGATCTTGCTAGCGAAAATAATTAGTAAAACTGTCATACAGAATAACGATACGGCTCCCTTACCCATTGATTGATGTATGGTCGATCTTTTACTTATCTTCTCTGTGGTCTAACGGGTTGTTCTTCTGACTTTCATGCAGACGACCGGGGTTTGACACCCAGTTGTCTCCTTCTTTTTGCAATATAGGAATAATTCAATTTGGTGCACGTTGAGAGCTATATAAAGAATGACATCCTCAATGCATGTAGATTTATAATATTTTAACTTAAAACTATGCTACCTTTGCGTATAATCATTAATATTATATTCCAAAAATTTATATTGGAAAGACGGGGATTCGAACACCGGTCGCCGGGTTGCCAGGATTGAGCACTACCGCTGAGCCACTGTGCCAGATGGGATAAATTCATTGTTTATACATTAATGAACGAGAGACCCGTGTTTAGAATATTCTTTGTTTTGAAGGAAGTTTTATCTCTTTATCCTCATTCATTAATGTGACGTCAACGGCTCATTCAATTTCTCAAATCCGTCAAACAGCGCATCTCATCAGACATCTTAATCCCAGTTACAATTAAAATAACCACATAATGTGTACATCGCACGAGCGAGCGCCACGGTATATATAACGTGCATTATTTAGGACAAAGTGAATTTAGTATCAGCATTTTGGGTCTATTTTACATTTCAAAAGCCCCCTCTGGAAGAATGGAGCACAAAAACGTAATTCAGAATGGTATAATGCAGATCGTAGACTGTGGGAATAATTTCAGGAAACGGGCTGTCACTTCTTTGCGGGGGCGTGGCGATGGTTCAGGCTAACTTGAACTTAAACTCTGCTTTCGACCAGGCTCAAACTTTTGGATCTGTTGTCATGGTGATTTGGAAAATCCAGGTACGGGGAACCGGAAAGTCCGGCTAACTCAGTTATCCAGTTAAAGTTATCCGGCTAACTCAGTTATCCAGGTACGGGGAACGGGGCCCAAGCCACCCACCCTGATATAAACACAGTAATACTGTGGACTGTGTATTGCCTCGTTCTACCTTGTCGACACGACAAATAAGAACTTGTAATACTGTAACTGTTAACTGTTCACCTCACTTCATCATCCCAGATGGGAACCTTGACTTGCAGTCAGGATAAAAACAACACAATGTACGAAGGAATATCACAGTATAAAAAAACACAACAAAGTCACATTTCCTCTCCTTGTGCTGTCTCTGTCTTTAGACTACACCCCTCCAGGGAAGCCCAAGCTGACCAGCTGCCGCTCCCCAGAAAAGGAGACCTTCACCTGCTGGTGGGAGCCGGGGTCTGACGGGGGTCTGCCCACCACCTACGCCCTCTATTACCGCAAGGAAATGTCAGTGGTCTCCCTACATCCCTCTTGTCTGTTCGTCCATTCATCTAATGGCGCCCCCGCCCACCGCCCCCCCCCCCATTTAATTCACAAGTTCCATTTCATGAATTTGATTCGGAAGTCAAGCCTACTTACAGACAAGTCTTTTCAGGTCTTGTTTAGGGCCAGGAGGAGAGGCGTGACTACTGTGGCTAGAGCATATTGTTGTGAAAATATACAAGGCCAGCAGTATACTGGTGCACACAGCATGATGTCACTGGGTTATACACTGTATATAACACACACCTTTAACATTAGTCACACTGAGAAGGTTCATCAACGCTGGGTTAAATATAACACACACCTTTAACATTAGTCACACTGAGAAGGTTCATCAATACTGGGTTAAATAAGATAAGATATTACTTTATTGATCCGCTTGGGGAAATTCAGGCATCATAGCAGCATGGGGGAGGGGGGAGGGGAGGTAAAAAGCAGTGTAAACAATATAACAAATCAATATGCTTAACATAACATAATTAACTCTGGACATGTGCATAATGGTCAACAAGGTGCGAGATGAGGGTATGTATGCCCTCTCAGTTATATTCGCCCTACAATAATAGTTACAATATATAATCTAAATCTAATCGAATGTATAGTCTGGAAAAAAAAGAAATGCTAAATATATGCAATATATAATCTAATAATCCAGTAATCTAAATCTAAATATAATACACACCTTTAACATCAGTCACACTGGGAAGGTTCATCAACACTGGGTTAAATATTAAACACCTTTAAGATCTTCATATATTAAACACCTTTAAGATCTTCATATATTAAACACCTTTAACATCTTCAACACTTCATATAGTGCACTATATGCTGTCAACCATTCAGTCCATTGTAGAATCTCCTTCTCTCTCTCTCTCTCTCTCTCTCTCTCTCTCTCTCTCTCTCTCTCTCTCTCTCTCTCTCTCTCTCTCTCTCTCTCTCTCTCTCTCTCTCTCTCTCTCTCTCTCTCGCTCAGCTCTGAGAGGGTGTATGAATGTCCAGACTACCACACGGCAGGGAAGAACTCATGTTTCTTCAATAAAAATGACACATCCCTGTGGATCAACTACAACATCACGGTGGTGGCCACCAACGCCCTGGGCAGCAACTTCTCCGACCCTGCCATCGTAGACGTGGTCTATATCGGTAAGGGAATACCACCTTGTTACCCCTTTGTGTTTTCTTGCTTACAGTTTTTCACGATTGCTAAAACACAAAACCCAATACCCTAAACCAAAGGACCAGTTCCCTAAACAGTTTATTCCTTTTCGAGCAATAGGTACCATGCGGCAAGATAAACAACACAGAATGTTTGATAGTGCGAGCAGGAGCACTCCTTGTTCTCCACAGGAACGTCCGGGTGGGCGGCGTCTCGATAGACAGTGTAGGCCGGCAGCGGGTGGTCCTGGGCACAGGGAGAACAAACGTTAGAGCAAGGCAGGCAATTTAGAACAGAGCAGCAAGGTAGGGTACGTCCTCGGTCCTAGGTAGGTTTAGCAACACTCGGACGATGAGTGGCAGGATCCGTAGAGTGTATATCGAGGCTGCTGATGAGCGGATCACTCTCAGCTGCGCCGATTGATGCCAGTTGACAGCGTGTGAATGCTTTGATTGATTGATTGAAAACTTTATTAACAGATTGCAGAATGGGTACAGTACAGTACAGCTCAATACACACAATTGTTAACCCATTCTCCGCCAATCACGTGTTAAGGCGGGTTTCTCCGCCATGCGTTGTCTGCCAATAACTCCGTAAGGCGTTTTTGAGATCAATATTTCATATTTTCGTCATGGTATTCATATTTCACCCACGGAGTCTTGGCTGATGCTGTCTGAGCCATCACAACTCTGCAACGCTTCAATACCGCCACCTGGTGGCCGATCGGCGAGTTGCCAAACCGGAAGTGGCCATTGGAGCTCGGTCCTTCCCCTATTTTCGTCCGGCCACTCGCTTATCGTCCCGGGGCTCAATACAGACACCGTCGATATGGATCTTTGCCATAACTCAATAATCAACATGATTTGGACATGTATTAGTAATATACAAACCGGAAATGGATCGCATCGATCAACATCCCATAATTGGGATCTGTTTGCTCCACTCTCATCGCCCAACGCTACGAGGAGACTGGGGTGAGTTTCAGCGTTTTTCTTTATCATTTTCGATACAAACTGCTCTGATCAATATATCACCCATACTACATCAATCATTTAACGTCGGTCATTGAATTATAAACGACCCCCCGTCCCCTCCGTTCACCCGCAGATGATCAGTCATGACGTTTAGGACCATGTACAGTTGAAATTTTTTATATAACGTTGATCGGTATCAAACTGCATTTGATAATCTATGCATTTATGCCTATATCTCACATTCTATGAAATACTGCAGAAAACGATAAAAACATATTTATACTCTAGACCAGGGGTGGCCAACCAGTCAGAGACTAAGAGCCACAAAAATGACTGTTGTACCACAAAGAGCCACACCATATACCAGCGTTTCTCAACTTTTTTTTCAGTCACGGCACCCTTCATGTGTTTATAGGTCTCACCCTCTGGCCTCTGAAGTTGCTAATGTCTTTTTTATTTGGGCCTCACAGGGTAAAAAGTACCCTGTAAGACCCACGGTTGCAAAATTACAAAATCACTTTTAGCCATTTAAAAAATGTTAAGCACATGTATAGTCAAGTGGTCCTGTTGTTCAGCCTCACAATGCTATTTGATAGTAAATGTGTTTATATGTCCCACCCTCTGGCCTCTGAAGTTGCTAATGTCTTTTTAATTTGGGCCTCACAGGGTTAACCTCTTAAGCCCGAGATATACAGTAAAAGTGTATATTTTCAGCATTACGTTTGTTTACCAATTATTTTAACTGTTATTAGTGAAATATAAGATTATAGAAATCTAAGGGCATTGAGTTGGAAACCGACGCATATTGACAGGAGGAAGTGGCACAGCCAAAAGTGAGTGTATTCTTTTGAAGGAAGAGACTCAGGGCTTTCGAATTTTGAAAAACTACCCTACCCAGCTCACACCAGCCCCTGTCAATCATCTGACTTCTGGATTTACTTTTTTATTTCTCTTCTTTTTTGGGATTATCTCCCACAAACCTGAACGTTATTGCCATAAAACAGAACGCAGTTAGTTTCTCTACCTTTCTGTGAACGTCTTGCAAAAAACGGTGTTGCAATACGATGAAAAATGGTGGAGAAATTTACATTATAAAAAAGATGGCAGAATTCAGTACTATATCTACAAAACCTTCTGTTTAATCATTTTCCCTTTATTTATTTGCTTCGATTTTTCAGGTCTGGTCAATTTTAGCATGGTGTTATTCACAGTCAAAGATAAAAAAAAAATTAAATAGAATTGATATTCTCCTTTGGTTCATTACAATTTACTCAAGCCTAGTAACAGACACACTATTTCTGACACTGATCCATATATGTCCCTAGATTCAGATACCAAGAACATGCAAATTGACCATTTGAAAAAAAATATATATATGTTTATTCTACGTCCTTATGGAATGAGTGACATAAAAAAAATAAAAAAAAGTAAAAAAAAAGAAGTAAAATCTTTTATTTATTTTTTTAATGGATGGAAGAGCCGCACATTGACGGGCAAAGAGCCGCATGCGGCTCGTGAGCCGCGGGTTGGCCACCCCTGCTCTAGACGGTATTTTAGTATGAATGTGTGAATGAAAAAGTAAAACGCTCCTACATCCTGAACGATAGATAATTGATGTTGAATGGGCCATAGTAATGTCAATTTAGCAATACAATTTAAAAAGTTATAGCCCTGCAAAGAAGGTGAACATCTCCATAGACAAATAGCGCTGGCAGAGGATGATTTAGGATGATCAAAGTGGTGGCAGAGAATGGGTTAAGGGGATGCAGACCAGAGAAAGACTTTTGTCTTGTTTACATCAGGGTCCCCCATTTTCAATTCATCATAACATATATGACATACACGACATACAGATAGACAGTACTGCTACATCTATACATTTATGACATACCAGATTTGCAAATACAGTACTGTTTGTGATACAAAAAGAGAGTACCACCTCCAATGTACAGTCCCCCCCCCCCCCCCCCCACCTACCCAACCTCCTCCAATGGGGGGTTGGTTAGGCGGGGTGGGGGAAACTGTACAACTGTACAAGCAAAACTGTACATTGGAATATCGACGAAACCATACTTGGTTCTAAGAAGAGGGTCTTGTGTATTATTGGGTTAGGTCATTTACTGTACATTGGAGGGGGTTGGGTTAGGACATTTACAGGGGCCAGTTTCGAATTGCAGTCTCCCGTAGGTGTTCTTTGAGAGTGGTTTTGAAAGTGGGTAGTGATTCACATTCCTTTACAGCTTTGGGTAAGGCGTTCCACATTGATGTGGCATAATTGCGAAACGTGTTTAGTCCCTTGTTTGAGCCGAATCTGGGTTTTACATGATTTGTGGAGCTCCCTCTGGTGTTGTGGTCGTGGTATTCACTGACCTTTGGTAGGAAGCTGCCCATATAAGGGCACGGAAGGAGGGGGAGAGAGGTAGGCCCGGGCCGTGATTGTGACACATGAGCGCTACAAGTGGCCAAAATCGCACATTATCTTTAGCCCTAAGCATCAACATTCCATTATGAAAATGAATGCTCAAAGTAAATATATATAGTACCATTTTGAAGATAACAACTAGGGCTTTCAAATGATATAAAATATCTGTATGATTATCATGATTATTATTATTCATATCTTTCATATTTGATACAGAAATTATTACAAAAATCTTGTCCGGCCACCACATGGGTATGGGATATAGACAATTATGTGGGCAATATAGAACAGCTGACAGATTAGAAATATCATCTATTGTTCAAAGGTTATGACACTGCTGTGAAGCACTTTGGGCTGCAATTCTTGTATGAAAGTTTATTATTATTGTTATTGTTATTATTAGTATTATTATTATTAACACATTAACTGCCACGCTTATATCCATCAATGTATGATCACTGCCACCAGTATAAGCCTATGGAGATGTTTACCTTCTTTGCAGGGCTATAACTTTTTTAATTGTATTGCTAAATTGACATTACTATGGCCCATTCAACATCGATTATCTATCGTTCAGGATGTGGGAACGTTATACTTTTTCATTCATAGATTCATACGAAAATACCGTCTAGAATATAAATATGTTTTTATCGTTTTCTGCAGTAATTCCTAGAACGTGATTTATAGGCATAAACGCATATATAGATTATCAACTGCCGTTTGTTGGCGATACACGCTATATTAAAAATGTCAGCTGTACATGATCCTAAACGTTATGACTTATCATGCACGGATGAACCGGCGGGGGGGGGTCGTTTATAATTCCGTGATCGTCAGTAAATGCTTTATGTAGTATGGGTGATATATTGATCAGAGCAGTTTGCATGAATAATAATAAACAAACACGCTGAAAATGACGTCAGCGTCCTCTTACCGTTCGCCGATGAGACTGGAGGAGAAAGATCCCACTTATTTGACGGCGATCGACTCGATCCATTTCCGGTTTGTATAATAATAATAAACGCCCAAATCATCTCGATTATTGAGTTATGGCAGCGATCCATATACACGATGTGTGTCTAGAGTCCCGTAACAATAATGTGAGTGCCGGACGCATTTCCCCGGTGCACAGAGATCACAAGAGATCCATTTCCGGTTGTAACTCGCCGATCATCCACCAGGCGGCAGTATTGAAGCGTTGCAGAGTTGTGCAGGCTCCCACTGCATCAAACCAGGCTCCGTGAAGGAATTATGAATAACATGGCGAAAAAATGAAATATGATCTCAATAACGTCGTACGCCGTGGAATGGCAGAATTAGCATGAACTTGAATCACGTTGTACGACGTTTTTGGCGCAGGATGTGTTAATACCAATAATAATAATAATAATAATAATAATAATAATAATAATAATAATAATAATAATAATAATAATAATAATAATAATAATAATAATAATAATAATAATAATAATAATAATAATAATAATAATAATAATAATAATAATAATAATAATAATAAAAAAAAATAGTGCTTCTTTGTACCTCTCTAGTCTGACCACAGCTGTTATCTCAGACAACTCTGTTATTGACACGGTTCTCCCTCACCCAACTACTATTAATATATAAGTATTATGATTCAACTCAACTCATTCAGAACGCAGCGGCCCGCCTGATCTCAAACCTACCGAAGTCGGCCCATGTCACCCCACTTCTTAGGGACCTGCACTGGCTCCCCATTGCTGCACGAATCCGCTTCAAGGCCCTCGACCTAGCATACCGTGCGGCAAAGGGAACCGCTCCCGCCTACCTCCGGTCAATGGTCTCTAACTACACACCCTCAAGACCCCTACGCTCTGCATCTTCTGGCCGCCTCAGACCTACTCCTATCCAAGCTCCGGGAGGGTCATCAAAGAGAAGTCGCCTATTCTCAGTCCTTGCCCCACAATGGTGGAATGAACTACCCACCCCAGTTAGGACAGCCGAATCACGTCCAATCTTTCGCCGTCGACTAAAGACGCACTTCTTCAACCATTATCTGAATTTAAAAAAAAAAACGAATCCACACAAATGTACCAAATCGAATATTTTATATAGCAAAAGGTATATACAACGTTCACTTAATTACATTTATGATTTGAAATATGAAACATGCACTTTTATGGCAAATGAGTATTCGTAGGTAAATCAACATTGAATGTCCAATCTCTGGTTACGCAGGGAGTAAGTATACAACCTGGAATATTTAGGAAACGATAGCGATGGTACTTAAATGATTATAGCTGGATACACTAAGGGGGGGGGGGTCCCGCTGGTTGTAAGACAGTAGATGGGGGGGGTTAGAGAAGCCGCTGGCGGTATCCCATCTGGCCGACGGTGTCTTGGGAGAATCCAAAGTCTTGGACACGGTGCCCACAGAACCTCGGTCCGCAGACGAATACAGCTGGACCCTCTGTGGACGGTAGCTGCCGGTCCACAACGGAGAGACGTGAGGCGACCTCACTGGTGTAGAGCGCCGTCTCACCTGGAGTCCTCTCCGGGGGGTAGTTCCAACACTCCGCAGTGTTGGCCTTTATCCATGGAATAATCAAAGCACACAAAGCATAATCCAAGCCGTGGAAGGCTCGCCGTCGTCCGGGTAGAGTAATCCAATATACAGGTCCAGTCGCTCTTGGCCCGGAGCTCCTCGGATGCAAGCACCACTAGGGGTCTGCTCAGCCTGGTTAAGCGTCCAGATAACGTCAGGAACGATGGGGGTACTGATAACTTTAGAACTCTAACCGAACGATGCACCATACATAAATAGACTATTATTAGCTTAATAGAATACGTCCAACTCGACGGTATAGTGCCAAACTATGACTATTCAACTATTAATCTACACGATATCTCAATGCCTATTCTGGGCCAAGTAGGCCTTACTACACCACACGTGCGTCGTGGGGAGGCTTTGCGTCTGTCACTCTGTTGGAGGGTAAAGAACTGGACTAAAAAGGAAAGTTCTACTTTACTTGCGCCATATATATATGCGCTATGAACAAATAGTACCATTCGTATTTCGCCCGACATATTCCTGCGCGGAACCGGGGCTTGCCACGACATGTTAGGCGGCACGATTGAACTTGGACCTAGGGGTATGGCAACCTGGCGCCAGGTTCTCGTCCAATGGTAGAATGAAACTATTATGGGCTGTTTAGTAGACTAAAGGGATATTCAGTGCATATTGTACAAGGAATATACAGGGGATATCAAACGATATACAAATACAATTAAATATATATATATAAATAAATATATATATTCGGTTTAATCTGATCCTTCACAACACCAGGGGTGGCCAACCAGTCAGAGACTAAGAGCCACAAAAATTACTGTCGTACCACAAAGAGCCACACCATATACCAGCGTTTCTCAACTTTTTTTTCAGTCACGGCACCCTTCATGTGTTTATAGGTCTCACCCTCTGGCCATTCGTACGCCGTGGAATGGCAGAATTAGCATGAACTTGAATCACGTTGTACGACGTTTTTGGCGCAGGATGTGTTAATACCAATAATAATAATAATAATAATAATAATAATAATAATAATAATAATAATAATAATAATAATAATAATAATAATAATAATAATAATAATAATAATAATAATAATAATAATAATAATAATAATAATAATAATAATAAAAAAAAATAGTGCTTCTTTGTACCTCTCTAGTCTGACCACAGCTGTTATCTCAGACAACTCTGTTATTGACACGGTTCTCCCTCACCCAACTACTATTAATATATAAGTATTATGACTCAACTCAACTCATTCAGAACGCAGCGGCCCGCCTGATCTCAAACCTACCGAAGTCGGCCCATGTCACCCCACTTCTTAGGGACCTGCACTGGCTCCCCATTGCTGCACGAATCCGCTTCAAGGCCCTCGACCTAGCATACCGTGCGGCAAAGGGAACCGCTCCCGCCTACCTCCGGTCAATGGTCTCTAACTACACACCCTCAAGACCCCTACGCTCTGCATCTTCTGGCCGCCTCAGACCTACTCCTATCCAAGCTCCGGGAGGGTCATCAAAGAGAAGTCGCCTATTCTCAGTCCTTGCCCCACAATGGTGGAATGAACTACCCACCCCAGTTAGGACAGCCGAATCACGTCCAATCTTTCGCCGTCGACTAAAGACGCACTTCTTCAACCATTATCTGAATTAAAAAAAAAAAAACAATAAAAAAAAATCGAACCCTAACTAACCGTACTGTCATGCACTTGTCCTAATAAACTAACCTACACTGTAGCACTCAACACTTTGATGAACATTGTTGCTCAGCTGATAGAGTTGTGCCCTTCCTGATGGCTTGTCGTACAGAACTTGTAAGTCGCTTTGGATAAAAGCGTCAGCTAAATGACTAAATGTAAATGTAAATGTAAGTATGTTATAAGAGTAGCTCACCCCTAATCAAATAATGTCACAAGATTATATAATTCTATGGTGAATTCTGTCACATCCCCACTCACCCTCTCTCCTCTTTCCTCTCTCTTCTCTCTTCTCTCCTCTCTCCTCTCTCCAGTCCAACCCCACACTCCAGAGAATGTGACGGTGGTTGTGATAGAGGACAATGATAGAGGGCCCTTCCTCCGGGTGTCCTGGGAACCGCCCCGCAAGGCCGACACTCGCTCGGGCTGGATCACCCTCATCTATGAGCTCCTCGTTAAACTGGAGGGAGAGGAGGGCTGGGAGGTAGGTTACATTACATATCAGTCTGTGGGAGAAGAGGGCTGGGAGGTAGGTTACATTACATATCAGTCTGTGGGAGAAGAGGGCTGGGAGGTAGGTTACATTACATATCAGTCTGTGGGAGAAGAGGGCTGGGAGGTAGGTTACATTACATATCAGTCTGTGGGAGAAGAGGGCTGGGAGGTAGGTTACATTACATATCAGTCTGTGGGAGAAGATTACTGGTAGGTTACATTACACATCAGTCTATGGGAGAAAAGGGCTGGGAGGTAGGCTACATTACACATTAGTCTATGGGAGAAGATTACTGGTAGGCTACATTACACATCAGTCTATGGGAGAAGTTGTTGAATGGTAAGAGTCCTTTCTTAGCACTAACCTCACTTCGTGCACAGCACTGAATAAAAATCCACAATGTACCTTTACATACCAGCATCCGTCTGGCCACACCCCTATCCGCTACCTTCATAAGCAGGTGTGTGGTCACCTACTCGCCTCCTTCTTCACTTTCACCACAAGGAAGTGCCTGTTGTATACCCCACTTGACGAGGTTGTTTAGCTGAAGAAAGTTGAGTTACGTGTTTACATTTTTTCTTGCTTTTTTCTTTCTCTCATAAATTTTAAAAGAAAAAAGCTAAGTCATAATGTTTACCTCGGAGGGTCGCGCTAGCAACGTCACCCTTCACCAGCGGTTCTCCATTGCCTCCTCTGTCGTGCGTCTTGGAGCGGGGTTGAGGCCTCTTTCGTGGTCGGCAGCCGCGCCCGGTAGGCGTCCGATAGATAGTTTGCCTCTCCAAGGAGCTGGTGCACCAGCGCCGTCTCCTGTGCGATGGCCTGGTTCCGGCTCTGGTTCCTTTGCCTCCGGAGAGTCGTCCGCTGTTGGGCGGCCGGCTCCTCTGGTGGCGGAGGATTTGAGACGCAAACTTTTTGCGTCGGCTCGCTCCCGTCGCAAGATGGTGGCTTGTAGACGCGAACGGCCTGGTTTTGGTGAGTTGCTGGAGCCGGATGAGGATGCGTCTGATTCTCCATGGCCAATGGAAACAGAGGACTACATGGTAGAAGCGGACGGGTTCTTGTTCGACGCCCCGGTGGAGACATGTCCGCCGCCCGTGCAGGTAACACTGGAGGGGGGTGAGAGGTCTCCTTGGGGTTCCTCGTACGCAGATGTTGGGTTAGAACCTCCGACTCGGCGGCGGGATGCCCTGCTATCAGCCACATCAGAATGTGGCTCTGTAACCAGTAGTCTGCTGCATGTGAGGGATGCGAGCTCGGTGGGGGAAAGTATGCAGGGGGAACTGCATGCTTTGTTCCCCGAGCTCATGGCGGCGGCGGCAGTCGCAAACGGCGTGCCGTTGCCGCAGCCACTGCCTGTTCCTGTTCCTGATGATCTCATAGGTCATCTATGGCAACGCCGTCCTGTGAGAGGGATGGACGTTGTCTGTCCATTTTTCCCCTCAATGGAGGCCTACGTCCGTCAGGGACAGGTGGTCTCCCACATCATGGGCCTCACCCCCGCCTACGTGCAAGTCACGAGGGTGGTGGGTTTGGTAGACGGCATGAAGGAGGGGGTGCCTCGGCTTGATAGGCCGATGGCAGCTCTCCTTTGTCCTGAGGTGGTGTGGGAGCCGTTACGAAAGCCGGTTCCCCAAGGGAAATCGGCGAGGCGGTTGGCTTTCTGGAGTGACCAGTCATTTATCTCCGCGACTCAATCTCTGGCTGCCACTTCTAACATCGCGCATCTGGCGAGATTCATGTCCGGGATACTGACGGGCGGTATGGAGCTTCCCGAGCCGCCGGGCCCGGTCCGAAGTAATGTTTCGTCGACCCGTAGGCCTGGAATAACCCTTTTTTGAAGACTGAAACACTTGTACTGCGGTATAGCCAGTGTATACCCGCAGGTGTGTTTTGGAGTTTTTTCTTGAGGGGTTATAGGAACAACCACCGCATGTGGTACCAAGAGGGTGGTTGATTCCCTGGTGTGTTGGAGCAGAGTCAACTCCCGGGTTACCCGGTTGAGTGTGCCCCTGCACGTTCATGACGTCTGCCAATCGTGTCAGCCTTCTCTGCCTCGGCCCCTCTGGGTCGGGGTTTTTTGGTAGAGGCTTTGTCATGGTGCGCAACAATGCCAGCATACGCCCCTTCCGCCGGGGTGCTGTTTTCAGTTGACCCCTTTGGCGCCTGTCTCGTCCGCAGTGCTCCAGGCTCGGGTCTAACGCCTGCTGCCTGGTTTAAGGGATCGACCCCTCTGGGGTTGTCTCCCCGGTGCGCTGCCTGCTTCCGCTGTAGTATAGCTATAGCCTTTTGAGTGCTTCAAGTTACGGCCATGCTGACTGCCTGTGTTGCAGGGTCAGTGTGCCAGGCGGCGTACTAGTGGGGAAAAGGGCCCGCTCTTGGAGGGGCCCTGTCCGAATACGCTGGCGATGTGGGGGGCGGTGTCACTAAGTGACCGCCTGGTGAGGTCTTGATGCTTTGGCGTCATTGACCCCGTGATTTTGGGGGCAGTAACGAGGGTTGTTCCTTCCGTTCGTTCCCTGGTGGCATGCGGGTTGTGCGTGTGCGTAGTCGTGGGGTCAAGCCACGGTCTGCTCACCCTGTGCGTTGAGTTGCTCGAGTTTCTCTTCGCACGGTCGGATCCGTCTCCCTCCCGTCCTCCAATAGGGAGGGTATCCTCCATTAGGGAGGGTCGGGGGGCTCGGTCCTCTCCGGTCTGATGGTTGTGGGGGGCCTCAGCGGAATACATTTGTCGAGCTTCTGGCTCCCGCTCAGCTCCTGTAGTGCAGATGACGCTGAGCGGAGCCAGTATGATATAGAACGTAAGGTTATGTATATAACCAAGTTCGATGAATACTGGTGACGCTCAGCGTCGGGACGCCACTGCGGCCCTTGACCTCGCCTTGTGGTGAAAGTTTGGGAAGGAGGCGAGTAGGTGACCACACACCTGCTTATGAAGGTAGCGGATAGGGGTGTGGCCAGACGGATGCTGGTATGTAAAGGTACATTGTGGATTTTTATTCAGTGCTGTGCACGAAGTGAGGTTAGTGCAGATGACGCTGAGCGTCACCAGTATTCATAGAACTTGGTTATATACATAACCTTACGATAGTTAACCACAAACCAATGCATAGTCAATGGCAGAGTCAAGCTCCTGTCTGTACAAACTGAAGTTGTCCACACATCAGAAGTGTCCCTTTATAAAGCACGCTAGTGGAAATCAATGGGGGATAAGCATTCTGAATTACATTGCTTAACAATATTCATGTTTCAGGCCCTCCCACTGACTTCCAGTAGCATGCTTTATTAGCAAGATGCTAACAGATGCTAGTATCTTCTGCTCATGGTGTCGCAGAAACCAAATCACTGGCGCTAGTGTTTTTTGGACGGACAGAAAGGACTCCCAGTTTGCCGGGAAATCAGACGGCTTCTTAAAAACTGTGGACTATCCCTTTAACTTACTCTGTCATCATCTGATTGAACAATCTTATCACACTTTTTACTGTAACCTTGCTATTTACAATTTTAATTGTTATGCTCGCTTATGCCTGTATTTTTTACTGTTGTTGTACGTCCGTTCTATTTTATCATTTTTATACTATTTTTAAACTTAATCATTTTAAACTATTTTATTATTTGTATTACTGAATGAAACTGTAAACAGCCTATTGGGATGCTAGATCCTAATGTCAAACACTGTGATTTACCATACCTTGCTATGCTCGCTCATGCCTGTATTTTTTACTGTTGTGAAGCACTTTGAACTGCAACCTCTGTATGAAAAGTGCTATACAAATAAAGTTATTATTATTTTCAACAAATATGATATGACTTGAACAAGGGAACGAGTGATGTACCTTGAAGTGAAGGTTCTCTGCTTCTCTTCTAGAGAAATCTGAGGCACAGCAATCAACTCCATGCATTACTCACTAATGTTATCTCAACTGTGTGTGTGTGTGTGTGTGTGTGTGTGTATTAACACCAGGAGCACCATGCAGGTCAGCAGAAGATGTTCAACATCTTCAGCCTGCGTTCTGGTGGGGCGTACATGGTCCAGGTTCGCTGTAGACCAGACCATGGCTTCTGGAGTGAATGGAGTGCCACCGCCTACATCAAAGCTCCTGATTGTAAGTCAGCCTAGTAATCAGCACCTGCTCTGCAATGTCAGTATATGAACACTAGTGCTGGATATAGGGGACATCTCATATTGCAAATCTTTTGACAGATATTGCATTTGCGATATGATTCATGATATTAGAGGGAATTGTGTTATTTCTGTCATTATTTTCATTTTCATTGAAAAAAGGTATCCATGTATTAAGTAATAATGATGATAATGATGATGTGATTTTTGTGGAGATCTTTGCCAAAGACCCTCTATGAACCCCTTCAGTCTGGCTTCCGTCCTGCTCACAGCACTGAAACTGCACTGGTCAAAGTCATCAACGACCTCCTCATCTCCGCTGATGCTGGTGCCCTCACCAACTGGGTGTTGAGGGCACAGCACTTGACTGGTTTTCCTCCTATCTCACTGACAGACATCAATTCATCTCCATCTCCGGCCACACCTCTTCCCCCTCCCCAGTCACACAGGGGGTCCCCCAAGGCTCAGTCCTAGGCCCCCTGCTCTTCATCTGCTACATTCTCCCCCTCTGTCACATCATACGTAAATACCACCTCAACTTCCACTGCTACGCTGATGACACCCAAATTTACATCAGTACACAATCCCCCCACAGCCCTCCCCTCAGTCACATCGAATCCTGCATCACTGAACTTCAAACCTGGATGACCCATAACCTCCTCAAATTAAACAGTGACAAGACGGAACTTTTCATCATTGGCACCATCACCACCCTCACCAGATCCGGACCCATCACACTCACCATCAATGACTCCACCATCACCCCCTCCCCCCTAGTCTGCAACCTCTTTGTCATCCTCGACCCCACCCTCTCATTTGACCCCCATGTCCGCTCCATTGTAAAAACATCATATTTTCACCTCTGCAACATTGCCAAAATCCGTCACTGCCTCTCCCCCCCTGCTGCTGAATCCCTCATACACGCCTTCATCTCCTCCCGCCTGGACTATTGTAACTCCCTCCTCACTGGCATCACCTCCCGCTCCCTCCACAAACTGCAGATGGTCCAGAACTCAGCCGCCCGCCTCCTCACTAACACCCGGTCCCGTGAACACATCACTCCTGTCCTCCACTCCCTCCACTGGCTCCCGATCAAGGAACGCATCAACTTCAAGAATTGGAAATACGAAATTGGAATGGGAGAAAAATAGAAAATAAGGAGAAAAAGTTGATAAAAAAAAAACACTACTCCTCACCTTCAAATCCCTCCATAGCCTGCCCCCCTGACTGACCTCCTTCTCCCCTACTGCCCCACCCGTTCCCTCCGGTCCTCTTCCACTATTTCCCCCACTGTCCTGTCATCCAAACTTAAACGTTGTGGTGACCGGGCTTTCTCACGAGCTGCACCCAGACTGTGGAACACCCTCCCTCAGACTGTCTGTGACTCTCCCTCACTCTCCACCTTTAAATCCCGACTCAAAACCTACCTGTTCTCCCAAGCATACAACCATCCCTACCCATAACCACCCTCCTCCAACCTACCACCTCCCTTTCCCCTTCCCTACTTTCTCTCCCTCTCCTGCCTCCCCTTCCCCTTGGTTTCCTTACTTCCCTGACTGTTCCCCTACTGGACTCTGTATCTGTTACTTGTTACCCGTGGTTGTATGTCCTTTGTCCTCATACTTATTCCCTGTGGTTCTTTGTTTCTTTGTTCATTTGTTTTTGCTCATTGTCAGCGTCTTTGGGTTCTTGAAAAGCGATTTATAAATAAAATGTATTATTATTATTATTATTATTATTATTATTATTATTATTATTATTATTATTATTATTATTATTATTGTTTCTTACGTCTGTAGAATATGATTTCTAGGCCTTTTCTATAAATTGTTCAGCCCTAATGAACAATAGTCAGGAGAGTAATGGCGGATACTGATATAACGTATACTTTCAACTCGTCATATTACAAAATGAAAGGGTACTCCACCCATTTTAAGAAGCCTGTCAGACTTGCTACAAACTGTCATTTCAGCCCATTCAAAAAGCACCAGCACCAGTGTTTAGATTTTTGAGATATTTGAGGTAGAAATTGTTAGCACTTCTACACTTCTATTGTTGGCACTTCTACAGGAGGTAGAAATAGTCCAGTCCTATAGGTATCTCTGTGTCCACCTGGACAGCAAGCTGGACAGGAAGAAGAACACAGATTATGTGTTCAAGAAAACCCAGTCTCTGCTTTTTCATTTGAGGAAGCTTAGATCCTTTGATATCAGCAGGTCACTTATTCATGTGTTCTACCAAGGTATCCTTGCTAGTGTCCTTTTTTATGCTGTGCTCTGACAAAAACATATATATTATAAAATCATTAAAAAGGCTGGCTCAGTGATTAGCCTCCCTCCTGATTCCTTGGAGATCATTATTGCCAAGCGAACTAGGACTAAATTGACAGTGATGGGCAAGCTACTTGGAAAATGTAGCAAGCTACACTACAAGTTACTCTCGATTAAATATAGCTCAACTACAATGGAAGCTATACCCAGATAAATGTAGCAAGCTACACTACAAGAACATGGCAAAAATAGCTAGCTACATCTGTACTCCTTTTTTATTTTTTTTTACTTCATGATCAAGTGTCCACCAAACAGGCAAAAAAAATGCTCAGTTTCTTTTCTATTCTATCTTTATGTATTATTTATCCCTAAACTCTGCATCTTCTGGCTGCCTGATACCCTCTCCTAGCTGAAACCTGCCCACTTTATCAACCAAAAACACACTTCTTCAATATCTGAATTTTAACTAATAATAACTGTCTTACTGCATTTTACTATTATGCTACCATGTCTATACTACCACCAACTATGCTAATATGTCTATACTACTACAGTAGAGTATGTACTCAGAGTATAACACTCAAGCTTGACACTGCTAGACAAACAATACTACTTATCCTTGGCTGCTAGATATGTACCACTCCTGCTGACTTGTTGTACACAATTTGTACGTTGCTTTGAATGAAAGCGTCAGCTAAATGACCAAATGTATTTAAATATGTAACTCACAAAACATTCCATGGCCCCAAAATCATGTGGGGACCCCAGACCACAGATCAGATCAATCACCATGGTAAGTTAACAGACGAAGAAAGTGCCAACACAGCCCAATTCTGCAGTGCACGGCGGCAGTTTAACAACATTATTATTGCCTTACCTTAGATATGCCGCGCCTGCATCCCACAACTTCATCTTTTCCATTCATTCATTCCATGGAGAGGCATTGTTGTTATTGACATCATCTTCATCAATGCCATCACAAGCCCTGGAAACATCGAATCCCTCTGCCATTTTGCGCGGACTGGTTCATTCATCAGTGGTCTGTTTTGATTTTCACTTCCTGATTTGCGGTTGGAGTCCCGCCTTATCCTGCCTCTGATTGGCCTCCCCGTAATGTTTTGGCCTAACCATACCCAATCGTGAGTCGTCATACTCATATCTAAACCAACCAACCAATCATAGTGGGTTTTCTACGGGGTGTTTTTTTTTCTCCTCACAAATCTTTATAGTCTAGACTGTTTCTCCCGATATAGTAGCGTTGTAGCGTTTCCTCGTCGCTACGTCACTACTTCGTTCTATAAATAGCTGCGCTACAGAAAACGCTACATGATTCAAAAGTAGCGACGCTACCATCACGCTACTGAGAAATGTAGTTAAGCTATGTAGCGTCGCTACTTGTAGCTAGCTACTGCCCATCACTGTAAATTGAACACCATTCTATCTTTTGAAGGCCACCCTCTGTACAATATATTTGATGCTCTGCAAAGCTCATTTAGCGATTGATGCCTCGATGCTCTACTGAGCGAGTGAGAGGGTCCTTTGTTCCTGCTGCGGTTAAATTCTTTAACGAACACCGCTAGCTCTGTGTTGAGAGGCTCTCTTCTTCTCTTCTTTTTACTGTGTTATGTAACTTGTACAGTATGTAATTGTTTCTTGTTTGTGTATTTGTATTCGCTCTGGTGGCAAACCATGTTTCCCCTCAGGGATTAAGAATAAAACCATACCATACCACTTGTGGAAGTCAATCAAACTACTTCCTGTCAGTTTCACAACATAGTTAAATGTATAGAAGGTTTTTCCCAGGCAGTAGATGCAAGACAGATGGTATTGGTGGGGTATACAGTATACTAAATAACAGAGACTGTTTTCATGTTTTTGTATGTTAAAGGGGCACTTCATCAAAAACAATGCTGATTTATTTTGCACATAATCTCACACGTCTAAAAACAGTTTTGCACATTACATTTTACATTTATTGAGAGTAAGTGGGTTTGAATATGACCACCATTGATGTAATTGGGGACATTAAATCATTGTGTTGTCTTAATTACAGCTCAATGACATGATTAGGTAGCAGTCTCTATGAGACAAGGGCCCTATTCCCCGTACCTGGCTAACTGAGTTAGCCGGATAATTTTCAGCATAGCTTGACTTAAGCCAGTCATTTCCGTTCCCCGACGTCGGATTTTCTAAATCGCCATGGTAACAGATCAGAAAGTTTGAACCTGCTCTGGAGCATGGTTAAGTTCAGTTAGCTGGATGAACCATGGCCACACCCTCGCAAAGAAATGCAGCTCGCTTCCTGAAATAATTACCACAGTGTAGATCTGCATTATACCATTCTAAATTATGTTTTTGTGCTTCGTTTTCCTAGAGGGGGCTTTTGAAATGTAAAATAATAGACCTAAATGCTGATAATAAATCATATTCAGCCTATAGATTTACTTTGTCCTAAATAATGCACGTCATATTTATACGGATACGGCGCTCGGAGTCGCGATACACACTGCATGTGGTTATTTTAATAACGGATCATTGCAAATGTGAATCCCGCTGGGATATTTTGAATGAATGAAACCTATCGGGAGTTTGGCTCTGATTAGTTTCATATTCTCTGCTCGCTGTGGATGTATTTGCTTAACAGAGCGCCCGGATTGTGTTTCATTCAAGCATAAATTGTGTCTAAGAAGTGTCTATGCGTGGATTGTGGATTATGAATTACGAGGAATCTGAATCTGTGGATTGTTGAATTGTATCACTCACACGTTATTGTGATATTGTAACTGGAATTAAAATGTCTGATGAGATGCGCTGTTTGACGGATTTGAGAAATTGAATGAGCCGTTGACATTAATGCATTTGAGAAAATGCATTTATCTGTTCAAGCACTGTTATCTGATGATGAACATGTGTCACTGGTATAAACCAAATGTTAATCAATTCAATGCATATGGATTATGTCCGAAACAGATTAAAACCTGATTAATAGTGAAACTGTATAGCCGGCTCCAAGCCTCTCTGACACGTTATTTCGGGGGTCGCGCCTTGAAAACTGTATTTATATATAAAGTACATGTTACCTAAGCCGAGCGCATACAGTACAGATATCCTCATAAGCATCTATTAATTCGTATCAATTAGATACTCTTTGGGCTTGTTTGTATCTACTTATTCTGAAAGAGTTTAACTAATTATTTTCGCTAGCAATAGATCTCATTCGATTATTCATTCCATTAAGCCTACTGCCATCAGGCATATTTAAAGAAATATAATCTGATTGATTGGGGTAATGAGGGACTTAACATTAGCCTATAGATTATGCATTTAACTTGTCGGCGAGGCTATTGAGCCGTACTGTATTGTACCCATTCTGCAATATGTTAATAAAGTTTTAAATCAATCAATCAATCAATGCCGTTAGAAAATCATGATTTCTGCGATCGACACCTGCTGTCTTTTCAGCTGAGGCGGCCGCGCGCACTGATCCTGAGCATCAAGTCTGGTTGGAATTAACGAGACTGAATCCACCTTCGAGGAACAGGGAAAGCATGGATTCAAACATCAGGGCCCTCATTCATCAACGTGTCTTACGCACAGATTTGTGCTTACCCTGTGCGTACGATCATTTCTAAGCAAAGAGTGGGATTCATCAATTTCAACTTGAACTTGACTTTGTGCTTATGTGTACGCACAGCTCGGACCACACTTAGCTGACGCCCAGTGGTAGAATATATTATTACAACAAGGAAATGAGCTTCTGTGCATAATAACACTGGCATGTTCTGTATGAACCGTAGTTCATTATAGTTCATTGTAAAATAGCAACAGTAGTGTAATTATGGTCAAAACCCTATAAATAGCATTTGGAATAATAGATCTTTCTCTCAGAATGAATGCAGCATGGTTTATATAGCGTTATCGGAATATACGGGGTGTAGGCTACTGACTGACTGCGCTCCGCGTAGCTTGATTGATTGATTGATTGAAAAGTTTATTAACAGATTGCAGAATGGGTACAGTACAGTACAGCTCAGTACATACAATTGTTAAGGGGATGCAGACCAGAGAAAGACTTTCGTCTTGTTTACATCAGGGTCCCCCATTTTCAATTCATCATAAATCATAAAGCTCAACTCGTTATTATTTTGCGCACAGATCGCAGAAACACGGGAACGTTTTGATTATATTTAAAAGGCTTTACGTTAAACGAAACAAGTGGAATTTCGAAGCTGTAAGCAGAATACAAGTCATATGAACACCCACGATATAGTGTTCTTCCCCCTTTTTACTGTATAAGAAAGAATAGAAAACGCATTGCAATGACACCAGATAGTGGACAGACTATGTATATGATGGGATTCAAGTTCGCGTTTATGTTGATCATAGGCATGCTGTCAGAGTATGATATCTTAATCAAACATTCTAGAACATTTGTCGTCACAGATCATGTCCTAATAGAACATAGGCTATGGCATGGTCCATCGTGATATTGTGTGGACTGTTATTACTCTACCGGTACCACCCATTGTGACAACAGCCTTGTGAGTCCCACACACAAACATGATGGGATTCAAGTTCATGTATTGAAAGGCAGGCTACATCATACATGCAGTGAGATTCATTGTTCTTGTATATGCTCTCGTATTATTGTTTATATAGGCTACCCAATACTGACATCAAAATAGATTGTAGTATGCCTCTAGAAATCATATGCAGCAGGTAGAAAATTGACGGGAGATCCATCGCGATTTGGAATAAAATTGAGGAGAACTTTAATCCCTGGGTATTAATCAAACAACACGGGAAAAGGCAGTCATATTCCAGCGCGGTCTTTATTAGTGTTTGCGCTGCCCATGCAGCAATGGTTAATAGATATCATATCCGACATCACCGTAAGTGTACACGTCTGTCAGCCTGTCTCATGACACGCTTCCCTCGGCTTAGTCCATTTTTCCACATTTCATGGGGGTGTCCATTACCGTATATGGTTAATCGGGGCGGTTCTGGTATGCAAATACTTAAAACAGTGCACGAGCTCAAACGTAGGATCAAAGTCATATTCATCATGACAGGTGTGCGTAGAACCTGCGTACGCACGTGTGGTGAATCCCGTTTATTTTGTGCGTACACTGATTCTACAGTGTACGCACTTGCTTATGTGTGGAAATAGAAGATTTTCCACGTCACGTTGATGAATGAGGGCCCAGGTTAATTGAATCTGGATAATGGGACTTTTGATCGACTTAGTTGAACCAGGTACGGGGAATAGGGCCCAGGTCTTGCTACTTTTTCATCTACATAATTTCACGGTGCTGTAATTAATACAACACAAGGATTACATTTCCCTGATTGACATCACTGGTGGCCACATTCAAACAAATTTACTCTCAAACTAAATGAATGTGTGCTAAACTGTTTTCTGAGTTTTGGGATGTGTGTGAGATTACAGTATGTGCAAAATAAATCAGCATTGGGTTTTTTGGTGAAGTGAAGTACCCCCCCCCTTTTAACACTTTCACTACCACACTACCAAAGGGTTAACCCTTTCACTGCTACACTACAGAAGGTTAACCCTTTCACTACCACATGACAAAGGGTTAACCCTTTCACAACCACACTACAGAAGGTTAACCCTTTCACTACCACACTGTGGTAGTGAAAGGTTAACCTTCTGTAGTGTGGTAGTGAAAGGGTTAAAGGTCTATGTAAATAAACATTGTAATAATTCTAGTTGTTGTTGTGGTCGTGTCTTCCAGATATCCCCCGGGAGGAGTCTGTGTGGATCCTCGTTGCGATCTTCTCGGCCTTCATCTTTATCATCCTCACATGGATCCTCAATGTGAAGAGCCACAGGTGAGAGGAAGACAAGTCATGGAACATTCATTCAGTTGTTTTCATGAAGCTCTACCATGAATTTATGTGTTTATTAGGATGTCCATTAATTAAAATCCAGCACCCGCTCCTCCTAGGGCCCACAGAACACAAAACAATATACCTGCATACTCCTTCTATATACCTACTTATACACCTGCATATAACCTGTAGATATATCTATATCTCTACATATCCCTACCTACTCTTACTGCCATAGTGTCTTTATACCTGTATCACTGTACATATTAATACTACAACTTTATACATACACCATACATTAGCACAATTACTCAGTAGTACTATTTTATATATTTTATATCCAGTTTAATCACCTGTACATTGTATATTACTATTGCACTTTACTGTTACATTTGCACTCTCTTTTCGCTGTACTGCACTGTGCTGTATAATGACAATGCATTTGAATCTAATCTAATATTAGATAGCCATAATGGACAAGAACTGTGTAGAGTATAAGTATAAGGTATTAAACCTTTATTTACCCAGGGTAGGTTCGCTGAGCACAGATGCTCTTTTTCAGGAACGCCCTGCTTCACATTCACACAGTTCCATTCACACCTGGGAGCTGCCCAGTACAACCACAGTTGACACCATTGGCCACTGAGCAACTCCACTGGAGCAGTTGGGGGTTAAGTGCCTTGCTCAAGGGCACTTCAGCGGTTGGTGTTCCTGGCAGTCCCGGGGATCGAACCGGCAACCTTCCGGTCACAAACCCGCTTCTCTAACCTTTAGGCCACCGCTGCCCCACGACTATAGACTATATTAGTATATTGTTTTCATCACTTTTGGGGACATTTGGGTAGAAAACTCAAATAGCCAATTTCAATCATCTTTCAATTC
This sequence comes from Notolepis coatsorum, assembly GCF_963971535.1. NCBI lineage: Eukaryota > Metazoa > Chordata > Actinopteri > Aulopiformes > Paralepididae > Notolepis > Notolepis coatsorum. Next base: position 90,003,613 of record NC_140175.1, read on the forward strand.
ATTGTCCTCATCAGTGGCTAATAAATCCTCATGTTTGTCTTCATAATGACTCCAGTGTAAAGCATTGCATCCTGCCACCAGTTCCAGGTCCAAAGATCAAAGGATTTGATAAACAGCTTCTCAAGGTAAAACATTTATAAATAAAAAGGTTTTGATGTATATGACAAAGATTGCTTTCTTTAGACTCTGAATATGATATGTAAATCTGAGTAAGGACACCCACACACTGTCATCACTTGTTAAATATATTTAATGCAACACCCAATAAAGTTAAATTGTATTGCCTATACAGTATTTATGTCTTTCTACTATTACCCTGCCCATACCTGCTGCTATGACGCCCAAATTTCCCCAAGGGGATCAATAAAGGAATATCTTATTTGATCTTGTCTTATCTTATAAAAAAGAACAAACCAGACCAAAACACTGCATTAAATAATACTGAGTGAGTGACGGCAAGTGTGTGGGTGTTCTTACTTCTTATAACCTGCTTTGCTCCGCCCCCACACACCGTTACAGAGACTATTATAGTATTGAGGTGTGCAAGAATGATGACCTCGATATAACTATAGACTATAGTCATCTGGTAATCAGAAGGTTCTCGGTTCTATTCCTGCTCCTCCTGGCAGCGTGTCGAAGTGTCCTTGAGCAAGACACTTGACCCCTAAGTACGCCCGGTGAGCGGGTTGGCACCTTGCATGGTTGCCTCCGCCGTCAGTGTGTGAATGTTTGTGTGAGTGAATGGGTGAACGTGAGGCATAAGTTGTTAAGCGCTTTGAATATAAGTTGTTTTAATTCTTTAGGTCCTGTATTTATTATTCTATTATTTTGTTACTATGCTGTTTGTCATTATTGTTGTTATCATTATTGTCTAATGTTGTTCTGTTATTATTATTATTATTATTATTATTATTATTATTATTATTATTATTATTATTATTATTATTATTATTATTATTATTATTATTATTATTATTATTACTGTATTATGTGTTGTCATGTTTTGTTTTATATTCTATGTATAAAAAAGAGAAAATTAAAATTGTATACAAAAAAAAGTTGTTAAGCACTTTGAAAAATAGTCTGTATTTTACTATGACAACTATTAAAGAAACTTGAACTTGAAACATTTAACCGTGTATTTACACGTTCCCAGCAACTGATGAATGTTGTCTCTCTGGTTGTAGAACGGCAGGTCCGAGGATGTCTTCAACGCTCTGGTGGTGCCCAGCTTCCCTCTGACCATCTCGTCCGACTACGAGGACCTCCTGGTGGAGAACCTGGAGGTGTACATCCCCGAGGAGCAGGGGCTGCTGCTGGAGGAGGAGGGCAAGGACCCGCAGGAGGGCTGCCTCAAACCCAAGGGCTCCCCGTCCGACAGTGACTCCGGCCGGGGCAGCTGCGACAGCCACACCCTGCTGATGGAGAAGTGTGGCGACGTGGAGTCCAAGGAGGACGGGGGAGGGGCGGAGGAGGAGGCGGAGGAGGAGGAGGGGAACAGGAAGGCAAAGGTGAGGCAACAGGCAGCCTGGGAGGAGGGAGAGGTCAGCCAGGCCCAAGACGACATGGTGAGTCCTGCCTTGTCTGATGGGAGGGTGAAGACCTGGCCCTCGCTGTTCTCTCCGCTGCCCCAGTACAGCTCCAGACCGCTGGGCCAGCGGGGGTCTCTGGAGACGACCAAGCAGCTCTGTCTCTCTGACAACCTGTTCCCCCCGCCCTCCGCGGCCTCCCACCCCGGGCTAGGAGAGTTCCGCCTGGGCAAAATGCGGCCCCAGCAGCACGTACCCTTCCAGCCCCACTGGCACCTGCAGGCCCACAGCGAGTTCAACATCCCCAGTGCCGAGCGCAAACGAGCGGCCGCCGGGCTGCTTCCCCCCCCCTCCCAGTCCATGGAGTATGTGGAGGTCCAGCGGGTCAACCGGGAGAACATGGTGCTCGTCCAGCCCCTCTCACCGGGCCCCCCCGAGATCCCCCGGGGGGAGGACTACAGCAAGGTGAAGGGGGTGGACGGTGACAATGTCCTGCTGCTGCAGAGGGAGGCGGAGGCGGGGGACGAGGAGGGGGACAGGTGGCGCTGTGACAACCAGGGGACGATCAACGGAGCGTCAGAAAGCTGTCACGCAGCTGTTACGTTACCCACCGTCGCCCCCACGCACATGTCGGGTAAGCCGGCGGTCTGTGCCCCCACCGCAGCCATGCCAGGCCAGGAAGGAATGGTCATGGCAGCAAATGGCTACGTGGACACAGCCACCATGCTGCCCGCTTTCTAAGTACTCTCCGAGCCCCAACTGGTTCTGGGTTAGGTTCACTTAGGCTTTAGACACTTTAAAAGACGGATGATTCCCCAAAACACACGGGACACTTGAGGAGAGGCGACAGTGTCTCAGTGGCTCAGGAGGTAGAGCAGTCGTCTGGTAATCCGGAGGTTCCCGGTTCGATTCCCGCTCCTCCCGAGCAGCGTGTCGAAGTGTCCTCAAGCAAGACACTTATACCCTAATTTCTCCCGATGAGCAGGTTGGCACCTTGCATGGTTGCCTCTGCAATCGGTGTGTGAATGTGTGAGTGAATGGGTCAAATGTGAGGAACAAATTGTAAAGCGCTTTGGATAAAATCGCTATATAAATGCAGCCATTTATTTACATGAAGAGAGGCAATTTTTTGGGTCACAGAGTTGATCTATTTCTATTTCACAAAAGACGAGGCGCTGGTTTTTATTCGACATGTCTCTGCGAATTATACTGCACTGATACATTCTGATCATCAATCATAAAATGAAGATGATTGTGTAAATGATGTGGTACTACCAGGGGTGCAGTCGTAATATGGGCGAAGGCCAAACGGTATCCTATTATTATGCAAAGTTAGGCACTTATCACCTAGACTTTGCATAATAATAAGATGCGCGCACTTCGAAGCCCAAACGTCGTTTGACCGCGTGTGCCCAGCACTGCACCCCTGGGTACTACTGTATATGTTACTACTGATTGTTTCTCTGTTATTCTTCTGTGTTTCTCTCTCCCAAAGAACTTGCAATGTATCATTTCTGTACACTGGTGTAATACGGGTATCTAATGGATATAACTTTATCTAATGGATAAGATTATCTGTATAGAACCCAGAGTGGCTGCAAGCTAAAACATAAAATGTGTCATCATATCTTGAACTTTTGTATTTGTGTTTCTTTTAGTCCATGTAGGTCACGACCTTCAGGATGCTTGCTGAGTCCTAGAGATATTTTTGAGATTTTGTATAAAAGCTAAAAAGAAATAAGTGAGAAAGATAAATTGTTCCCCAGGATAGGGACTGTATTTTTCATACAGAGTCTATTTTCATGTATATACAGTACATACTGTACAGTCATTACTGCATTGATCTATTAAATTGGTGAGTGTGCTGGTAAATAAAAATCTTATATAAACATAAACGTCTCTTCTTTTTTGTGGTCAAAATAGCAATAGGATTATCGATAAGGGAATAGCAACATGATAATAACAATGAATGTAATTGGATCTCCACCAGGCGGAGGCCTGGGGAGAGATCATGTAAGTGTGTGTGTGTGTGTGTGCATGATTCTATCTGTCCGCAGCTAATCTTGCAAACTACATGCTGTGGAATATTCTTATTATTCCCCCCACACCTCTCCAATCTGTCTACCCTCCATTTATACACCTTTGTCTCTCCCCCCCCCCCCTCCTGGCTCCCCCTCCAACCCAATAGTTGTCAGTGCACTTGTTAGCTAAGTAGTATTATAACACAATTGTTAACTAAGTAGTATCATAACACAGTTGTTAACTAAGTAGTATTATAACACAGTAGTTAACTAAGTAGTATCATAACACAGTTGTTAACTAAGTAGTATTATAACACTAACACAGTAGTTAACTAAGTAGTATTAGAACACAGTAGTTAACTAAGTAGTATCATAACACAGTTGTTAACTAAGTAGTATCATAACACAGTTGTTAATTAAGTAGTATCATAACACAGTTGTTAACTAAGTAGTATCATAACGCAGTTGTTAACTAAGTAGTATTATAACACTAACACAGTAGTTAACTAAGTAGTATTAGAACACAGTAGTTAACTAAGTAGTATTAGAACACAGTAGTTAACTAAGTAGTACTGTTCCCTAAGCCTAATAATGCTTATTCCAATTAAATTCCATCTGAGCTTCTCTGCCTCTTAAACTGCAAGGCCCCACATGTGGGCCCTTTTGAGGATGATTTGCCCACCGGCACTTTGGCGACCTCTAATGGCTCGGATGTGCATATTTTGTAATACAATATATATATCGAATTGAAGGCTTATTTGTTGCCTGTCGATAACGATAAAATCCGACAAAATCCGTTCAGCGGTTCTCCAGTTACATGCCGGTATTTGAGGCTTGTGCAAAGTACACAGTATTGCGCAAAATACCACTCCTGACTCTTGGGGCTCTAGTTCCGTCAATAATTTGGCGATCTCGAAAATGATTGTGGAGGGATGTAGCCAATGAGTGTGGCTTTCCAATGATATACCACGTGGGGGTGTATGAATCTAAAAAACAAACAAAAAACGAACAAGTGAAAACAGGAAGAGAAAAACAGCCGAATGAATTGAAGTCTATGAGAAAACTGAGTTTTTCTTTTGTACACAGTTTACCAAAATCACTCCTAATCACTCATTTCTGAATGGATCTTTATGAAATGTGGACATGTACTACATAAGGCTCCAGGCTATGGGTCCTTTTTTCTGTATGTTTTATTATCAATCCTTGTTGTGATTTTCTGTGATCTCACGTTTCTGTTTTAGTGCTATATAAATAGTTTAATATTATTATTATTAGTAGTAGTAGTAGTAGTAGTAGTAGTAGTAGTAGTAGTAGTAGTAGTAGTAGTAGTAGTAGTAGTAGTAGTAGTAGTAGTAGTAGTAGTAGCAGCCTTGCTGTAGCGGTGGTACTAGTAGTAGCATTTGATTAGATTTGTATTTGTCTCGACCATAGAAACATAAAACAAGTTTTAAAAAAACAAAAAGGTTTCCATACAGTTCAATAAGTGTTCAAGGGACAGGGGGAAATAAAAAAATATATATATTAAAAAAAACGTATAAGCTCTGCCCCTTCCTTACAATATTTTACATTATAATATAATACAAATAAAATAATATAACAAATAATGAAAAATGAAATGAAAGATACAGTTTTTTATATATCCAAATATCCAAATGAGAAAAATATATATATTAGGCAGTCACATTACTGCTCAAGCTCCTCTCTCTTATATGTGTCCATAAGTGCTTGTTTATAACTGCCTTTAAATTGGTTGATATTATTGCTTAATTTTATACTCGCATCCAGACCATTCCATGCTGATACCCCACAAACATGCAATGCACATTATTTTAAGAGTTGTACATACAGTAGTTTGTTTTAAATGAAATTATTTTGAATGTTGCGTCGTCATTCGTTTTTTATTGCCAGAAACATAATTTGTGCAGTTTTGAATTTGATTAAGTCCATGAATTTCAATGTTTAACTCTTTACAAACAGACTATTTATATGTGATCAAAATATCTACTATGATGTAGGTCTACTATCCATATGGCTCCTTTTGCAGTGTGCATATCTTTTGCTTTTATAAGTATTTCCCCAAGTTTCAACACAATATGATATATGATGTGCAATACAATGTATATAGAGTTTTCTGATTCAGGATATATATCTTGCCCAGTATACCAGTACTTCTCTTTACATAATCAATTTCCAGTTGAGGATCGGTGTTTATTTTACAATTTCCAAATATCATGAAGGTTTTTTTTTTTTTTTTCAAATTGAGTGATAACTTATTTGTTCACCACTATAATACTGGCTCATATAGCTACAATCCATGAGCGAATTGATGGTGCACAATGCACATATATTGTGAATAAAACGCAATTTACTATAGTGTAAAAAATCTATCACAACGTTAATTTAATTACAATAAATTGAGATAGGATTTTTTATTATTTTTATTACACCAATGTTTGTTTTACATTAGTTAGAGGCTACATAGCATTTTCTGAATACAAATGTTTGCCATGGGATGCTTCTAAAGTGAAAGCGTATTTATTATGTTGTTGTTAATCCAGCAGTTTAGTAGCGCCTGTGGCACAACGGCCAAACCTGCCTGCCATGGTCCAAAGATTAAACGCTCCCCTTTGTACTTTGAGAATCAGCCCCATTGGTTGCGCTCCCTCTCCACCCTTTGCAACAACTTCTCAGGAATAAATAATAACTATTGTGCTCACTGTCAGGTGCCGAGGGCAACGGGGAAGCCGTGAATCCTGCAAATATGATTAAGATTCTGTCTCGTTTGAATGGCCCCAGTTTGGGTCTCACAGGAGAATCCTGCAGTTTAGTCGGCAACATGGCCAAACTCCACCGGCCGAGTGGTAAGTTCCTCCATGGTGATGCTGTGATGGTAAACAAGAATCAGAGCTATTCAGTTCTCCAATCAGTGCTGTTCAAATATGCATCTGCGTGTTTTACTTTTAATGACTTGTTTTTATCATCGAGTAGGCTAATAATAAATCAACTCGACTCAGTGGATAATGTCGAGAATGTTTGTTTCTAACTTGTACACGTCTATTTTGTGCAGTGAGCCATAATAGTCTCTCAAGTCAGCCTGGCTATCTCTTCCACATTCTTGGAAACCAGTGAGCCATATCTACACAACACAAGTTCAGTGCGTCCAGAATAGCCGGTTTCGTGGAGCAATGTCTCCATTTGTACATTAAAATTGGGCTTGAAAAAAGTCGCAAAATCGAAAGTGAAAAAGATAAATTACGGATATATAAATGGTGCTTTTATATAGGAGCTTTTTATCCAAAGCGTGTTACAATTTGTTCCTCACATTCTTCACTCACACATTCACACACCGACCGACGGCGGAAGCGATCATGCTGCAAGGTGCCACCCTGCTCATCGGGAGCAATTATACGATATACGCAGGGCCGTATTAACGACCGGGGCGTTTGGGCCGCGGCCCGTGGGCCTCTAGTGACGAGGGGCCTCAAAAAAAAAAAAAAAATTAAATTTGTTTTATTATTTTGGAGATCGATGTCATACTGTGACACTGAAATGAAAAAATATTTCATCAACTAAAATATTTAGTCAACAAAAATATTTCATCAACTAAAATATACAGTACGTCACACCCCGTGCCTCTCCCTGCCGTCTGCAAGTGGCTAATCTTGAGTTTCCGACCCCCCAGTAAGCTACCCATGGATGAATCCAAAAAAAGGAAAGTCTGAGGAAAATAGAGGGTTTAATTCAGCGTGGACAGATTAATTTGCTTTCACGACTAACAATGCAGGCTTACCTGTAGCCTATGCCTGATATGTGGTGCGAAATTTGCTAACAACGATTACTGTCATTTTGATTAATGTAGTTTGCCTGGTATGTAGCCTTGGTTAGTGGCTGCCCCACCAATGTTTTACATATAAAAACGCCACTGTGCATGCGTGCACGTGTATGTGTGTGTGGGGGCCTCCACAAGAGTCTGGCCCAGAGGCCTCTGAATTCTTAATCTGGCCTTGGATATAGAGTATACGACATGGGACGGGAAACGAACCGGGAACCCCAGGATTACCAGACGACTGCTCTACCTTCTGATCCACTGTCGCCCCAGATGATATGGTTTACATGACCATGTCATATAGTAGTATAGTATATAGTATACCCATCAGAGGACCACTCTTATTAATGCATCAGTTTCATATTGATTTTAGACTAATGATGTGACGTTCGCGAACAATCCGATTATTTTTAAAACGTGTTTTTATCGAGTTTCTTTTAATCCGATATTGCAACCATTGCAAAAAGCATTATTCATTCGCAATCGCATTTTCTCTTATGCCTTATATATAACACTAGAAATATATACACGTTTCTTTTTTTCTTTTTTTTTTACTTTGACCAGTCAGCTGGTTCTTTTTAGCGTTTATCGCTTTTTCTGGTCAGACATGACCGACAGAAACAGGTTGAATAGGATATAGATCGGGGGAAAGACACTCTGAGAAAATACGGCGAGTCCGGGAGTCGAACTCGTGTACCCCAGATCCGTGACGCGGCGCACGGTTGTCCCCGACGCCGCAATAGCGCCGAGATACGCGGTGAGCTACTGGAGCTCCCCTTACACGTTTCTTTTTACTGTAAGAACGAATCGGGGGGACAGCATGGTCGAGGACAGCATATAGGCATATCTTTTTTTATTCAAACTTTAGTGGACGCTTACTTAATATCACACTCATGTTGGATATCATACTGTATTTTAACGATTTGAGGCGTTGTTTCCAGTGGTTTTAATATACATTTGAATCCGGTCGAAATCATTATTAAATCATTATTCTAGTGATTATTGCGAGGATAAACCAAAGATTTTGTTTTCAGACTGATCAACCAAGTAACCCCCGAACCACCAAAATAATGATGAAAGGAACGGAGCAAAAAGATCTGGCTCCCTTCAAAGAGCCGTAATTTCCATCACTATTTTAGAAAGGGATCTAACAGAAAACACGATTGGCTCACTGTTTTACAGCTCAGATTTGTTGATGGATATTATGAAAGCTATTTTGTGCCTACTCATCCTACTGTAAATGAATCATACAACAGGTGTTAGGCAAGAGCCTAGAAGGGAGACTAGTGTGGTTACAGTCCGGTGGCACTCACCTCTGTGGCCATGAAATGTTTCGAGAGGCTGGTCAAGGATCACATTTGTGCCTCCCTCCCCAGTGATATGGACCCTATGCAATTTGCATACAGGCCAAACAGGTCCACTGATGATGCGGTCTCCCAAGTACTGCACAGCACCCTCTCTCACCTTGACCGCCAGAAGGGGGGCTATGTGAGACTGTTGTTCATTGACTACAGCTCAGCGTTCAACACCATAGTCCCCACCAGACTGGTGGACAAGCTGATCGAGCTGGGTCTGAGCTCCGCTCTGAGCGCCTGGGTACTAGACTTTCTGAGTGAAAGACCCCAGGCGGTCAGGGTGGGGGCTCAGACCTCCAACACCATCACCCTGAGCATCGGGTCCCCCCAGGGCTGTGTTCTGAGCCCCCTGCTGTACTCACTTTACACACACGACTGTGTGGCCAAGTTCAGCTCCAACTCCATAGTGAAGTTTGCGGACGACACGGTGGTGGTAGGGCTGATCTCGGACAACGACGAGAAAGCCTACCGGGAGGAGGTTGAGGTACTGGAACGCTGGTGCCAGGACAACAGCCTGCTCCTAAACATTGGTAAAACCAAGGAGCTGATCGTGGATTTTAGGAGGAGACAGCAGGAGACACACACACCACTGAGGATAAACGGGGCTACCGTGGACAGGGTGAGCAGCTTCAAGTACCTGGGGGTCCACATCTCAGAGGACCTGACATGGACAACACACATAGACTCAGTCGTAAAAAAGGCGAAGCAGCGCCTCTACCACCTGAGACAGTTAAGGAAGTTCAGAGTATCTGGGAAGATACTCCAGTCCTTCTACTCCGGAGCTGTAGAGAGCATCTTGACTGGAAACATCACTGCCTGGTATGGCAACAGCACGGCACAGGACAAGAAGGCCCTACAGAGAGTGGTTCGCTCAGCCGAGCGTACCACGGGTATTGCACTACCAACCCTGCAGGTCCTATACAACAAGAGGTGCAAATCCAGAGCCTGCAGGATAATGAAAGACCCTCACCACCCCAACAACAGCCTGTTCATGCTGCTGCGGTCAGGCAAACGCCTGCGAGCACCAGTAACGAGGACAGAGAGACTTAGGCTCAGCTTCTTCCCACAGGCCATCAGAGCCTTGAACACTGAACTCTCCACGCACAAGCACACATGAGCACACACACAACACACACACTGTACACGCTCACACACTAGCAGCCACTTTAACATGAGCACACACACACTCATGCTGCACACGCTCACACTACGGACACTTTACAGAAGGAAAGATCACTTTAAGGATGTACAGATACCGATATGCCTACTTTGTTTACTTGTTATTGCACTATGTCGCTCTATTGGTTGGACTCTTATATTATATTATTACTTGTATTATGCACATCGTTGCGGGCGAGACCCCCCGCATTTCACTGTATACCTGTATGCCGTGACAAATAAAACTCTTGTATCTTGTATCTTGTATCTTGTTACCTATATGTGTCAGGGTATAGGGCTTTCCCATGGATTAACCGCCAAAGATATAGACAATAACATTCTACACACAACTGCTGTTTGTCTCAACCTGTTCTCTCAACCCTCCCACAGGTGCATTATGTCAAAGGTCAGCCGTCAAATACCCACCCCCAGACCTCCCTGAGATGCCCCCTTGTGAATTTAAACCAATGGAATACCAGGTGAGAGAGGGGTGTTTTAGCATCGATCCAAAGACTCAACTCCACGAAGTGAAACATCACTTTTTTATCTTCCTAGATAATATGGAGCTATGGACCAATAGCATTGACAAACAGGCCACATCATTTACCAAAATCTTTTCTTGTATTTTTTTTACAAAAACGCCATTATTCTCTACTCCTCGGGTGTACATACACAATCTATCCAATAAAATATGATAATAGATTTTAAAATAATCCCTCATCCCTCTCACCACGAGTAGCCATATCTCAGACAAAGAACCATAGAACTCACTTTGAAGTTTTCAGAGGAAGAATGTTTTCAGACATTTTATTGTCTAAAGATGGTAAGTTAGAGTGTTGTGCTCATTCATAGTTAAAGACAGTAGAGGTTGAATACTTTATTATCTAAAGATGGTAAGTTAGAGTGTTGTGTTCATTCATAAAGACGGTAGAGGTTTGAGTACTTTATTATGGTAAGTTAGAGTGTTGTGTTGATTCATAGTTGAAGACGGTAGAGGTTTGAGTACTTTATTATCTAAAGATGGTAAGTTAGAGTGTTGTGTTCATTCATAGTTAAAGACAGTAGAGTTAAATCAAATCAAATCAAAATCAAATGTAGGGGAGAATGGGGATGGTTGTCACACTTTTTACTCTAGTGTGAATTTCTCATCATCAAAACATCTTTCAATAGTCATTCCTACATTAAATTGAAGCTTAAGATGTTGGCTTGAAATGTATATCCCTCTCATTTTCCAACGTATTGTAACAAAGAGGAAATTACTTATCAAAGACACTCTGACACATTGTGACAACCAACCCCATCACAGGGATGGTTGTCACACACTATGGGGTTGGTTGTCACTATGTGTTTTAATGGGAAAAGTCTTAAAAAGAAGGAAGAACTAAATTTTTTAATTGCATTGACAAGTTGACAAATACATAACTTAATGCATCTTAACATGAACATAAACAGGAAAGACATCTTTAGGACATCCTATATAACAAAATAAGAACAAAATAAATAGGCCTAACAATAATAGCCAACACAACTAGGCTACACTCATTCACTATCTGAGTTACAGTGATGGTATAGGGTCTGGGCACTCCAACTAAGCAGAGCTTGTGTGCCCACTGGTTGCACATCCAACACTTCTCCCACACCTCCCCTGAACGGCTGTTGGAGAATGTTTCCATACAAACCAAATCAAACAAAAACAATCATCTTCATCTGACTCCTCCTGTCTCTTTCTTTTCTGTTTCTTCTTCTTGCTGGCTGTCTTTTCCAGCTGGGGTGGAGTACACTGGGATGTACTAGGCTTGGCAGGTGGTCTAGGCTGAGATGTACTAGGCTTGGCAGGTGGTCTAGGCTGAGATGTACTAGGCTTGGCAGGTGGTCTAGGCTGAGATGTACTAGGCTTGGCAGGTGGTCTAGGCTGGGATGTACTAGGCTTGGCAGGTGGTCTAGGCTGGGATGTACTAGGCTTGGCAGATGGTCTAGGCTGGGATGTACTAGGCTTGGTAGGTGGTCTAGGCTGGGATGTACTAGGTTTGGTAGGTGGGCTGGGGATGGTTGAGGGTGGGGATGGAGAACAGGGATGGTTGTCACACGGGTAGGTTGTCACATTCATTATATTTCGCTACCAAAAGGCGCTTTCTCCCATATTTTGGTATGGAAATGTCCAGAATTGGGATCAGAGCTCACCTACATAGTCTTCTTTGGAGTAAGACAGCTGAACTTTAGGTGAGAGGACTTTTTGTGTTTTTCATGTGGAATTGTAAATATTTAGCTCCTCTGTATTTTTCTTCTAGGCTTTTACACAATTGGTTTATAATGAAACAATTGTTACCCTTAAAAGTGTGAAGGGAAAGCTATAGTTTAGATTGTTGTTGGCTAACTAACACACTTTAATGAGCACAACATCCGTTTCTTCACCAACTTGGAGGTGATGGATGAGCTGAGGACAGACCGAGCAGAGCCCAATGCACCCCAGCCCACCTACCAAGCCTAGTACATCCCAGCCTAGACCACCTACCAAGCCTAGTACATCCCAGCCTAGACCATCTGTCAAGCCTAGTACATCCCAGCCTAGACCACCTGCAAAGCCTAGTACATCCCAGTGTACTCCACCCAGCTGGAAAAGGCAGCCAGCAAGAAGAAGAAACAGAAAAGAAAGAGACAGGAGGAGTCTTCATCAGATGAAGATGGTTGTTTTTGTTTGGTTTGTATGGAAACGTTCTCCAACAGCCGTTCAGGGGAGGTATGTGAGAAGTGTTGGATGTGCAACCAGTTGGCACACAAGCTCTGCTTAGTTGGAGTGCCCAGACCCTACATTTGCCATCACTGTAACTCATAGTGAATGAGTGTAGCCTAGTTGTGTTGGCTATTATTGTTAGGCCTATTTATTTTGTTCTTATTTTGTTATATAGGATGGCCTAAAGATGTCTTTCCTGTTTATGTTCATGTTAAGATGCATTAAGTTATGTATTTGTCAACTTGTCAATGCAATTCAACTTTCAAATTTAGTTCTTCCTTCTTGCCTTCTTTTTAAGATTTTTCCCATTAAAACACACAGTGACAACCAATCCCATAGTGTGTGACAACCATCCCCGTGATGGGGTTGGTTGTCACAATGTGTGTCTTTGATAGGTAATTTCCTCTTTGTTACAATATGTTGGAAAATGAGAGGGATACACATTTCAAGCAAACATCTTAAGCTTCAATTTAATGTAGGAATGACTATTGAAAGATGTTTTGATGATGAGCAATTCACACTAGAGTAAAAAGTGTGACAACTATCCCTGTTCTCCCCTACATGATATTGGTTTGATATTGGTGCACCTCTATTATCTTAATAATAATAATAATAAATTGTATTTGTAGTGCACTTTTCGTTCACTAGGATCCTAAAGTGCTACAGGGTTAAAACATAGTTTAAAAAAAGTATTAATAATAAAATAAAATACAGAATAAAAATTTAAATAAAATAAAACATAGACATAGTTTAAACAAAATGAAAAACAACGGCACAAGAAAAAATGTAATCACAAGAAATAGCTAGCAATCAAAGGCCTTTATCTTTGGATAATGTTCCAATTAAGTCCCTCTGAACATCCGGCTTCATTCAGAAATGAGTCAAACCAACAAAGCAAAACATGCTCAGAATGCACTTTGCTGGGGTCTGAGTCCCGGCCTGTCTGTCTGCCTGTCTGTCTGTCTGCCTGTCTGTCTGTCCAGGGCATGTCTAAGGAGCGGATGATGGAGATCCGCAGGAAGAACTGCCATCCCATGACCATGAAGATCACCCTCTACAAGAAGCCAGTCTTCATCCACCAGGGACACATGCAGTGGTTGTGGGATGTGGATGGCCGACGATACCTGGACCTGTTTGCCGGTGTGGCTACTGTTAGCGTGGGTCACTGCCACCCGTAAGGTCCTTTCATCTACTTTCTATCATACTTCTCCTGTATGTTGTCATTCGTTTGTGTGAAATAACATACAGTAGGCCTATTCATCATTGAAATGTGATTAGGGGTAAACCTACGCATTGCTGTTATCAGCTATCCGATATCGGCCCTGGCTAAATCAGGGTATCTGTATTGGATATTGGCCCTGGCTAAATCAAGGTATCTGTATCGGATATTGGCCCTGGCTAAATCAGGGTATCTGTATTGGATATCGGCCCTGGCTAATTCAGGGTATTGGCCCTGGCTAAATCAGGGTCTCTGTATCGGATATTGGCCCTGGCTAAATCAGGGTATCTGTATCGGATATTGGCCCTGGCTAAATCAGGGTCTCTGTATCGGATATTGGCCCTGGCTAAATCTGTATTGGAGAATGTTCCCAATACTAAAAATCGACCAACATCTCAGAAATCAAAGCAAAGTCACTTGATTGTCTGCATTTTCTGGTACATAGAAGCATGTTAGATCTCATGTTAGATCCCATTTTGTCCAGACTGAGCCCAAATACATTTTCTACGGTTTAAGTCTATCCTGAAGGATGGGATCAGTACTCTGCATTGGACAATCAAATGTAGTACTTAGAATAGTTATTGGCAATAAATAAAAGAATTAAATGTTTTACCGGTCAGCCCTGATGGTGATCAAGCTACTGTGTTATTACACATGCACAGAACAATATGAAGTGTCATCCTAAACCTGTCTTGTCATGATGTGCCTGGATACAGGAAGGCAGCGGTGTAAAGTACTTGAGTAATTGTACTTCGTTACATGGGATTTGTACTTTACTCTAGTATTATTATGTTTGTATACTTGTACTTTTACTCAATTACATTTCAGAGAAAAAAAACATACTTTTTACTCCTTACATTTAAAATGCAGACCTACAAAGTACAAAGTACAAATCTCACAGGTCCAACCATTTTAATTAGTATAATATATTATTTGTTTCTCTGGCCGTACTAACGTTAACGTTATTAATTTATTAATCCTGCGGCCACTCTTTATTTAAAAACAGCCAATCAAATCCCCATCAATGGAAAATGTACCCGCTCATACCCATGCTGATTGGTCCTTGTGTGAGTGTATGCTTGGTTTCATTCCAGCCTTGCCTAAACACCAGCTGATGATTTCACTAATTGGCCCACCTCTTCAACCAACTCACCTGGTGCAATGTGTAGTTAAAATGAAAACTTGGCCCACGATGAGTTTGAGACCCCTGGTCTATCCCTTGCAATAAAAACAAGTTTTTAATTAAACTTTTTAGTACTTAAGTACATTTAAAAGTAGAAACTTTTTTACTTTTACTCAAGTGTGTTTTTAGCCAGATACTTTTACTTGAGTACGATTTTGAGACGGTACCCATACTTTCACTTGAGTATAATTTCTGGGTACTTTTTACACCCCTGCAGGAAGGTGACTGCAGCAGCGGAGAAGCAGCTGAGGACGTTGTGGCACACGACTAACATCTACGTCTATCCTCCTCTCCAAGAGTACTGTGAGAAGCTCGCCTCCTACTTCCCAGAACCTCTCAAGGTACCTCCATTGACCATATTCAAACTAAGAAATCCTAACCTGAGCACGACATAAGAGCAACATGGCTGCCGTGTGAATATGGTCAATTACATTCCTCTAAAGCAGCTTTCTGCTCACATCTGCAGGTTTAAATTCAAATTCAAATGTGGACAGGTCTGCCTACAGTAGTTGCCTTGCTGAAACTGTGTCTCTCTGTCTGTCTGTCTGTCTGTCTGTCTGTCTGTCTGTCTGTCTGTCTGTCTGTCTGTCTGTCTGTCTGTCTGTCTGTCTGTCTCGCTGTCTACCCAGGTGGTCTACTTGACCAACAGCGGTTCAGAGGCTAATGACCTGGCTATGATGATGGCGAGACTATACACTGGCAACTTTGACATCCTCACTCTCAGGTTAGACTCTCCTGCCTGATTTACTTCACGTCGCTGCCTAGAACGATGACGAGGACGTTGGTACCTCCCTCAGGTCTGGTAATAGTTTCCAGCTCATGTTTTTCTTTTCTTTTTTTTATCCTCTCTTTCTCAGATTTTTCTCTTTTTCTCCCCATCCCAATTTAGTCGTTATGCCAATTCCCCCCCTCCCCTACCTGGTTGTTGTGCGCATGTTCCCCCTTCTGGTCGGTACAAGGGAACCCTGAAGTCTACCGCATGCTTCCTTCGACACATGCGGAGACAGCCAGTGGCTCTCTTTTCACCTGGCAGCAAGGACTCTCATTGGTGAAGTGTACCGTGTGGGAGGTCACGCTGCCTTCACCACTTCCTGCCTTTCGCTGAGCAGGCACCCAGACCTGACCTGTAGGCGTTGCTGTCCACAACGCCAGATTCCCACCCACGACTTCCCTCCCGCTAACTCAGCCAAACGAGTTAGTATGACGATCGGCCCAAGCCGCAGGCAATGCTGACTCCGGGAGTCGAGACCGCAGCCTCTTGCATTGGTAACGAGCGCAATCTCCGCTACGCCACCCGACCGCCTCTTCCAGCTCATGTTTGCTCTACTTATCCATCCATGTGAGATTCCATCAAGGCTCTTCAGATAGAGACGGACAGGGGATTATACTAGATTTGAGAAGACGAGGTTAAGGGTTAATAGTTAGCGGTCACAAGGTTAATAGTTTCAGTCCCTGGCAGTTTATATCTTTTGCATGTCTGTCTGTCTGTCTGCATGATGTGTGAGTTGTTTCCACATCTACTGTCAATCTCCAGTGTTTAGAAAGTGTTTCAAGAAGTAACTTTTCCCTCTCAGTGATTCATGTCTGTTTCTCTTCAGAGGGTCTTACCACGGAGGCAGTCCACAGACCATGGGTTTGACCTCCAACGCAGCATATAAATACCCCATCGCCGGTGGACTGGGCTGCACTAATGTAAGAACAGTGGTTCTCAACCAGGGGTCCTTGAGGGGTTCCAGGGGATCCTCTGCAAACGGAGGAATAGTTTATTTTCACTATTCATTGACTAGAATTTAGACCCCATCGAGAGAAGGACTATTCTGACCACAGAACCTGTCCCCACTCGTATGTCCCCCATCTGTAGATTGTTCTAAGACATCTGAGACAAATCTGCTCAAATGAGGCCTAATATGTATCAATTTGGGGGTCCTTGACATGAAAAATTTTGAAAACTGCTGGGCTAGAAAAACGCCCAGTTGTTTGTTTAAAAAATGTATGTTTCAAACCAGGGTTTTTCCTCCTTTGTTTATAAAAGAAAAGTCCTTCCACACCAACAGTGTTACCAGTCCACACGACAACACAAAGATGTTCACATGTACTCACCTGGACGGGAGGCTGCAGGGAGCTCTCCGCGGTCCTGATCGCAGAGACTCCGTATCCGTGGACAGGGCCATTAGTCATGATGTTAGTGTTTTCCATAAGCTCCAGTTTCACCCGTTCACACGAGGACAGTGTATTTTTAGAAGGTCTTCACCCTGGCAGGAGTTTTCAAACAGGTCCAGTTTCAGTGACCTAAAACACAGTTTGCTTTGTGGACGATACAATTATCGTCTTATAATTACAATTTGTATAAGTATACAATAAACAATTATCTTTATGCGGGTACATTTAATGTAACGATATTGAGGATTATGAGTGTGCAGGTCTCAAATAAATATATCGGATGTACATTTGAGATATTGTTTATTGGAATACCAAGTGTACAATATTTTACTGATGCATGATGTAACTGTTGATGTCCAACTGATTAAATTTTTTTTATAGTTTATTCTTATTTATTATGTCTATATATGTATGAAATTGCTTGTTTTGTAAGCTTGTCGTCGCTGTAAATGAGGGTAACCTCTGTGTCTTACAAGTTGAAATAAAAGTTTGAAATGAAATGAAATTATGTGAGGTAAATCTTGTTGTTGTTGTTGTTGTTGTTGTTGTTGTTGTTGTTGTTGTTGTTGACTTGTTGACTTGTTGTTCTGACCAACAGACCATGTGTCCTGACGTGTTCAGCGGGCCGTGGGGAGGAAGCCACTGCAGGGACTCTCCTATCCAGACCATCAGAGACTGTGACTGTGCACAAGGTAGACACACGCACGCACACACACACACACACACACACACACACACACACACACACACACACACACACACACACACACACACACACACACAGATTTCAGATTTAGAGCTCTAGCTAGCTTAGAGCTTAAGAGTTTTGGACTAATGCAACATGTTCACGAGGCCACCCACCAACATGGCAACACTCTGGACCTACTAATAACAACAGGGCTAAACATTGAGAATGTATCAGTACAACAAATTACAATTTCTGACCATTATTGTGTGTTCTATGACTGTTACAAGTCTAATCTTACATAGGACCAGAAGTGAATTTCTAGTTCACAGAAGGCTTCTGGACGCTAGCGCTGAAGCAAAATTCTCTAGTATGATGAGATTGTATGACCAATGCAGTGAATCCTCCTTAAATCAGATAAAACTTCCACAGCACTTTGTCAACAGTGTTAGATACTGTCGCCCCTCTGAAGGTTAAGAAGGTAAAAACTGATAGAATCTCTCCATGGCTAAATAACACCAATGTTAAAGATAACAAGAGAAAATGTAGGATAGCCGAGCAAAAATGGAGGAAATTCAAACTCGCAGCTCACTATAATTTATACAAAGACGCCATGGGCGCATACAAGGCAATACAACTTGCGAGAAAGGATAATTTTTCCAAAATGATCTCAGAAAATATGGGTAACCCCAGGGTACTTTTCTCCACCTTTTCTGATTAACATTTTCACACAGTTAAAGATTCAACTGGGCATACATTAGCAAAGAGATTTATTGTAGGCAAACACATAAACATGCACACACACACACAGAGGAGGGGGGATGACTGACACTATGGAGACCTGACTATGTTTCCAGCTCCCGGTAAGAGGAAGCAGAATAGAGTAAACATTGTTCTGGAAGGCACTGTGCTCTGATTGTCACGATGTGTTTTACAATGTTTGTTCATGTACACATTGAGCAAAAGTCACTTCATTATCAGCTAACAGACACCATGTGTTGTGTTGGAGAAACAGAGCCAGGAGCTGTTTGCCTTGGCTACTCTTATAAGAGAGCGCGTATTTGGAATATATATTGTATGAACTGAATACAATTCAAGCATAGGTTTACAGTTTGTAATCGGCCATATGGCTATTTGGACATTAGTTTGTGATTTAGATTTTTTATTTATTTTTATTCTCAGATCATTATTATACTTTTCAACTATACCTGTTTGATTGGGTTTACTTTGCATAAGATTTGATTTGATTTTATTAGGGATCCCCATTAGCTGGTGCGATAGCAACCAGCTAGGCATATAGTCTACCAGGGACGTGCACAGGACTTTAGAGGGGCAGGTGCTCAAAGGCTGAAAAGGGCACTATACCTGTGTGTCTTTTAACCGAGCGCGAGTAACGCGTAAACCCGATTTGTAAGGGCCATTTTCGGGCGGGGGAGCCCCCTTTTTATGCTTTTTGGGGGGTTTTGGTGATCAAATATTGAATATTGAACTATAATAATCAGTGCAGGAGCTCACTTATCAGTGGCGGCCGCTGGGTACTTCGCCACTAGGGGCGCTATACCAAATATTTTGCAAACATGTACAGTACAGTACTGTACCACGCAAGACTCATGGCAAGACGTGGGCGATTCGACTCACGCTCACGGCAATGAATCGGCTCGAGTCGCTCAGCTGTTACTACAACAACACACAACCAGTCAAATAAAGTATAGTCTAGAGACTCTAATTCACAACTTGAAACACAATATAAATAGAAAAGTTAGAAACAAAACTCGCCCGTCTCCAAACACAGGCAGATCTCTCCCTCTCTCCTTCTCTCTCTCACACACAGCGCGACGTGGAATCGATTCGTTACACAATCAGACCTATTATATACCAAGAATAACTTCAGTATGAGTACAGGGCTGTACACATATTTTGCATATTGTTAAACGAGCCAAGGCTAGCTATTAAACTATCGATATGAATCGAAAATCTGGGACCCTGATGTAAACAAGACAAACGTCTTTCTCTGGTCTGCATCCCCTTAACAATTGTGTGTATTGAGCCGTACTGTATTGTACCCATTCTGCAATCTGTTAATAAAGTTCTCATTCATTCATTCATTCAAACATAGACGATATTGAACAAGCCATAATCCACGTATTTTCAATCCGAGAGAGCTGCAGTAGTTAAATCAATGAGCCATCGACATAGTCAGTGTGGTAAGTAACGTTATTATTGCATCCAAGATTGATACACGGCTGGCTAGGCAGTTGGTAGTCATAGTCTTGTGTTATAAAATAAATAAACAATCAGCAATGTCTCGCTTCATGAATGGCCAGCAGTAGCCTGCTGTACTAAACAGTACTGCTCCTAAAAAAAACTATTTACAAACGTTAACGTTAAGCACAGAGAGAGAGAGAGAGAGAGAGAGAGAGAGAGAGAGAGAGAGAGAGAGAGAGAGAGAGAGAGAGAGAGAGAGAGAGAGAGAGAGAGACTCACTGTTTAGTTGAAACGTCCAGGGCAGGAGAGCTTGATAAACGTGTATAATCCGCCATATAGCCAAGTGTTAGCTCGTTAGCACAACACTCAACAAGTACATTCCTTTGTCCATTTCCGCTCGAACAGACTGCAAACTACCTGGCGTTCTATCGCCATGCTCTAAGACAAACTCTAACCTTAACCAACTTTGAAAGAGTGCCTAAGCTTAACCGTCGAAAGAACTTGCAGTCACGG
Organism: Notolepis coatsorum; assembly: GCF_963971535.1. NCBI lineage: Eukaryota > Metazoa > Chordata > Actinopteri > Aulopiformes > Paralepididae > Notolepis > Notolepis coatsorum. The sequence goes on from NC_140175.1 coordinate 90,024,198, forward strand.
CACGCTCTAAGACAAACAACCTAGACCAACCTAGGAACCAACCAACCTAGGAAGCTAGAAGCTAGAATTGGAACATTATAAATTGGATTCGGCCAATCAGAGATCGTCTCTGTGAAATTCTGCCACGGAAAAAAATACTGGCGTCGGCCAATCAGAGAGCGTCTCCGCGAAATGCGGCTACAGATATTCTTGACGCTACTGGCTAGACCGCTTCAAATCGCGCCCGGATTCCAACATAATAGTCATATTTCAACGCACAACGCGTTATGCACTGATTGGCTGTGACGGATACAGCGATCAAACTGTGACGCGCACTCAGAGCGCTATCGCGTATAGCCCGGGCCGAGAAATACGAAAAAATAAAAAAAATAAAAAAAACGTGATGTCACTTCCTGCTCTGGAAAACGAGTGTTTTTTAATTGCGATAATAACGTTATATTGTGCATTGGAAATACAAACATACTTAAAATGAGTAAATATTATTCATTTTAAACATGTTTATATTATTTATAGGGCTATAAAACAAAAAACAAAAAGATACCTTTTCTTGTTCTACTCTCATATAACCAGGCAGGGCCTGAAGGGCGGGCGGCGCCCTAGCGCCCCCCAGTGGCGGCCGCCACTGTCACTTATCCTTGAAAGACACTTTTATCACTGACTTAAAAGGCCCATACATCTGCATAAATGTTCAGGGGGGAGGGAATAAGTGCTTACCCTACAGACCCCAAGAAGTGCTGTATATTCTGTATTGTTTAATATAAATGCATTTTTTATTCCAATCCCGATTTGTATTAGAGATTCCCAAATCCCATCGGACTTGACTTCTTCGTGTCCCTCAATGAGTGTAATACCAGCATTCAACTGTATGCGCCACAGCGGTTTCTATCATCATCATCATCATCACCACCCACGCTATGCATAAAATATATAGGTCCGTGGAGAGGCACGGTGAGGAACTGCTGCCGTCAGGCAAGCGATACAGGAGTCTCAAGGCGAGCACAGAAAGACTCAGAAGAAGCTTCTATCCCCAGGCCATCAGGCTGCTAAACGAACAATGAATGAACACTACACAACAACAACCACCAAACGCACATAGCACACACATCCACACGCACACACTCACTTTAAACAAACACACTGTAGCACCCACTCCACACACTTATAGCACACACCCACTTTAAACAAACACTGTAGCACCCACTCCCCACACTTTATATTTATGGATGAAGGATTGCACTACAACTCGTACACCTTACTGTAAATTGTACCAAAAATTTTACCTCATCCCATTTCTGCTTTGCACTAGATAGTACTGTACATTAGTACACTGCATAGTATTGTGTATTGTATATTATATGGTAACTCAGAACATTGTACATATGTCTATACCGAACACTGTGACCTCATTTTCTTCTTCTAAATTCATGCTATATTATGTTATTATGTTATTTGATACTATCTTGTCTAGCACAGTCTCTGGAGCGTAACAGTAAGAAGCATTTTGTATGAAAGTATTCTGTACTTCTGTATGACAACTATTAAAGAACTTGAACTTGAACTTGAGGAGGCCGTGCAAACTGCAATGGAATATGGGGCATCTCTCTCTTTACCTAATATTTTGATTCTATCCTGACATTTTTCAGTTGGAAGGGCAGTCTATATGCGTAATGGTAAAAAAAAAAACACCCCTTGGGCTCTATGTGTGAACGTGCCTGTAGTCTACAGTGTAAACACACGCACGCACACACACACACATACAACCTTTATGCATCAACCTTTAAGTATGATAATCTCAGCTGTTTGATCTGTGCAGCTCTTACCTCCAGTTGATGCGTAGCTGCGGAGGACATCTTAATACAGGGATTCTGACCTTTTATGCTTGTGTTTTCTATAGTTGCTATATATATAAAATAATAATAATACATTTTATTTGGTGGCACCTTTCACGACACCCAAGGTCACAGATCATAAAGGGAAGAGGGTGCGGGAGGGGGTGTATTTCTGGAGGAGGTCAGTGATGTAGATGGGGGCTAGATTGTGGAGGGCTTTGAAGGTGAGTAGGAGGTTTTTGAAGTCGATCCGGTAGTGCACAGGGAGCCAGTGTAATTGAATGAGGACAGGGGTGATGTGGTCGGATGAGTTGCTGCGGGTGATGATCCTGGCAGCAGAGTTTTGGATCATTTGTAGTCTGTTGAGGAGTTTGGTGGGAAGGCCGGTGAGGAGAGCGTTGATCAATAGTCGATCCGGGAGGTGACGAATGGACCAGGGTTTCAGTGTTTGATTGGGACAGAGATGGGCGGAGTCTGGAGATGTTACGGAGGTGAAAGAAAGCAGACCGGTGATGTTTTTGATGTGTGGTGCAAAGGAGAGGGAACTGTCCAGAATGACACAGAGGCTTTTAACTTGGTTAAAATAGTTGCTCTGGGCTTGTTTTCCCTCTGGTAATCTCAATCAAAGGAAGCAATTTCTCAGTTAATCGATAGTTTGGATGACGATCCACAATTTTGCACAATATAACTTCACGCGGTGTTCCACGTGGCCTTCTGCCTCCTGTGTCCTGCCTCAGTTTAGACGCAGGAGAGGCCCGCGGGGTCAGATGTGTTTGACTGTGTTGATGGCGATGAAGTGCCTGACTGTGTGGAGTTCAAGGTCCTCGCCTGGCCGTCAAACATTTACCTTTTTCCAAGGAAATGCTTGACTTTTTTAGAAGCGCCGTGCTTCAGAGGACACTCGCCCTGGAAATGGTAAAAATGTTTGTGTATTTAACCCTTTGACTACCAAGGGTTAACCTTCTGTAGTGTGGTTGTGAAAGGGTTAACCCTTTGCCGTGTGGCAGTGAAAGGGTTAACCTTCTGTATTGTCGCCGTGAAAGGGTTAACCCTTTGGCAGTGTGGCAGTGAAAGGGTTAATAGTGTATTTACATGATCACTTGGTGTATATTGAGACGCTTTCATTGTTTCTCCCTTTAACCACATGCTTCTATCGCACAGGTTATTGTATGGCGAACGATAAGTACATCGGACAGCTCAAAGAGACCTTTGCAACGAGTGTTCCGAGTCGAATCGCGGGGTTCTTCGGGGAGCCTATTCAGGTACGGTGTGGTCTGCTTCCCTTTGTTTACAGGAAGTACAAGAATAGAGCTTCTCTCTTGGGCGGCTGGGTGACGCAGCGGAGATTGCGCTCGTCACCAATGCAAGAGACTCCGGTCTCGTATCCGGGTGTCAGCATTGCCTCCGGCTTGGGCCGGCCGTCATACTGGCTCAATTGGCAGAGTCAGCGGGTGGAAGTCGATGGGTGGTAATCTGGACGTTGTGGACAGCGACTCCTACAGGTCGGTTGGGGGATGCCTGCACAGCAGAGACAGGAAATAGCGGGGGTAGTGTGAGCCTCCCACACGTTACACCTCGCCAATGAGAGTCCGCGCTGGCAGGTGAAAAGATGTGACAGGCTGCCTCCTCGTGTACCGGAGGGGACACGTGATGCAAGGCTTCTATCCTCCCCACAACCGACCAGTGGGGGACATATGCGAGCAACGTTCAAGACAGGGGAGGGGAGAATTGGAAACACAAAATTGGGGTGGGATAAAAAATTGAAAATGAGAGAAAAAGTGGATAATTTTTTTTTGCAGTTTGCATTATGTGTGATTATTAGCCAAGTGATTAACTGCGGCTCATGAATAATGAACATTGCTGGTTCATCTGTGCAGACTGCCGGTGCGCCTCGTTAAGAGTTAATTGGACTCATGTAGGCGGTGCGATAAACAAAGATGACGCATGTCAGTTGTCCATAATTGTACATCAGAACAAGCCGTTACAACTTGCTTGCCATTGTGGCAGAATAGCCCCCCCCCTCAAACAATCCCATAGCCATGTTTCAACCCCCATCTCATTACCATTCACATTTTGTCTCCCAACTTCAACCCCCCTCCAGCCCCCAAACCATGTCCGTCCGTCCCCCCATGTCTCTACCCCCTCTCCCCTCCTCCTCCTCCCCCCAACTCACCCCCCTCTGGGCCACTCTACCCAGAATTCCAGTCTGACGTCACTTTAGTTTCCCGCGCGGTCCACCCGTATAGGGATTTATCATTGGGAAAATGTATTATCGGCTATTGTAATAATTCTGCCTCATGAACATTGGCAAGCTTTACATTTTTGCACAAAATTTGTTCCCTTCTATCACTAACATTATTGTTCAAGCATTTTTGGTTGAAATAAAGTTAGTTATAAGGTTTTTAATTTGTCATTAAAAAGGAACTACAGTCAGCAGCGCCAAAGTGAAGTGTAGTTCCTCAGTGAACGAAAACATTAATTATTTTGCTACAATTATGATTAATTGCAAATTCTTTCATGTGGAGCTATAGATTGTGGATGAATACACACAGAGAGGTACACCATGACAATGTTCATGCTTTATTTGTTTTAACCAGATAAAAAAGTCCCCTAATAGGGGACTTTTTTTTTCTTTATCATAAATCGATCAATAGAGACCAATAGAGATCCCCAATTATCATATCATGGGGTATCATTGGAAAGCCACACTCATTGGCTACAACCCTGTGCAAGGATTTTCGAGATCGCCAAATGATTGACGGAGCTAGAGCCCCGGGAGTCGGGGGTGGTAATGTGTACTTTTGCGTACTTTGGGGCACGCCTCACATATCGGCATGTAACTTGAGAACCGCTGAACGGATTTTGTCACCTGAATGGGCAAAAAATAGGGCTTTAATTCTATATATTGTATTAAAAGAAATGCACACCCGAGCCACTAGAGGTCGGCAAAGAATCGTCCACATGTGGGCCCTTGGATGTTAAGAGGTTAATGTTTAAAAAAAAAAAAATTGTAGCCAAGAGTAAATACCATAACCCTATCAAAAACAGTAGTCAAAGTGTATATTTTCATTTTTACCGATGTTTTATACGATTTATCGGAAATACGAATTTAACGGAAAATGCTAATTATCGTAGAAAACGCAAGGAAATGACTAAATCCAGATTCAACCCTGCCATTGGAAAGAGGAGCATTTTCCCTATCCATAGATGTATGATTTGGCCATAATAAGGTCACGGTCAAGTTCAAGGTCAAATATGAATTTATAATTAAAATCGATTATCATTAATTACTGTATCTACAAATCCTTCTGTTTAATCATCTTCCCTTTATTCATTTTCTTAGATTTTTTGTACACATGATCTCAATAAGGTGTTGAATGAGCTCAGTGAGCATTTTCTCCTACCCGTATCAATTTTTGATCAAAGATGCAAAAATCACAAATCATAATTTATATTCTCCTTTTCTTCATTACAATTTACTCAGCCTAGTAACAGACACAATATTTCTGACACTGGAAATACATACCCCCAGGTCCCTAGATGTTCCTAGATACCAAGAACATGCAAATTGACCTTGCAGAAGTGGAGCAATCTTCCATTTACTTAGGCATGTACCTTTAGGCGAAAACGGTCTACAGATTAACAACGACTATTTAGAAATGGGTCCATTGGAAATACATTGCAATTTCAAGAGGGGTGGACTGCGTGGGAAACTAAAGTGACGTCAGACTACACCTCCCTATAAAGAGCCACGTCTGAGTGGACTCTGGAGCTCACCTGGGGACACGAGGCTGGTGTCCCGGTGGGGTCATCCAGCCATAATACTCTTGACAAATGTTTATCAAGTCTATCTTTGACTATCTGACTCATTGATCGGGTTTCAATTCCCTCACACCATCCTCCTATCCATAGCAATGTGTTTTTTCCACACACAAAAAAAGACACATAATAAACCAAATAAATAACAATAACAATAAATAACAGGGAGATGACTAGAGGCTGTAGCCCTTGGTGAACAGGTATGGTAACTCTGCCTCGTCTTGACATAACTTTAGAATGGTGGGCTGGATGGGTGACTGTCTGATTGTCAAATGATGTGTCACTTATTGTATGAAGGATGTATGTTACATGTTGGGTATGTTAATGTTTATGTCTCACGTGTCTCTCCACAGGGAGTGGGTGGAGCTGTACAGTACCCCAAAAACTTCCTGAAGGAGGCCTACAAGCTAGTGAGGGAGAGAGGTGGGATCTGCATCGCTGACGAGGTTAGATGACGCATGATATGTACGCTTCTGTATGCTTCATGGCATTTACATAATTAGATCAGTGTCTTTGTATTGATGACAGAATGTGTTGTATGTACTTATGCACAATATACTAGAAATAACCACTGCTAAGCCAAATGTTTTTCCAATCATACTTTTTCCTTTGAGTGCGGCTGTAAGCTGTATGACTACACTGTAATCATAATAATCATAACTAGTCTATCCATATAACTTTGGACTGTATGATAGAATGTACAATAGTGGTGTCTCCTGTGGTCAGGAGAAATATCATTGTCAGAACTCGGGACGTGAGAACTCGAGACTCGTATCCATGTGCACTCACTAGGACTATCTTGTTTTTTTTACTTTTTATATTGTATTTGATATAGATACTGGACTTTATAGGACTGTGAAGCTCTGTATCCCTATCCCCCCCCATGCTGCTTTGACACCTGAATTTCCCCAAGGGGATTAATAAAGGATCCTCTTATCTTATCTTAGTGCTGTATATACCTTATATACATTTATATATTTACATTTACCACACACACAATAAAAAATAATAATAATAATTCTAGGCCTGTTGACAGTAACTTAAAATGTCTGAAATTTTCGAAAGATCGAATCCGGCTGTGGTGCCTCCGGCTTGGCCGACCGTCCATACTAACACAATTGGCAGTGTTAGCGGGTGGGAAGCCGGCGTGGGTGGGTCCTGGTCGTTGTAAACAGCGACTCCTACAGTTCGGTCGGGGCACCTGCACAGCAAGGGAAGGATCTGGGAGAGGTAGTGTGACCTTCCACACGTTACACTCTCCCAGTGAGAGTCCGTGCTGCCAGGTGAAAAGAAGCGGTGGGCTGGCTACACATGTGTCGGAGCCTGGAAGCATGTGATAGTCTCCGCCCTCCCAGACCGACGGTAGGGGGTAGAGTGCGCAACAACCAGGAAGGGGATTGGGAATTGGCATAACGACTAACATTGGGATGGGAGAAAAGCGGAAAAAGAAGGGGGAAAAAGATAATAAAAAAAAAATTATAATAATAATCAATAATTCTTTCAGAGTCAGACCCCAAGACGGCTTTAAATTGTAGGAATTATTCCCAATGCTTTTGCTGGTGTGTGTGTGTGTTGTGTGTTGTGTGTTGTGTGTTGTGTGTGTGTGTGTGTGTGTGTGTGTGTGTGTGTGTGTGTGTGTGTGTGTGTGTGTGTGTGTGTGTGTGTGTGTGTGTGTGTGTGTGTGTGTGGCAGGTCCAAACTGGGTTTGGGCGAACAGGAAGCCATTTCTGGGGTTTCCAAGGCCACGATGTGATTCCTGATATGGTTACCATGGCGAAGGGCATCGCTAACGGATACCCTATGGGAGCTCTTGTCACAACTCCAGGTGAGACGCTAAGACACAACCATGACAGCACCTTGTGAATCTCTGCAAAGGTTCTTATAAAATGTATTTTAATATTTTTCAAAGGGCAGCATGTAGTCCACATCCCCTATATTTGATACGTTTTTTTTCAGATAGCATGCGAAGACCTTCAGGAAACGACAAAGAATCTCAAACCCCGCTCTCTTTTCTTGATCCTCCAATCACAACTGTTGAGGGCGGGGTTTGAGATAGGTCCATTGTGTTGGCATAGTTCATGCTGCTATTTTAAAGCCATGCAAATAGATTAGATTAGATTAAATGGTAAATGGCTGCATTTATATAGCGCTTTTTGCCAACCTGCTCATCAGGAGCATCTAGGGGTTAAGTGTCTTGCTCAAGGACACTTCGACACGCTGCCTGGGAGGAGCGTGAATCGAACCGGGGACCCCTGGGTTACCAGACGACTGCTCTACCTCCCGAGCCACTATGGCCCCATTAAATGCATTGTCATTATACAGCACAAGTACAGTATAGTACAAGTATGTGATGGTTCATT